>NW_024609881.1:57267751-57720910 GCF_016920785.2 Ixodes scapularis
AATGTTGGACTGACACTTGGGATTAACGACATTCCAAAATTATTTAGGATTAGTTGCTAACATAATATTCAGAGTACGATTTAAAAAAAATGTGATTTAGCTTCCGTAAGAGCTAATGTATATTCTTGATCTGCAGTTTTGTACGCAGCCCACCGGGCATCAGCGGAGGGTCGTTTGGCAGCGCGAAACAGTCGTTTTTTTCCTATTTCGCAGGCGCCTGAGATTAGAGTTAAACCAAGGCGAGTTAGTGTTGCAACGAATCTTCCTTGATGGTATGCACTTTTCAATTAATAATTAAACAACATTTTTAAACAACACCCAATTAGACTCAACGGAGCGCCCTGAAAACTCAGGTAAGTGATCACTAAGGAACTCAGACAGGTACAAGTTAATTGATGTAAAATCGGCTCTGCTGTAGTCACGGATTAATCTTATGTGAATTTCAGGCGCTACGAATGGGATGTTTCAGGAAAAGTGAAGAACTGAATGGTCACTGAGACATGGCAGGTATGTTAGTGATGATATGAAGCTCGGATGCGTTGTTAACACGAGATTGAGTATGTTTGATGAAAGGTTTGTAACCCTAGTGGGCTCTGAGACAAGCTGAGGAAAGTTAAAATCAGAACAGAGATCAATAAACTTGATAGCTTCAGATGAGAAGGGGGTTGAAACAGGACATATACTAGACCAGATAATGTTAGGGTTAATTGAAATCACCCATTAATATGATTGGCACTCCTGGATATTGGACGGTGATTCGGTTAATGCGATTATGTAACGAATTCACAAATGAACAACTGCTAGTGGATGATCGATAACATACACCCTAGAGCACTGCACGGGCTCGGGCCAGCCCAAAAGCCCGGGCCCGGCCCGGCCCGCGGGCCGGGCTCGGGCCGGGTAGCACGTACTTTTTAGGGCCCGGGCCGGGCTCGGGCTTGAAAAAAAAAAATTCCGGGCCGCGCCGGCCCGGACCGGCCCGGGCCGTGCCTGGTCAGTCGTGTGCCGTAAATTTTAAATCGCGTCGGCCCGGGTCGTGTGCCGTAAATTTAAATTCAAACGTATCCATGCTAAAGTCCGTCTGCTCTCAGTTCGTGGAGATAGAAGCTCTACTGGAGTCAAGGAACAATCTATTGATGCAAAGCTAATACCCCTGTCAGATGGCGTTCTAAATGTCCTTTTCACTAAACTCCTTTATAAAATCGGCCAATGAGCTCACGATGTTGGGTGCGCACGTGCCCTACTGCGTGCGCTGGTTCGCCGATTTTATAAAGGAGCTTGCCCTAAAGGCCTTTAAAATATCCGTCTGACTGGGGTAATCTGTTCCTGCAACCCTTCAAAGATGCCACCGACGCGCTCGAAGAGGAAATATGTCCAACACTTCCTCTGGTTGTCCTTTACGCTTCTGCGCTGAAGAAACATCTTAAACCTGGTGCGGCGGTGTTTGCTGTAGAGGCAGTGGAAATCGAGAAGACCAAGTCCCGTGCTCGTCATTTCCTGGACACGAAGCTGAAAATTTTCCTCCTCCACAAGACCGCCACATTTCTCTGGCCTCAGTTCCGCCAACTCCGCACGTTGCCCGAGGACGAGCGCCTTGAAGTTTACGCGCACGTCAGAAAGCTGCTTGCCCGTGTCACCGAAGCAATGACCCAAGATGAAGATGAGACAAACGATGACGTTCGAGATCCAGCATCAAAAAGAAGGTGCCAGGGTTTGTTTGAAGACTGGTGTGACGCGGAGAAGGACAGGGTAGCCACCGACGAATTGGAGGAGCATCTACACAGCAAGAAAGACTGCTGAGGAGTGTCTGAGCTTAGTGACTTCTGGAGAGCGCACGAGAAAGAATTCCCGAAACTGTCCATTCTATCCAAACGCATCCTGTGCATCCCTGCTACAAGTGCTAGCAGGGAACGGAACTTTAGCGCGGCGGGCTACAATAGGCAAGCAAGACGGACCTGCCTGGAGAGAGAGTCCATGGACAATTTATTGTTTCTCCACAAAAATATGTAGGAAGGAAATTTCTCTTAAACGAATTGAATAGAACAATGAAAAGTGCAATATCTCTTCAATAAATTCATAACTAAAAATTCCCCACTTTTGTCTCAAGGATTGTCGGTGTGCCATGAGTTCAAAGACTGTCGCAAATGATGCGCATATTTTCACACATACTCTCGACAATACATGTTCTAAGTCGACATATTTATGATATAAAAAACTCGGTCCCAGTTTTCCGGCTCGGGCTGGGCTAGGGCTCATATTTGAAAATGTTATCGGGCTCTGGCCGGGCCCGGGCCGTGTCTCTACCGGGCCGGGCCGGGCCGGGCCTAGAAATAAAATATTCTGTCGGGCTCGGGCAGGGCCCGGGCCGTCTCTCTACCGGGCCGGGTTGGGCCAGGCCTAGAAATTCCGGCCCGTGCAGTGCCCTAATACACCCATTATCGTTTGTTTATGTTTAAAGAAAACGCAAACCCAAACAATCTCTAGTTCACAGGCTACAATGACAGGGCGAGAAACCAATGAGTCAGCAACCGCCAACCAAACACCACCGCCACTTCTGTCACGCCTATCGCAGCGAAATGTATTCAAACGTTTTTTACAATGAAAAAGCTCATTATCAGACACTTTGCTAGAAAGCCATGTCTCTGTGAGAGCAATGACGTCGGCGTCGCATGAGACTGCAGCTGAGCACAATTCATCTCGTTTACGAATTAGACTGCGAATGTTAGTAAATAAAACGGAAACACTTAAAAAAGGCCAAACCACTTTTCTGCCTCGTGCGGATTGTTAAAGGAGCCGTGCAACGATTTTAACGTTGAAAGAATTTGCATCTTCTACTTTTGACATTGTTCACCTTGTCACAAATGACAGAAAACTAAGTACAAAACGAGCGTGTTGGTAACAGTAATTAAACATAAGGAAAATACATAGAAAGGGGGGGGGGGGGTTTAATTACTGTTACCAACACGCTCGTTTTGTACTTAATTCGTTCACGTGAGCTCTCATGTCTTGTCCCAAGCAACCGACCTCGGAGTTTGATCCTGGAAGTCTTCGTTGTCCGTCCCCCCTTTCTATGTATCTTCCTCATGTTTAATTACAGAAAACACATCTCTTTTCATCGAAATGTTGCAATTCCGCCGCGTAATAGCGAGGCAAAAGTTAGAATATTCCCCGACTTGCAGCCGCGAGCGGTGGCCATGAGAAACATGCGGCATGACGTCAATGGGGGTCTTGCAGAGCAAGTTGTGTGAATACCTGCTCGATAAAAGGTAACTTTTCTATAAATCTTGTCGTTCCAACATAAATATAAACACGTCAAAAACCTGGTGTCATCGGCAAAACTTTTGTTATACGGAGTTTTAGTGGCGCCATCTATCCTTGGTCCACAAAACCGTCAGCTCTATCTGCTACCGCAAACAGCCGCCAAAAGCCAGAGGGGGAGGGGGACAGAGCCAGACGGGGATGGCCGGACCCGGATGAGACTTTCCTCCTTTCACCATATTGTTCGCGCTGCGCCTGCCAGCACGTGGTCACGCGGTCGTGAGCGGATGGGTCCTCGCTGCTCACTGAATGCTCTAGAGAGAACTTTACCGGAACACCGCGCCAACCCATCGACGTCACTGCGCACGTGACCCGGAAGACGATGTGCGAGTTGAGAGGCGGTAAAAACCTGAATTTTTCTTTTTTTTTTTAATAAAAACTAGGGTATCCAGGCAAGATCTGTTTTCTGTAGTTCACTTCAGAAGTGTTAGGCATCAACTTCCACAATTATTTCAGCAAAGCCCTGATATTGTTTCACAGCTCCTTTAAGTTGACATAGAAGTAGACGCTGCTCGCAAATCGAATAGTGGTGTCGCAGATGAAACTTCGCGACGAGGCAGGACTACTTCATAAATGCAGTCTTCGATTTCATTGTATGCATAACACTTCTTAAGAAAAAGTTTCTTGTAACTTAGCATAAACTGGTTTTCCTGGCTCTTTCCATGCTCCAGTATAGTTTGTGGCGAGCTGAAAAACTAAAATCTTTTGAAACAGAAATAGGGCTTGTTTTTAATTTTGACTTGACCTGCAGGACACTTTCTCTAGTTTTAAAAAACTGAAACTTCACTAAAATAGGACGACGCTTTCCTGTTATAAAAGGCCCCAAGCGATGAGCACGCATGATTTGTTCATGCGAAATAATACAAGAAGCTAAATCTGAAAGTAAACGAGCCACCTTCTCTTCCGCCTGGGCCCACGTTTCACCAAGGCAATCGTCCACACCATGAAATACAAGATTATCCCGTGACTGGTCTTCAATCTCATCTAATCTACTGCGCAAAGCATGATTTTCTTTTCGAATGCGCTGAACAGATTGGCTGGTACCAGCCAAGTCGCGGTGTAATTCATCGATTGAAGACGACTTCAATCCAATCGCAGAAACCCTTCGACCGATATTTGTTACCGTGACTTGTAGCTGTTGCTGGTTTCTTTTTAGTTTGTTAATGGAGCTCAGTATATACTACTTTGCCCTTCCTCAACCCTCTGAGTTTGCGCATTTGTATCCTGCAACACCCGCATCATTTCATCAAGCTACTTAGATAGTTCAATATTAGTTGGTCCGGGGTTAGTCTCGACATCACCTCCAAGCAGCAGCAGCAACACTCTAAACGAATTCACCAAAGCTTCTGGGCATGGAAGCACTATTATACAGACGTCATTAGACCTAAAACAATAAAAACTATCATGACTAATAACCTGCAGGGTTAGAAGAAAGAAGTTGATGATGCATATCGTGTGCGTGCTTCCATGCCCTCTGACGATCCACGGTGATGAGGCCGGCTGAATGCGATGATGCGGGTGTCAATGTGGCTGTTCTAGAATGACCGAGGTGAAGCTGGTTGATGACGGAAAAGTTGATTGCCTCGGTTGCCTGGCGCTTGTCTTCGTTTGTGGTACAGGAAACGTCAATGAAAAGAGAGATGCCATCCAGGTCGGTAGGATCCATTGTTCCAGACAGGTTGGCTCCCATGAAGCCAGGCCGGAGACCGAAGGCCGTCCCGCTCAAAAACTGCAGGGTTAGAAGAAGAAAGTTGACAATGTGCATCGTGTACGTGCTTCCATGCCCTCTGACGATCCACGGTGATGAGGCCAGCCCAATGCGATGATGCGGGTGTCGATGTGGCTGTTCCAGAATGACCGAGGATAAGCTGTTTGATGACGAAAAGGCTGATTGCCTCGGTTGCCTGGCGCTTGTCTTCGTTTGTGGTACAGGAAACGTCAATGAAAAGAGAGATGCCATCCAGGTCGGTAGGATCCATTGTTTCAGACAGGTTGGCTCCCATGAAGCCAGGCCGGAGACCGAAGGCCGTCCTGCTCAAAAACTGCAGGGTTAGAAGAAAGTTGACAATGTGCATTGTGTACGTGTTTCCATGCCCTCTGACGATCCACGGTGATGAAACCGGCCCAATGCGATGATGCAGGTGTCGATGTGGCTGTTCCGGAATGACCGAGGATAAGCTGTTTGATGACGGAAAAGTTGATTGCCTCGGTTGCCTGGCGCTTGTCTTCGTTTTTAGCACAGGAAACGTCGATGAAAGGAGAAATGCCATCCAGGTCGGTAGGATCCCTTGTTCCAGACAGGTTGGCTCCCATGAAGCCAGGCCGGAGACCGAAGGCCGTCCTGCTCAAAAACTGCAGGGTTAGAAGAAAAAAGTTGACGATGTGCATCGCGTGTGTGCTTCCATGCCATCTGATGATCCACGGTGACTGTTATAGCAAACGAATTTCTGCTCCCGATGCTAGTTCGTTTTAACGGGGTTCCACCGTAATACCAAAGCTATCGCACATCTAGCCCTCGTCACACCTAGCTAGGTATTTATACGTACCTCGTAAGAATTGGGAGTTCACTTTTTGCCAGTGTTAAAGGTAACCAGCTTCAAGCAAACAGACCTTACTGGGAATACAACTAGCAAAGTCCCAATTGGCAGCGGAAAGTGCAGCGTTGCAGCCTGCATTCGGAAATCGGTCTACCAGCAAGGTTTTTTTAAGGCTTTCGCATGGTACAAGACTCCAAAACAAAAAATCATGGAAAAGGTTCCTTCACACTTAATGAGTACTCAAAGCCACAAATGATGGAAGAAGCAAGTTTCAGTATTGAAACTGCCAATGTTTTATTTATTTTTACAGTCAAACTGAATTTTAATTTCTTTCTAAACAGGAGCTCTATCAAACAAAAAAAATAAAGACCTTTTTACAAACATAGTGGAACTCACCCCAAAGCAGTACACCTCGAGAGAGTGCAAAGGAACTTGGAACAAGAGCTAAAGCATGACCCAATGTGCATTCAAATGCAGAACGTAAGAGTATTGCTCTAAAAAATGCTAAGCAAAGTTTCTCACTACATTGCCCAGCCTCTCATTCCAGCTGGCAAGGAATCATTCCCTACTACCCAATACTTTTGTGTCATGACAAACGAGAGCATTTGGACAAGACCCAACAGCAATATGCCAGGCAGTCTAGTTCTGTGTGCACAATCTCTGTGACCCACCACACCGGAATTCACACTGAACCTTCTCCAAAATTGCTGGCTTGAAAGGGCTATTTGCTGCCCGTGTTCTTATGAAAATGCCCTTAGGCTTTTACAACATCATCTGTTGGCATGTGCCTGATGAGGGAACACTGTTTAGAAAATGATGTCAGATGCTGCTGGCCTAAGTGAGGCTTATCGTGCACAAGTGCCTCAGTGTGGTGACCTTAACTATTAATCTGAGCAATGCCTTGAGATTTATCTTGCACTCCGGTATATGTAGATTTAAATGAAAATGGCAAACAATTCTGCATGAGTGAAATTATTACACACATTACAAAGCATGGCAGACTCAACTTACAGGTCAACCGGAAAGCATTCAGCATGTGTGCATCTGTCAGGTTTTTGAACACAGCGTTTGATAATGGCGGTTCACACTGGAATATCGAAAAAGGGCTTGAAAGCAGTGCTTGCACATGAATGGTTTTGCAGCTGTGTGTTTGGCTATGGCAGCTAGACGGTGGATTTGAAAGCGCAAAAGACTGAGAAGAGAAGGAGGGGACAGGACAGAGCGCTTTCCCTCCTTCTCTCCTCAGTCTTTTGCGCTTTCAAATCCACCGTCTAGATGTTCAACCAACTAGCCCCCCAATTAATTCTGATGACTATGGCAGGTCAGATAGAAATTTTGAGAAAAGGCTTGGGAGCAAAGCTTGGACTTAAGTGGCTTTTCACCAGTGAGTGTTTGATTAAGGCTTCTCAGGTGTGCCTTCTGAGCCAAGGTTTGGGGTGCAAAGCTTGCACTTAAATGGCTTTTCTCCCGTGTGTTTTGTTATGCCTTCTCAGATCAGAATACCGAGCAAAGGCTTTTGGGCAAAGCTTGCACTTAAATGGCTTTTCACCAGTGTGTGTTTGGTTATGCCTTCTCAGCTCTGAATTCCAAAGAAAGGCTTTTGCACAAAGCTTGCACTGAAATGGCATTTCAGCAGTGTGTGTTCGTTTATGAATTCTCAGATCTGAACTCTGAGCAAAGGCTTGGGGGCAAAGATGGCATCTAAATTGCTTTTTATCAGTGTGTGTATGGCTATGGTTTCTCAGAGCTGAGCACAGAGCAAAGGCTTGTGGGCAAAGTTTGCACTCAAATGGCTTTTTGCCAGTGTGTACTTTGTTATGCCTTCTCAAATCTGAATTCCGAAAAAAGGCTTGTGGGCAAAACTTGCACCTAAATGGCTTTTTACCAGTGTGTGTTCGGGTATGTATTCTCAGATGTGAATTCCAAGCAAAGGCTTTTGGGCAAAGCCTGCACTTAAATGGCTTCTCACCAGTGTGTGTTGAGTTATGCCCTCTCAGAGATGAATTCAGAGCAAATGATTTTGGGCAAAGATTGCACTTATATGGCTTTTCACCAGTGTGAGTTCGGGTATGTGCTTTCAGAACTGAATTCCAAGCAAAGGCTTTTGGGCAAAGCTTGCACTTAAATGGCTTTTCACCAGTGTGTGTCCGGGTATGTATTCTCAGATGTGAATTCTGGGCAAAAGCTCGGGAGCAAAGCTTGCACTTAAATGGCTTTTCACCAGTGTGTGTTTGGGTGTGTATCGTCAAAGCTGAATTACAAGCAAAGCCTTGGGGGCACTGCTTGCACTTAAATGGCTCTTCACCAGTGTGTATTTGATTATGGACTTCCAGATCTGCATTTTGGGCAAAGGCTTGGGGGCAAAGCTTGCACTTAAATGGCTTCTCACCAGTGTGCATTTGGTTATGCCTTCTGAGATCTGAATACCGAGCAAAGGCTTCAGGACACAGTTTGCACTTGAAGAGTGCACTTGAAGAGAAGAGAAGAGAAGAGAGAAGAAGAGAAGAGGAGGGAGGATGCTGGCTCTTGAATTGTTCATCGCCATGGGCGACCAGGTGGCTCACGATTCCACGCTGATCTCTGGTGACATAGATGCAGGAACAGCATCTGAATGAGATGACCATGTCGACTTTCAATGGGCTGCTGGCTTTCCCCAACGGTGCAGCTCCATCACCTACAATAAAAAATCTCATGTGTATTTGCACACACAAGAAATGTCCAACCAAGATAGCTCCCTAGTTTAGAAAACGGTAGTCACTAATGCAGTCTTGCTGAAGCTATGCAGTATATGTTGCTGCCCTTTTGAATTAAGTTCCCGGAAGCACTCAAACACAATGGACACCATTAATTAAGGGGAGTCCCTAGTCTTTAAAAAAAATCCAAGGTAAAATTGATTTTTAAACGTTTGTATATCTGTATCTAAATCCCAGTTTACATATACCCTAATTTCTGCACACAGAATGAACATAATTATTTAGATATGTTTATCAAAAGTTTGATAACCATGGTGCTTAGCTCATCTTGAAAAGTACTCACTGTTTTCTTAGAATTATTCTTTTTTCCTGAGATGTATATTTTTTTACTCTATTTTTGGATCTAGAACCTGAATCTGAATACATTTGGGGGCTGGATGCCTCATTAATCAGAGAGTGAAACAAGAACAAGATTTCAGAAGACTGTTATTTAAGGTTTTATAATTGGCAATAACTTAACAAGTTCCTTCTAGTTATCATTGAAAGAATTTCAGTGTGATATGCAATTGTGTCTTGCTAACATGGACGCCTCACTATGCAGACAAAATGGAGGAGACTGATCTCTCCCCATGCCATTCCGTCTCATTAATGTAGAAACTCGTGGTCCGGACTACGGACAGCTAGTTTTGAAAACAAACTGGGTAAATACATGCTAAGAGTTTCACTACTGTCTGCTGTTGGTTGCCCTTCCTTTGAAAAGAGAGACCTGGGCACTGAACAATAGTGTAATTTTGGGGGGCTTTCCAGCCAAATAGGTCACTTGCCCTTCTGCCCTGTGTTTCAAATCCGGGACAAAAGCTCACCAGACAAAAGCTCACCGGACAAAAGCTCACCAGACAAAAGCTCACCCATTTTTTTACAGACCCAAACAAAAGCTCACCAGGAGAAAATTTCATGTTGATCAGAACACGAGCGCAGAAAACTCAAGCGCATGTGTGAGACACTAAAATGCAACGATAATTTAAATCTGATATGCGCTTAGTTTGTTGATTAGAGTAGAAACAAATTTATTTACCGACTGGGTAGAAGCGAATGCAATCCACTACTAGCTCCAGCAGTCTTGGTAGATCTTGGTGTACCGGGAACACATCGCAAATATTTTTCAGACGATTCTGCAGGAGCAGAGTGGTTTTTTGCATTCGCTTCACTGGGGGCTCACCTCTCCGGATTTGTGTCCATGCCGTGGCAACGAGTGCCTCATTTTGCTGTAGGTATTTAACCAGCCTCCAGACGCTTGGATGGGCGTGGCCGACAAGCTTCGGAAACCTGATATTCCATCCTTCACAGTCGCAGTTGTTGTTCGTCCGGTCTATCTTGAAGGGCGGCGTCGTACATAATCCACCATTCAGGGGGGAACTCCGGTCGTTATCGGCACAGTCAGGCAAGGGCCATAATCCACTCTGGGTGTCTCCGCAAAAAAAGCAGAAGCAGGGGCCGTTGACATACGTGTAATCAAAGTAGTCCAGCAGGTCGCCGACGTCACCCGTAGACTTTTCCCTGATGCAGGTTAGTCCTTCGGGTACAAGCTGTTTGTTGTCAAAGGACCACCAGCATAACCAAAATCCCACACAGCTTTCTAAATTGGTCAACTGTCTCGTACTTGTCCAAAAGGCCCAACTTCTGTTCCTTCAAAATATTCTTGAAAATTCACAACTCAATGGTTTGTATATTACAGTTTTGCTTCAGTTTCCCTTTCACATCCCCCTCAGATAATCCCTTATTTTCAAATACACTTACAACACACAATGACGGAAAGAATTTAATTTTCCTAGCCATTCACTTCAAATATTACCCTGAACCCCAAGAAAACCCATGCATTAATAATGAAGAGACATTGTGCCTAACCTTCATGTGTACATTTAGCGTGACATAAGCACAATGAAAAAGCGAGGTCACCCTAGGCTGACTTCGCTTCTTCAGTCACTTTTGGGGTTCAAAAACTTTGGTTCACGAAGCTTGTTGGGAGTGGCACAAGGGTGCTCCAGCATACCCTGAGTGAAGAAAGCTTGATCTTATCAGCTCCACTCAGTTTCAGTTACCTAAATTTTGGTCCCACATCATTGCCTCTCTGCCTGTCATGGCTTATCTGTCAACACCTTTGCAGGAGATGGGGTACCAGTTCTAAAAATGGTGGAATGTCCATCACGCCCACACTTTATCCCAGCCCGTATTTTGCCTAGGTAAAAAAATAAAATGTGTGAGCTGTCCGGGTCTGTGAAAAAATGGGTGAGCTTTTGTCCAGCGAGCGTTTGTCCGGTTACCATGTGTCACAAACACAGATGACTAACGTCATGTGTACACCATACACCTTCATCACAGGGCGTTCCCGAATGCTATCCGGTCGCAAAAAATGCCTCATAAATAACCCAATGAATGCAATGCAGTGAAACTTACCAGAAAGGAGTCTTTAGGCAGTGCATTTTGTCATACTCAAATTTGGGTTTCCAAGAAAAATGCCAGAAAAGAAATACTTCAAATTTACTACGCACGGGAAAAAAACGGAAGCAAACTGTCTGGTTGACGTTGCTGTTTGCATATGGTGCGACACACTTCTCGAATAAAACCGATCAACAATACCGATGTTGCCATGTTGGCCATGTTGCAGAGCAGACGACGCAGCATCGTCTAGACAGCCGAGGCTCTTGTAGCGGCCACATTACACCCATTGCCGAAGCACCTCTGCCAGCCTCCGCCGTGTTGCATACCCCCTCCCTTTTTCGCTTGTATTGAGAATACGCTCAAGTTTTTAAGGTGTCCGTCCAAACAAACACGTGAAATCTATGCGCCGGAAGTTCTGCTTTTTATGTGAACCGAAGCAGCTAAGAGAAGTACGAGTCTGCTTGAACTGTGCTGTAGCACAAGAGCACGAAACACACCATTAGCGCGCACTGCCCAATCTCAGCAAAAAGAATAAATGAAAAACAAACAGTAAATACTGTTTGTTTTTCAACAATGCTGGAGCAAGAAAAAAGAGAAGACAATGAAAAGGAATACAAAAAATGAGGAAGGGGCCAGGTAGATGGTAACATAATCTCTCATCACGCGACTGCCCCATACCGGCGCGCAAAAAAGACGTCTCGGCAAAATGTGTTTCGTATTCGAAATTGCACCGACTCTGTGCGCTGCACACCCTTACGGGGCAATTCCTGTGGAAGTCAATCGGAGATGCTATGAGATAATGAGTGCTATCGTGAACAGTACGAGCTAGAGTTCCTGGAGCGTGTGGCCTTTGAAACATGCCGCACAACCTAGAGGCAGATAAAACTGAGGAGTGAAGGGGGGCTGCGAGAATGTGCACTTTCTCCGGTGTGCACACCTTCGCAGCTTCGCCTCTCCACTATACTGTTTTATCAGCCTCCAGATAGTGCAGAATATATCAAAGGCCACATGCTCCAGCATTCATGCCCATATTGTTCACGATAGTAAAACATAGTGAGAAGTGTAATTAAGAAAAAGACGTAAATACTCTCAATTAAAAATATGTCCAAGAAACCAGATTACTACCAAAGTATTTCACACAGTACCTTGAAAAGAGTATTTGAGATGGGCACAAGCCTGAGTGAAATGAATTAACCATACTGATACTGATACTTGCTGATACTAACCATACTTTCTGATATTTGCACCATGACCTCAAACTTGCTACACCCTCGGTAAAATGACTAGCATAAACTCCTCTTATAAGTTCTAAGTTAGAATATGCCTTATCTACATGGTCTCCATAGTAGTCGTACCTCACAAATCATGTAGAATCCATTCAAAACAAAGCCTTTAATTTTATTTATAACTACTCAGCATATATCAGCATACCAGGATTATGCCAATCGGCTAACCTTTATTCACTTTCCCTTCACAGCCGAGTGCAACGCCCGCATCTCCATCATCGAATTTTCTATCACAATACCCACCTCAGAGAATCATTAATATCACCTCCCCACCATATTTCCCTTCGTTTAGATCATCAGCTATGTAAATTAGGTTCAATTCGATCATCAACTGTTTCTCACCACACTTCCATGCTACGTTTGGCTATCGAGCATTAAAACTCACTTTCTCACATCGTTTCTATAAATGATGCTACTAAATTTCTTGAATCCATTAATGTCTTACTATCTAACTTAGCTAACTAGCTTACAGTGTTACATTCATGTTTACTGCACTTTTTGTTTTATTGTCACTCACTTGTATAATGCTCCACGGGCCCTCAAGGAAACAAAATGATGATCATGAATGATGATAGCAGGAATGCTAGGAGTTTGAAGTATTGATATTGATATTCTTTATTTAAACGAGGCATGTTTAGCCTGCAATACATGGTATTCCAAGGTAAACATAAACAAGTAATGGTGGAACTTCCTGTGGTCGAGATAACTTCCGGCCGACAAGCTTCCTGTGGATGTTTCAATGAGCAAGGATGAGCAGCGCGTCTTTCAAGTATTTCTCGGCCGAAAATCAGAAAGGTATGTCGAAAACCAGACATAAGATAAATGAATGTGTGTTTTTGAACCATACGGCACCAAGAAAAAGCAATGAATCTGGTTTTATTTGGCCTCTGTGGCGAAAGTTGTGTAGCCCTACCTGACGTCCCAGTGGAAACTTGTGTACACGAGAGATATTCAACGAAGCTAGACGCCCACAAACCAACCGGGACATGTAACTGTTTCATGCTTTTCGTGCATGGGACAGCGAGTACGAGCAAAAGATTGCTTCGTTATCTGCGCGTCGTTGCCGTGAGTGTTCGAGCTGACCAAAGCTAAACTACACTATGCTTGTCAGATTTAGATGAAGGAGGGTGGGAACGATTCTGCCAATCATGCTTGATTGTGCCCCAGAAAAAGCAAGCGGTGCGTTTTCAACCATGTGTAGAGATATTGTGGCTGTGACAAAGCCGCCACAGTATGTACAATCCTGCCGCTCGTCCTCCACAAAACGAAAAACAAGCAGCGTGTTGGCGATAACGAGTGGAGATATTGTGATTGAGACAACATCGGCCTACCTCGGCGACCCCGTGAATGATGTTCACGTGGATACAGTTGCAGTCGCGGACATCAAAAGGCCATTTTAGATTCTAGAACCCAGGTGATAAGGAAAGAAAAATAGTTCCACATCCGACTTGTTACGACCACGCAAACTCCTGGGAACATGTCTTGTCCTGGACATGTCAAACAGTTCTGTTTGGGCACACACACAGAACCATTGTGTTTGACGGCGTGGGCGAGTAATAAAATTGAAAGAAGGGTACCAGTGGTTTTATGCCATGTTTCACGTCTTGCTTTAATTGTGTCACAAACAGACACTTTATTGCATGCCGAAAAGGAAAATCTGGCTCTTGGACATCGAAAGTGACGTTTCTGAAATTGATGTGGAACCGAACCTCTCAGGTTCGGTTCCACATGAAAAGATCTGAAATCCTCCGCTGACACACTCTCTCAAAATTTTTTTTTTTTTTGTCTTCTTTAGTGTGTCAGTGGGCTTTTGCTGGAATTCGTTCAGGGCTCACATAAACCGCCTGTTTACAAGCTCGCATGCACACGAAAATTAACATCAGTAAAGATTTTGTGCCAAGATTAAAATAGAAATGATGGACACTATTATTATAATTATTAAATATTTTATGCAGTACCCAGTCATGCGCATCAGTGGTCTGTGTCATGAAAACCTGATTCCAGGGGCGAATAATATTAATATTTCAATCAATACTTTATCTGCATACAAAATCAAGTGTGATTTGTTCGACAAGTTTTTCGGCTGTAAGGAAGAGTCAGATGTGTGCATCTTTGATTTCGAAATTAAGCGATCCTAATGCCATCCTAGTGCCAAGTTCTAAATCAACACGCACGTAACAGGTACTGTCCGCGCTCAAAGGCTGCGGAGTTGCGGCTAGTTTGCACCTTTTATTTCGCAGAGATCTGCCGTGGCAAAGTTGCCCAATCAATTTAAAAAAATTACAGCACTTCAAGGAGCCAGTGGATACAGAAAACATAAGGAAAGACTGATTTAATTGAGGAACCAACGAAACATAGCAGTGATGCTACTTTATAAAAGCATGCCAACAACACCCGAACCAGAAGCGTTCTCGGCTCCCTGTCATGGCGGCCGGAAGTGGACCGAATACCATGTATCTAGGTTGTGCTGAGGTAAACAAAAACAAATCATGGCGGAACTTCCGAAGGAATATGTTACTTTCAGTAGGCTGTTGTTTGTGCTTGTTTTTTAGGACACAAGTGAGTATGAAGTACTTTAAAAGTCTCACCATCAAGTGCTAATGGCTGTACCCATAAAATCTTATGGAAGCGACTTTTGACCTTTTGTAGCAGGTGCTGTAGCAGGCAAAATATTGTTTTGGAGCACCCACTGACGCTTTTGGAGCAGATGCCAACATGTGTTAGCCCATCACTTAAGAATAAAAAAGTGATTGCATCTCTAAATGAGTTCCTTTGCGACCGTGATCAAGGATTCCAGGGTAAAAGGAATGCAGTCTTAAATAAGACCATAGTAAGAGTAGGTTTAATTTACAATGGGCATTAAAAAATGGTTGAAAAGTGAATTGTAGCGCAACACTCCATTGGGATAGAACCTCTTTCACCTTGCCGTTTTAGTCAATAGTTTGTTTACCCTGTAAATATAATTTGTGAAATGCCAGCAAGAACCAGCATACCCGATAACACGTCTAAAAATAAAAATGTGTCCCACAAGTTTAACGACATGCGACGTTTCATCGAAAGGCTCCTTTTGTTTGTTTTATCGACGTTTCGTCATACACAACCCTACTATTTTAGTGACAAACGTTTTGCGTCTCACCTGGATTACAGGCGGGAGGGGGGCATGGTTTGGGCCTTAGTGAATCGCGTGCTAGTTTTTGGTGGCTTAGTGAATAAATGCGTTGTCGACAAAACGTCGCAGGGGCGTGTGCCCACAAAACATACAACGTCGACGAACCGCGCGTCCATGAAAAGTTGTCCACGGAACGTATTTTCACAAAACACGTTTCAAAGAAACGCTAGGGATCCTAAGAAAGATCTGATTTTCACTGAAGATCGCTTCAGTTAGTGCGTTCCATCTTGTCAAAAATGCTATCTATAGAACTATCTATAGAAAAAATAAAGAATGCAGGGCATCGATTGTCCCAAGAAAGCAGGAAAAGAGCGGAAAACTTTCTGCGGGCAAAAGTAACTTCAAAGGTACAAGTTACCAAAAAGTAGAAGAAACCTCCCCCTCTCCGCAAAGAATAGTGTGGTCATGATCCCAAAAACAAAAGAATTGCCACGACAGCGAGCGCGACCCTGTGGTGCCACAGTTTGTGAAGTTTTGGAATCAACAGCGCACGCACGTAGGCGGCCCGTAAACTGCCCGAGTGTTTTTTTTCTTTATGCTTAGAGTCCTAGCCAAAAAGTCTGGTAGTTCATATTCTTCCTAGCGTCGTAGCCAGACGAATATGAACTACTCTTACTTTTTAATTGCTCGACGGAACTAATATGTCATAACTTAGTGTTGCTCTTTTTTAACTTCTGTTTCAAAAGTACATGTCTGCATAAAATAGATGTTACAAAGCAAAAAAGAAAAAAAAAAAAAATATATATATATATATATATATACAGTCGACTCTCATTAATTCAAACTTGCAGATAATTTAAACTAACATGCAGGTCCCATCCTATGCGTCTCTATGGGAGGAAACTCCTGGTAATTCAAACTTTGCTTTATTCAAACAAATTTTCGGTCCCCCACGAGTTTGAAGTAACGAGGTTCTACTGTATATATATATATATATATATTGTGACGAAGAAGACGGCGACACTGGGGCAGTGGCGTGCCTGACCATCACGTGCCACGCTCCGCGCGTACGGCCCGGCTGCCATAAAATCCTTTCTATCTCATTGAGTGGACATGTCATTATCATTCGCTGCCGGCCGCACATCTTCGTAACATTTGGTGGAGGTGCGGGGTACATCATCTTTCGTTCATCGTCATCATCGCTCCGGACCTTGGTTGCAGCAGTCCTGCGCCGCAGCCGATCGACCTCCAGACCATAGCCCCACCGCACAGCCCCCCGCCCCGCGAACTGCCTGAAATGACGAAGTTACTGTGAGAGGGGTTCAACGAATGTGAGTTACAAGTATTTTTAGAAAGAGTGCCGTGAACAAGATGAAGTATGGACGAAATTGAGATACAGACGCAAGTTTATGGTCCCCTGTCCTGTCCACAGCCCCGTCTGTGTTGATAGCGGTCAAATGAATTCCCCAGCCCGGATCGTGACGTTGTGGGGCTGTGGCTGGCACAGAGATCGGCAATGCTGTGGAGAGAGGCTGCAGGCTCAACAACATCTTCATTCTACGCGGCCGGCAGCAGTCATACGTGTCTTTGGCCTTGTCTTCTGTGTGTGTATGTGTGTGTTTTCAGTTTACTCTCGTGTTTCCTTCATTCATCGGCCGGGTCGTCCTCTCTAAAGGAGGGGGTAATGTGACAAAGAAGACGGCGACACTGGGGCAGTTCCGTGCCTGACCATCACGTGCCACGCTCCGCGCGCACGGCCCGGCTTCCATAAAATCCTTTCTATCTCATTGAGTGGACGTGTCATTATCATTCGCTGCCGGCCGCACATCTTCGTAACAATATATATATATACCGGGTGTTTTTGCGAAGACTTTCAAAAATCCTAAAAATTAGGGCAATTGAAAAAAGAAGAAACTCTCTTCGGGAACAAACTACCAGCCACGGCGGACGTCAGGAATTGCCAAAAACCTACTAATTAGCCAGATAATTAATTAAAACGTGCTAATAAACTTTTTAATTAGTGGAAATAGACATATGATTTCAATTAGAAAGTTGCTGAGCGTTATCGAAAACCACTAAATCAGTCATTTTCAGAAAGACTTTAAGCGCTTGAGAAGAGTAGTAGCACACTAAAATTACCACTCGTGGAGCAGGTACAAGGCTGGGGCTAGATAAAAGGCGCAAAAATCGCGCGGGCGCCTTACCGCAACCGCTAGCCTTGTACCTGCTCCACAAGTGGTAACTTTAGTGCGCTACTACTCGTCTCACGCGCTCAAAGTCTTTCTGAAAACGACTGATTTAGTGGTTTTCGATAACGCTCAGCAACTTTCTAATTGGAACCATATGTCTGTTCCCCTAATTAAAAAGTTAATTACCAAGTTTTAATTAATTATCTGGCTAATTAGTAGGTTTTTGGCAATTCCTGACGTCCACCGTGGCTGGTAGTTTGTTCCCAAAGAGAGTTTCTTCTTTTTTCAATCGCCCTAATTTTTAGGATTTTTGAAAGTCTTCGCAAAAACACCCGGTATATACACCAACTCATGCTTACAAACAAACCGGAGCGCCCCTAGCGGACGTCACCGGCGCCGCATACGTGCGATGGGGGTGTGGGCAAGAAGCTTGTCGTCGCCCATAAACAAACCTTTGAAATGCGATGTTGTCGGCGTCGGTGTGAGTCCCCCTGCTCTTTTTCGCGTTCGGATTGTTGATTCTACGTCTTCCTGGTGATGCCTGACTACTTGAGCGACGTCAGCGAAATTACCGAGGCTCGTTACACCGCGAAACTTCGCGTGAATAATGTGACACGTGGCGATTCATTCCGCGTGGACGCCGCAGTATGTACGCTAACACCTGATTCGCATGATGAGATTTCGCTCGCAATTTTCAGTCGCGACGCCGCTCGGGCAGCAAAAGCGTGAACCGTAGCTGAGATGGTCGACGTCGATACTGAAAGTCGCAAGCAGAATCGGACCAAGCAATTAGGCATAACAAATCAGTGATGGCCACTGGTAACAATGATCAACGTCTCCTTGTATCTACTGTTTACATCGAGCCTGCCTACCAACTTTCAAACTTAACTGTTTTGAGGCATGCACTTACTTCTTATAGCAAGTACCGGGCCAACATTTGGTCTACGGGCCGGCGTCGTCTAAGGGAGCAGACGACAAGCAGAAACGTTCGAAAGAGCAGACGACAGTTCGAACGATCAGGCGGCCGTTCGAACTTGAAGACGCACTGAATGTAGTCCGCAGGTGGTCCGCACAACTTGATGGTTTTCTGGTGTTCATGTTGGAACAAAACAAATAAATCGGATGACCGCAAGTATCTGTGAATTCAACCCGAAGTGCTTCCCGCCCAAGCAATTGTTGTCCGACGGCGTCTGCTTTTCCCTTTTCACGGCACATATAGCTCTCGGACAAACCGAGCACGTGAAACTGACCTTCATACCTTTCTTGACTCTTTTAGTACGGCCCCAGTCCCGGCGTTTTGACGAGAAGGCAGGTTTTTGTCAGGTTCCTTTCAAAATAACGCAGGAATACACGTCTGGCATGGGGACTTTTGCCCACAGCCCCAGACCGGAAGTGCGACCGACGCGCCACCACCGCGCCGTGACGTCACAGAGTTGAGTTGGTGTATATATATATATATATCCTTTTTGTGTGCTTCTTCTGGGCAGAGTGTCGCGGACCCCTAAGACGATCACCTAACTGAGATCATTTTTCATTCGACGCGGATGCAGTGTATCGGGAAGGCTGATCGCTTTTAATATAAATACGATGAAACTGATAATGATAAAATGACATCCCCTTTGAATGGTGACCCAAAAATTTCTTCGTATTTATTATTTTTTTTTTTTTTTTCATTCACGCTTGATGTTATGATATACAACGAACGACTGGATTGTGAGTCGGATGTGGTTCCACATTTCGCAGATGCGGTTCGGATACAAAGTGTGCGGATGCGGATCAGATACGGATACAATAATGCAAAAAGTTTGCGAATGCGGTTCAGATGCGGATGCAAAGTCCGCAGATGCAGATCGGATGCGGACAATCAAACTGTTATTTGCGCAGGGCTCTAATGATATTGTTTGACATTTTTTCTAGTATACGCCTGTACGCTGACGATTGCAAACTCTGTCGAGCAGTAGGTGCTTTGAATGATCACTTTGCAGGCCGACCTCGACAGCATAGCTAACCGGTGTAGCACTTGGGGAATGGATTTGAACGTTACAGTAGTGGAACTGACAAATGGTGATTTGGAGCAGCTCTTGTACCAGGGAACAATGGGTTTTGAAGCAGATTCCCACTTTTGGAGCAGACAATTTTGAGCTTTCATATCAAAACCTTTTATACAATCTCTTTAAAAGTTAGCCTGTGGATAAAACTTCAGCTGTTGGAGTGCTGAGAGACTATTTAAGGTATCATATCTACAAGGGACCTAGCCACTACAAATATTTATTTATTTATTGAACCATCATACGCCGGTAATTTTCCAGATGTCTCGATTAACCTATTAGAAGTACCAACGGCGTCTTCGGTTTGCGTTTGACGTAAAAATTATGTTTTGGGCTACTTTGTATGGTTTGTACCATGGTGAGGTAATTGTCGCGAGTTCAACATCAAACAAACAATATAATGTTGATGTGTTTCACGCTGCCATCGCTCGTATTCAACCTGCTACTCTTCTTAGAGCAGCTAAGCGGAGCACATAACAACTCTAACTGATCCACGTTCCCGATGTGAGCACCATTCGCACAAAAACCGATAAGCCTTTGTTAGGCATGTGAAAATAATGGATTTTGGGTTCGAAGCGAATTAAAAGTGAATACTGTAAAATCCTAAAACAGCCACCCTAAAATCAGAAGGAAATCGGTTGAAAATAAAGAGTGGGCTAACTTTTGGTGTGCAATCAAGAAATGTTGAAAAATGCTACTTTTAGATCATGTGTCTCAGTCAAACTTCTTATTGTGGCAATGGGCGATGAAGCAAAGGTACTTCCCAATCAGCAATGTTTGCTTAAATCCCGCCATAGCTATCTAGACCATTTATGCCAAGGTTATCATTGATCCAAACACTGCAATTACTAGGAGTGGGCTATATGTCTAAGTTTAAACGAAAATAGCGAATAAAGCCCAAAATAGGAGTGGTTACTTTTCAGAGGTGGGACGCATCTCTCGGGATTTTACGGTAGTGGTTTTGGCCGAATATTTTTGAATCTAATAATGAATTGATGCTGCGCCCTTCTCCATGCCTTTCACTACTGTTACACGATGCTTAAACAATAATTCAGCTCAATTCACAAAGGTTTTTTCCAAGCTTCAAATTGCCCACTTATTAGCTCTGTTATATTTAATCTAGCTATATTTATGGACTGTGGCCTCAGACAGTTCAATGCCTACATTAGGATGGCAAGTAAATGACAGATTTGACTTAAATTGAACCTATAAGGGAGCCCCGCCATACCTAATTGATGGGATTTATATATCTTCTTGCTGTATGAAAATATTTTCTTCAAATTTGAATTAAAACAAAACAAGCAGAAGAAATGAAAACAGGTTTTTAAAACATTGCTGCCTAACATACACCCTTGCATAAAAGTCACAGTTAAATTTTGAAGGTTTTCCTGCAATATAAATATCATCAATCACGTTTTTTTTTTTTTTTTATATACAAGGCACGCGTATGCGTTACACCAATATGAAGGTGTATTTTTCGCCTAAATATGCGGGTGCGCTGCGGCGAAGCAAGTTACAAAATCGCGGTGTCAGCTCCACGGGTATTGCTTCTCTGCAGTGCATCGGTGCTTGAGGAGAGGCGTACTGAAGGGGGCTAACCCGCCACGACTAACACTTCGAAAAGTGTGAATATTGAAGTTTATTTTTTGAGGCGAATATCAAATAGCATATAATTTGAAACTAGTATTTGATAATTCAAATATTCTTGCAGCCCTACTCTTTGCTCATAGATTTAGGCATCCGAAAAAAAACAATTGTACAGTTCTTAGTGAGTGCGTTAGTAAGGATGTAGGTTTAGAAAGAGTTATATACGTAAAGACAGGGGATGGGACAACACATCTTTCAGGGGACGGGACAACACATCTCTGAAAGATGTGTTGTCCCGTCCCCTGTCTTTACGTATATAACTCTTTCTAAACCTACAACTATTGTACTTTCCTCATTTTCAGTGGCATCGCAAAAAATGCCACGTGTCAGACACTTTCAGTTTCCTTTTTGAGAACAGCTCCCTTTTGGAGCAGACAAGGCGCAAATGGTGCACAAAAACAACCTTTGGAGCAGCATGTAGCACGGTTTTCGTACTGGCACAGTTTGGTGCAAATCGTGCAGCAGTTACATCACTGACGTTACCAAATGGCACTTTGTTTGTGTAACTAAAAAGCAAAACTCTAGCACCAACATGTACCATAATTTTTACATTCCCATCAATATGTCACTACAAGTAAAATATTTAGGTGTCTACTTTTCTCACAATTTGTCCTGGCACTTTCACATAGAGTATAAGACTGCTAAAGCTAATTGGATGCTAGACTTCATCGAACGTACTTTCAGAAATTGTCCTCAGGAAATCAAAAATAGAATCTCACAAATATTTGGCCTATTTTAAAGTATGCTTCAGAAGTTTGGGACCCTCACCAGCAGTCTCTGACAAAAAAATATAGAACTAATACAAAACAGAGCCGCCAGATTTGTCCTTAAAGGGATGCTGAACCGAAATCTGGACTTTCCAAAACACGTGGCAAAAGCATGCAACGGGATGCTACAAACACCAAAACATCACTCATACAGCGATATCTCGAACGGATGACGTTATTTTTTAAAAAAAGAGGCGCATTTGGCAGGAATGTTGACGTCATGTTTTTCCGAGAAGGAGAGGGAACGGCCTCGCGTCTTCTCCGCCTCGCGGCCTTGAGGGAGCGAAAAGAAGAGAGGAGGAAACTAGGTATCTTCACAGCACGCGCCTCGTCGGCCTGGTTCAATCTCGACTTCTTTTTCCAAAAATACAGCCGTCCATTTGAGATATCGCATTACTAGTAGTGTTGTAGGGATTGTAGCGTCCCGCCTATATCTCCAGCATTGTTGTTTTTTTTAATTCAAATTTCGGTCCATCCCTTTAATGTATTTTAGTGTGGTATAAGTGTAACTGCCTTGAAACGCAAGCTCAAGTGGCAGCCTCTACAGAATCGTTGCCAATGCTTCCACCTCACTCCTCCACAGCATATATTACGATCAGTGTTGAATCAACAAAAAAAAAGATATTGACTTCAACCTCACTTCAGTTCTCAGCGACTGGATCACAGCAAAAAAGTTGGGCCTTTTAGAAGCAAAACAAACATTTACAAATACTCATTTTTCCCTCGCACCATCCTCAACTGGAATCAGCCACTTGAAGAGATAGTCTCAACAAATGTAAACTCTCAATGCTTTCATGCATATTCAAATTCTTCATACTTATTCTTTCTATGTACAAACTCCCATTTTGTCCTTATATGTTTACGAGCATGTATAGCTTTATGCTGGTTTGGGTCCTTGTTTATGTTTTTGTTTCTATTTGCACATTATTTACTGCAGGTAAGGCACCTTTTTGAGTTATGATTGTCGAAGCCATTAAGTGTCTTTTGGCATCAAGTTCATTTTGTATTTGCCCCTCCCCCACTCTAATGCCCTCACGGGCGCTGCGGGGTTTTTCAAATAAATAACATAATAAAATAAGGCGCATGCGGCACTTTACTTCAATATAAAGCAAATCCGCCCTTTTCCTTGGACCTACTGGAAGACATTGGAAGCCGATTGTGACTGGGTTCGAAAATTTCTTGGGCGGAAAATAAGGGTGCCATTAGGCTTGATCTCTGCACGTTGCTAGATTTGTTTACAGGTTTTCCACCATGTCGGCTTTCTGTCTATTCCCTGCCTCACTTAAACCGTCCAGTACAGTCAAAGCTTCAGGGGAGAGAGCGAATGCCAACTTGTTCAACGGGAGGGAAAAGAGGACTGGGAGAAAAGAGCTGGGATTCTCTTATTCCCTCCTCTTGAACAGGTCGGCATACACTCTCTCCCCTGTAGCTTTGGCTGTACTGCACGGTGTGAGTGAGACCGTATAGTTTTTGTGGCTCCGCTACTTTTCGGTGGCAACTGAGGACGGCCAAGGACCTCCCGTTCCCATTTCGACCGATGACTAAGATAAGAAGCCAACATGGTTTGCGAAACTATCGCAAGAAAAAATGTGTCGACACCTGCCCTGCACCAGAGGACGGACTCGCTGTGACAGGTGTACCGAGAATGGGCTTTTAATGAAGAAGGTTCGTCCACAGCGTCAGGGGAAACACCTCGGATGGCTCCGTGATATGCCCCGTTTCGGGTGTCTGCCTTCCGATGATCAAGGCGCCGTACACGGTAATGGCAGGGTTCGCAAGAAGCACCAGGAGCCTCACGGGCACCATTCCTAGCCTGTCACTTCCTACCTTTGGTGGATGCGTGACTTTTTTGCGTCGCTCTTAGCGATCGACATTGCCATTGTTCCGTGTCGGCGAACAGTCGGCACAAAGGCTGGGTGATGTTTGTACGGCTGTGGTTTTTCTGTCTAATAAGCCGGCAATGTAACAATCGCGCAACTTTCTAGCGTGCTTTTCTGAGTTGCGACTGAAGCAACTGACCTGTGACGAAATGAGCTCCGCACACTCTAAACGACTTTATTTTTGCAGGCTCAATATTTTGCAAATTTCGAGAATATTTCACAGGCAGAAAACTTTACAACTAAGAGTGGTTAACTGTGTATTCTCTACTATATAGTGTGACATACCCGTCTTGGGTTAATCCCCGAAATGGGGCGCTCGGGCCCAACCCAAGATCCGGCCAGGTGCGCGCGCGCGGGTGTGTGGGTGTGTGTGCGTCATTCAAGAGGAAGCAACGGGCAGGGACTCATCGCGGCATGCTTCGGAGTAGGCACCCCTCCCCCCCCCCTTTTTCCTGCGCTTGAAATGGACGACCCTGTGGGAACAAAAAGGGAAGAGAGGGGACCAAGAGGCCAGACGGGCCAGGGGCTGGGCGCACGGCAGGGTGCGAGGAGAAGAGGGGACGGGACGGCCTGGTGGCAGCGAGAAGAGGAGACATTGAGGGACAAGAGCAAGGAAAGACTGACTTCCATCGTCGGGGGAAACTCGACGCGCCTTCTCCGGGACGAAGACATCACCAAGTACCTGCCAAGCGCCTCAGCGGACGACCAGCACCAAACTGTGAGTCGTCCAGGGGACTTAATCACAGACTCTTCTTACAACTTTAAGCGCCGTTTTATTGTTTAGTATAATGTGAGTGTTTTGATGTGCCTACTCCGAAGCATGCCGCGATGAGTCCCTGCCCGTTGCTTCCTCTTGAATGACGCACACACACCCACACACCCACACACTTGCGCGCGCGCACCTGGCCGGATCTTGGGTTGGGCCCGAGCGCCCCATTTCGGGGATTAACCCAAGACGGGTACGTCACAATAGTAATATATTTGAGGTAATATTTAAGCCGAGAAATTCACGAACATTAGGATCTCCTAAAATTTAATTGTTTGCAGTAGTCAGGTATGCTCATATGCCTCCCAAGCCTTCGTAGGAATAGAGTTAATATAATTAATCTAAAGAAAACGGTCCCATGCATTGGGGCCGCTTGGAAACGTCGGGGCATAGACATGGACATCGGCAGTCCCGACAGGCCACTATGACTGGCAATGCCTTAATATGTACAAAGAAGCATCAAAACATCACCTTTAAAAGGGCACTCAAATGGTTTTTGGGGAAGCTACTTTTTGGTGCGATGGCATTAAAAAAGTGTCAGTGAATGAGTATCTTCAGTTTTAGAAGGCAGAACCGCCTATTAATCATGCAGGAATAAAATATGTGTGGACTCTTTTCTGTTTCTGCGCCGACCAATGAAATTATTGTATGCTTGAAAATTTTGGCGGCCTTTGTAAAGTTTCGCTAAAGGAACAATTTTCAGTTCATTTAGATATGTTGTGCATGATAATTTCACAAGACGTAAAATAGTTCTAGCTTAGAATACGCCAGGGCCGTAACCGGGGGGAGGGGGGGGGGGGGGGGGGGGGGGTTAGGGGGTTCCGATCCGCCCCCGAAATTTTTTTATAGGTACGGCCCTGGTCGGTGCACTTGCAGCCAGCCGATTTTAATCTCCACCTCTGCGCACGCGCAGTGGCGCCGGTCGGCTACCGGGTACCAAACCGGGACCGGTTCTCCGGTTTGCTATAACTTTCCATTATATGCCACCGATGCACATGATTCATAGGCGAAAATAAGACAATAGACATTTTCAAAATGGCCGCCGTTGTCCCCGAAACCCCCCCCCCCCCCCCCCCCCCCCCCCCGAAATTTTTTTCTGGGTACGGCCCTGGAATACGCGACACTACAATTATCGTTTCACAAACAAGGGACTACGTTTTCTTCTTGCCTTCCTCCGCGGGGGGTGAATTTCCCGTTCCCTCAGGATGCGCGGAAGCGCACATATCATGAACTGCAAACATGGCGTCGGTGGTAATCGTCGACGTGGACAGCCTGGTGAAAGCTCATCGTTCCGCGTAAAAGCGCTAACCTTGACTGTGAAGTTTCATCGTCTGTCGCTATGATAACCCAGCAAGTACTAGAAGGGAACATCTGCCTACTCGTGCGGCGATGTCGTGGCGGCACTCACAGCAGAAACGCCTGTGCCGTTGTGTTTGTTTACTTCGACTACAGTGATGCTTTCTAAGCATTTGTGTCCTCAAACATGCGTATGCTCATGTTCAAGGTATTACTGGCACGTACCGTATAAAGGATGCGAATTTTCATGCGTTTTCATCACCGGAAAAAAAGTGATTAGTGTTAGCAATCCTGAACGCTCGCAACGTCTATCTGATCACGAAATCATATTTCTATGTTGCTATATCGCTGCTAAGATTACATTGTCTTTTATAATCGTAGAAAAGGCATGTGGCGATATTTGTACTATTGGCAAAGTCGTGTATTAGAGTCATGATCGTCTAAGACAGCGTACTGTATCTTTTTCTGTTTTTTTTTCATCCACTGTACCCTACTAGCTTACCATGAAAAACCATGAAAAAAAAATAAAGCTTTAGGCTATAGAAAACTGTCTGTCTATATTCTGTTACGGCATTGAGTGGCAGTGCGTCCCCTTTTCAGAGGCGACGCTGAAACAGCTGACGGCAGCATAGAAGCAGTCGCCTTGCTGACGACCCGATGCGCTTGTTGCAGTGGTTGCGGTAAGGCGCAGAGCGGTCATTCCAGTCGCAACGAACCCAGTCGCAACGGATGCAGTCGCAACGGACGCAGTCGTAGGTAACGCGCTTGTTGCAAAAGTCTGAACCAGCCTTCCCCGTCCTCCCGAAGTGAAAGTCAACGTGGCGACATTGTTTGACATCACGTACCAGAGGTTACGCTGGTATGCCAAACGTTGGTTTGGTTACGACTTGCCCCAACCGCAAATCGAGGAACGCCCGGAAAGGTCTGCGTTTCGTCGTCCTCGGAACCCGAATACGACTTCGAGGCACTGCTATTGTCCACATCGCACGTCGGAGTGGCGTCATAGGAAATCATCCCCAGGTTGGCTGTCCGCCAAAGAATGTCAACCTCTAACGGCGTCAAGTCCTCGAGCGTAGAGAACTCCGCCATGATTGAAGCTCGAATGAAGAAGAAGTTCGGCCGGTGCGGCTACCTCGGGATCGCTGCGCGACGGAACGTCGTTCAACGCCATTGGCCCAAGATCATTTTGATATGCGTGCAATGACTAATGAGTGTGGCTTCGTTTTCGGATGGATCCGAGGTTTGGCGGCCTTCAATTACATTTTTATTAAAGAAAAAATCACCAGATGACTGTATTTTTGGGTTTTTAAGAATACTTAGGGCGTCTAAATTCAGTTGTCATCATCAAAACACGAACTCAAAAACCACTTGAGTGCCCCTTTAAAGGTCGGTGCTTGGTTCTTTGCTAGCCTACTTTGCAGGAAAACACCGGAACTGAGCACTGCATAAAGCTAAGTCGATAAGTGCGCGAGCAACTTCAAGTCGTGATGGCAATACGAATATGTGCAAGCTTTCGTCTGTTTTCTTTCTACGCTCTTATTACTCTCTTTCTTTCTCAGGACCGCCGGTGTCAGCACCCAGAAATATACGTATTCTGCTACTTTTTTATTCCCCTTTATGTACAGCCTGACGAGTCAACGGCCTTCACTGCGCAAACTCACGCCGCTCTCCCATCAAAGTCAAATTTCTAAAGGAGAAATCCGAAAAAAACTCGTCCCCTCCCCTGGCTTGTGCCGATTCCGACATCCAAGTGCAACACAGCACATTGAAACATTGGCATCTTCCAAGCACACCGGAAACCGCACGGTGCCGCTCGCGTCAAACAAAAATGTAGCCTTCTTTTCCACCCACCCTAATCCGACCTGGCAACACGCACATTTTGTGGTCTCCAACGGCAAAGTCGGAAAAGGTTGGACTTCTAGGCAATTGTGCTGGATACGTGAAACGTTCCCGCATCACAAACGTTTAGCGATACACTGAGTTTCCCGATGCAAGACACCTACCTTCACGGCATTCTTCATTAGATCATTTTTACGCTGCACTGTGGACAGCTTCACAAACTTCTGTATCTGTGTACGCACCTAAAGACGCGACTGGTGAGGTCGCAGCGACCCCATCGAGCTACGGTGGCAGAGAGGCACTACCTCCATTGTAAAAACCGCAAGAAAGAGTGCATCGTTATTCTACCGCGGCCCTGGACCAGACTAGCGACCCAGAGCTCAAGCTGACTGCAGAGCATCCTCTCAAAGTCCGCGCCTGCAGGGCTACTGTGCCACGCGCTAAAACGAAACTCTTATGGAGCAGCGCGTGCAGTTGCGCGTGCTGCCTCCTTCCGTGATGATTTAAAGGCAACCGAATGCAGGGTGACAACATAAATCCCGCGTTTACCTTCGTGCCTCCCCACGCAGGGGTCTTGCGACTGCACTGCGGACTCGCCGGGAGCTCTTGCGTAGTTGAACACGGTGGGCACGAAGTCAGGACGGTCCTTGAAGTTCGATGGCCGCCCTAGAATTCAGCGCCACGTTATAATCGAGCAAAGCTCGCCAGAAGCTTACAAAATCGCACCTGTGATGAAGTGCGCGCTGCAGATCTGGCAGTCCTTGCTTGGCTCCCACAGCGAACCGTCCGGGTGCACTCCCCTCACTGCAGCCACCCAAGCGGCTCTCTTCTCGGGATACAAGAGTTTCGACGGAAATCTAAACACATCCCCGGTGACTTTGCGGTAATGGTGATTGGTACAACTACAAACGACACAAGAAGCTGACATTATCAGTTGTCACTGTCACAAACTTTCGTTGAACGTTGGTTACATGGCTGGTTCACTGGCTCGGCGGCTCGGCCAGCTCGGCGGCTCGGCCACGGCTTCGACCGCTTGGCTCGATGGATAGATGGGTAAAGCCACCAAATGGCCATCTTGCTCGTAGACAATTTGCGGTTCTGCTAGCGTTACAGAGGCTGGCGGCAGCGTGCTGGAGACATGTTTTCTACTCGAGCGTCGTCATTCGTCAAAAAATGTTTTTTAAACCCTGTGTAAGGGCTGAGACTTTCCGTTGGAAATAAGTGAAAAGTTTTACGAAAGCGCAGTGCAGTAGAAAAAAGCTAGAACATATATAAAGGTAGAAGAGTAGTAAGTTGGGTGAGTTGGTAAACGTTGAACACGGTTCAACGTTTACCAACGTTTAACCATGTTGAAGATATATAAGCATAAATGAACATGTTCAACATGTATATGTTGAACCATGTTCAACATATATAAAGGTTTTGACAGGTTAAGAAAGTAGTGGCAAATGCCCCTCAAAGGGAATCATATATCCCTCCGTCACCTCCGGATCCAATTGACCCCGTAAGTGATGACGTCACAACATGGCGTCTGGGTCCAAACAAACCGTTGGTAGGGACGTTGCTATGGACTAATGCATGGAGACTCCACACGAGGCTAGATTTTCGCTTATAAGTAAGTAAATAATTTTTTGTAAGCAACCTTACTTCTTGATATCTAATTATGAAGATGTTCTTGCCATTTCAGCGTCGTATTGCAACGATCGAAGCCATTTCTGAAGTATTCTACTCCGCTTTGCTTTGGTAGCAGACGACACGATAGATTTGCTGGCCTCTGTTGCAGCGGGCGTCTTCATTGAATTGCGTCGGTAAACGAAAAACACAAGCAAGTGCATCGCCATGGCCGCAAAAACCTCCGCAATGTGCGGTTTTTTTTTTTTTTTTTTTTTTTTTTTTCTGTAAGAACCCAGCTTAGTTCAGAGGGGCGAAAATTCCGTAAAATCAAACCACGTCATGCAGATCAGTTACGACGCCGACCTGAAGTGCATTACCGGCGTAGTGCAGGCCAGCATGAGAAACAAATCGTACGCCGTCGAGGTAAGTCGTTTGTTATTATTATTATTGAGATTGTCAGGTTATTAAAATGTTGCATGGTCTATCGCAATTTCGCTTTTTTTTTGTATACATTAAATTTAGTGGATTTGCTCTTTCGGTGAAGATCTCCATCAAACCCGCGATGAGAGTACAATCAGTAATAAACTCACCTTATGTTTTTTATCCAATTCTTTCGCGTTTCGGGGTTGTGCGGAAATCTGAAGAAACTGCACGAATCTTTCTCCATGCGATGGTTACGGATGGTTACGACCAGGTACGAAGCACCCTCCCACAGCGCGAGTCCGCAAACAAAATTTTGAATCTCTACCGATCACCTGAAGTGCTTTCCTCACGGGTGCATTGCGATCTTTTAGCAGACGATCATCTAGATCGACGCCCGGACTTTCGATAAACCATATTTTGCATCGTACCCCACTAAGAATTCTTATAAGTGTCTGAAACTCATATTTCAAGCAAACGCAATATCAGAATATCGTCTTTATTCACCCGATTCAGACGCCGGTGCCGGCTTGGCGGGCGGGCGTGTGGCAGACGGCATTTTTCTTGCATTCGTCGTCTGCTGCAGGCATCTTGAGGACCGGAAGTTGCAGTCGTAAATATTTCAGAAACAAGCGATTACCGGCACACTTCTGTCGAAACATATATAACATTCAAGCTTTCTATATCTGTGATTTTTAGAAGTTTAAATCATACTTCCGATTTTTGAACGGTCGGGTTTTCGTAGCGAAACCTAGCCACGTGTGTTTGTCTATAACAACGACCCTAGCAACGGCTTGTTTGGACCCATGACGTCATACTTACGGAGTCAATAACGTCCCATCGTTTTCGTGACGTCGCGGCCAACGCGCGAGGAGGGTCTTGCCTTTCTGTGCATATTTGCTTTATCTTTCGACTTGACTTAGCATTGTGGAAGCCACGAGAGGGAGATTAGAGATTTCCCCCTTCGATGGAAACAAATACGACTTTCGGGGATTAGCCTCCCCCTCCGATGGATACAAAGGCTGTGTTCCAAAATTTACTCGATCCGACTCCGGAGTAAAAGTTTCATACCGTGGCGTTCCAAAACTTACTCGAGCTTACTCGATGACGTCAGAACTCGCGTTCCAGAAGCGGGTTGTTTACTCCGGAGTAATTACTCGCGCTACCCTCCTCGATCGGGGGGTAAAGTCGGATCAAATCGAGTAAATACGTCACGTGATCTGTTCGTCGTCTGCTTTCTGCGCCGATAGCCGTCAAGGCTCGCTTGCTCCGCTGGTTTTGGTGGCGGACGTTCGAAATGACAAAGAATTAGCTGCAGCATGTGTGGTTATTGCGATTTGCTGTTGTCAACGCAGGAATTGACTGCATTACATCCAGACCGTCCACCTTCCCCGGGAACGTGTACTTGTTATTATCTGAGTGCGAGCGTAAGCAGGAGCTTCTCCGCATCCTCGTCCTCGGCGTTGGGGGAATGCCGTAATCTCACGTTCAAGGCCGAAAATGTTTGAACTCGGTATATGATAATGTAATATTTTTGTTTCCTCTAGAGTCTGTGTAATGAGAGGATAACGTTTGTAAAGCAGTGAAGGCTTCGAAAATTTCACTGTAATCACATTCGCGCCAAAGCGAACGTGAGTTTCATATCATTCTGGAGAAAGCACCCCCGCGCTGTACCGCTACACCTTGTGGAATATATTTCTGCAAAACATAATCGGTGCAAATTACAATGCGTGGAATATATGCGTTTAGGGCACCGTGACTAGAATTGCAGCGATCGCGCTGATTAATAAAAACACATTTTTTAATGTCTAGCTGTAAGGAGTAAGTAATTTTGATCTGAATATACAGCTCAAAACGAAGGTGAGTAAAAGGAGCTGGTGGATCCACCTCAAAATACACCGCGTCGTCATTAACATTACCGTTCTTCGGGTGCTTTCTCCATGATCAAAAGGATCGTCTGCTATTTTCTGCCATCGCTGCTGTGTTTTCTTTTTGCCGTCGCCCAAGACGAAGCCAATCCGCGTAGTATCCAGGTGATTATCCTGGCCGTTCCAAAATCGAGTCGCGGATCGTTTACTCGCGATGTCACGTGGTATTACCCGCTGACGTAGGAGGCAGGTTACTCGGGTAAGATTTGGAACATAGCCAAAGGCTGCTTTCAGGGGCTCGGTTCCTCCTCCAATGAAAACAAAGGTCGCTTTCTTAAAAAGTGGGGGTCGAAGACAAGTTGGCACCACTCTGTGGCAATTATCTATCCATTGAAGCGGAACAAGGAGCGTTTCCTCTAGTGAACTTTTTTTTCGACTGCGGAGGGATTTGAAACGGGCGCATCATGCTTGTGGGAGGAGCTTCTCTATACCTTCTTGACTTGTAACCGACTATAGTAAACAAAACAAAACAAAATAAAAGGCGCCGCTGATGCCGTCAACAGACACTGAATGAAGCTTGTTTCTGGACCGCGAGTGCCGCAAGTTACAAATACAGTAGTCAGGATAAAAGCAAAACGCTGCCCAGTGGTACATATGCGGCTTCACGCACATTGCACTCGCAAAACACATCCACCGAGCGCCGAAGTACGAATCTTGATCAATATTCAAGCGTGCGAATGCACAGAAACACAGCACTTCGGCGGGTTAAAGAAGCTTTGATCAGGCCGCGAGACCAGCAAGACTTGCTTTCGACGAGTTTCACGCTTCACGCTAATTGCACTCGCAAAACATATCCACACGGCGTCGATTCTTGATCGGTATACAGAGTGTCGCAAAAGAAAATTTACAAGGTTTTTTTCACCGCAAATGTAAACTAGGCATCGCCGAACGCTCATTCTCCGCCCAAAGGTAGCTCTAGATGTCACAACCAGATGCCAAAGTTTCAGCCCAAACCGATACCTTAATAAAAAGTTCTAAGTGATTTTCTGAAAATTTTAGTGAGAAAATGGTGGCCGACGGAGTTTTCGAATGCATGGGGCTCTATGGCACCAGAAACCGAAAACGAGCAAAAATAGGCTCCATTTTTCCATTGAAATTTTCAGAAAATCGCTTATAACTGTTGATTGAGGCATCTGATCGGGCTGAAACTTTGGCATCTGGTTGTGACCTCTAGCGCTACTATTGAGCGGAGAATGAGCGTTCGGCGGTGCCAGTTTATTTTTGCGATGAAAGAAACCCTGTAAATTTTCTTTTGTGACAGCCTGTACAAGCGTGCAAAGGTACAGAGACGCAGCACTTCGGCGTGTCAAGGAAGCTTTGATCCCGCCTCGAAAACGGCGAAACTTGCTTACGGCGAGTTGTGCCTTTTTCCTGCGGCACTGCCTTTCCTAAATTGTTCTACGTGTTCGCAACGGCAAGTCTCAATGCTTACACGAGGTCTTAAAATCTTCTTCGGCGAATGACGACGAACGAGGAGAAAACGTGTCTATTGAATGCTGCCGCCAGCCTCTGCAATGCTAGCAGAACTGCAAATCGTCTAGGAGAAAGATGGTCGTTTGGTGGCTTCACTCGCACTGCAGCATGCATTCTGTCTCTTCGCTGGAAAATACCATGGAACACTTTAGATATTTGGGTTGTACCGAATACTATGTCCCTTGATAAACATTGTAAATGTGAAATTGCTTTCATTAGCGCATTTTTCTTCATCAGTGAACGATGTTTAACTTCGTTACATTTCAGTCCCATACATGTGTTCCGCAGCAGGCGTGTAAAAACAAGCGACGATTCAAAGCGAAATAACAATCGAAAGAAATAGAGAGTGAAAGTGAAGAAGGGTGTCAGCACGAATCGCGTCTCGCCCTCCCGCGGCGGAAACGGGAAGCGCTCCAGTGAGGCTCCCCGATTCTCCTGTTCAGCGGGCACGGCGGAACTGCGCGCAATCATGGCTCGCGAAATGTCATTTCCGAACGCAAACAACTCTCTTCACTGTCCCAACGTAGTGCTGCAGCCGGTATGGGATTGTACTTGAGAGTTTTAGTATTGCGTATAGAAGCAAACGCAAGCGATGTGCTTTTGCATTAGAGTTGCGTGCTTCACCTTGTGCGTGCGCCTCATCGCCATGCTCCAATCCAAGAACGGAATTTTGGGCTCCGCGCAAGCGCAGTGTGGAACACGCAAAACTAACGCAAACACACCAGCACTTGCTTTCGCTCGTATACGCAATACTAAAACTCACAACTGTTTCATCGGCTTCCAATGCCAACGCAACGTGCTGCAGTGAGCAGAGCTGCAAGCAGCTAGGCGTTTCTTCGAACTGGAAAGGCTGAGATTGGCAAAACGACGGCGCGTAAAAATTAGAGTAACTAATTGTTGTAAAAAGATTACGGTAATTAAAAAAAAAGTATATGTTTTTATTTTTATTTTGGGGCATTTGGAAGGACATGGACCTTTTCTGTGTACTCTCGTCCCCAGCCACCTAATAGGCATATCCGGTATGGGCGACGAAAAAATACTAAAGTGTTTCAACCTGTAACTAGTAAAAAAATAAGGGGGAGGCAAAACGATAATGTGCGACGCTTACGCTTATATCCTAAGTGTATTCTACTAGCGTGGCGACAGCAGAACAATGTTTTCGCCCATACTGGAAGTGACGACAATTCAAGATGGCGGCGCCCACTTTGTAACTCTTGCCGAGTGTCAAAAGTCGCGTTTTCGATAGCAAAATATGCTTTACCCATAATTAATGTAATTTTACATAAATTTCTCACATTAGCGAGAATGTTTTGATAGATTTTAAACTATTTTTATTTTAATTGGTAATTAGAACTGTTGCAATCGGCACCAGTGATGATATATAATTAGCACACTTTTGATTGTCATACTTGTTCGCGCGTTTAAAATCAAATCATAACCAACAAATTCACGGCTCACAGGGCGTTTTAAAGAACTTCATCGGCGAATGACAACGAACAAGTAGAACACGTGTGTTCAGCACGCTGCCGTCAGCCTCCACAACACTCCGAAAACAAGATTTTTCGACATACAAGATGGCGTCCGGTGGCTTCACTCGCGGGAGCGGGAAGCGCTATCCAGTAATTGTCATTGAGATCACTGCATAGGCCCTGCTGCATAGAGTTATTGCGTTCCAACTAGAGCACTATATAACTCCTTCGGAGCAGAGTAGCGCAGAGCCGTATATTGGGAGAGTTGGGCCATTGGGAGGCGCAAGGGCCGCCGCCAGTGCCAATTATTCCCCAAGCGGTTATAGCTTGAACTTTAAGTAAGCCATTTGCACCAATCAGCAAACCGTTACGTCACAACATTGAAAACGACATTGAAGGCGTGTAAGTGAAGCGTTCAGTTTGGGTTCAGTCGGTGTGGTCGTGGTCGGTGTAGCCAGTAGCGGTCGGTGACACAACCGGCGACAGAGCAACGGTGGTCGCCGATTGAGTGCGGCGTGACTGAGGCTACAAACAAACTGATAGAAACGTTCCCATAATCGAGACGGTAGTCTCTCTTCCGTGGAAATTAGACTTCCTTTTTTGTCAATAACAGGTGAGTGAGCGCCAACCTAATCGAAGAGAGAAGGCATCGGGATTTCCGCTGACACCTAACGGCTCTGTGCAGCGCCTTGCTTACAAGCTGCATGTACCAGAATTCTGCACCAGAGTGGACTGTAGTACATCCCGCCCGGTGTCGGAGTGCGTAGTGAAAAGCAACTCGCAACCGGCGGAGGCTAGCGGTATCATGCTATCCTGCGAGGGCGAGCACCTCGCTTTTGTACCCATCTGCGCTGCTAGAGTGTTCGTCGTGGACCGAAGTGGTTGATGCATCGATCAGAGCCCCGATGAGCGGCGCCGGAAAAGAAGCTACACCTCTGAGCCACACAAGCGGCTTGTTTGATTGAAATTTCTCTACCACTTTAATAATTTCTGCCCCGGAAGTATGCTTAGCAGACTCCGCTACCACACCGGGAGTAAAGAAGCTAGATTGAGAAGAAGCTCCCCGGGTGTTGCGGTTTTGTCCAATGGAGGTTGCCTTTTACACCAAATTCGCGTCATATAAAGTCACTAGATCGTTTAGGACAAAGACAACTCTCATTTGGACCAGTGCATAGAGGAAGCTGAGTGTCAGTAAATATTTTCGAACCACTACTTCATCTGGGCGACATCAGTTAATTTGAAATGTCATTTCTTTTGCTCACGAGAGACGGGGGTAGAGCATGTAGGCCGAAGGCCCGAACCAGGTGGCTGCCATAGTGTGTTTGCACTGGATTGGTTACAAGTTTAATTACAGCAAGAGATACTTATAGGTGAAGCGAGCACTGGAAAATGTATCTCACTTTGTTGCTGTAATAAAAACAGTCCCATCACATTTAGTTGGGTGTATTTCTTGTCTGCAGTTGCCTATGCGGTCAAATGAGTACCATCCCAGGCTCTACGAGCTACACCACTCAATCTGGCTTTTTGGTACTGTTGCGATTTTCACAAGCGATCTCCAGAGTAGAGAGTTTGGGACTGAAACTTCGTATTCCAGTCCTACTCTTAACCATAACTTCAAAAACAGGAAGATATGTGGCGAAGAAGCAAAAAAAGGCTATGTTTAATTAACCTGAGACGGGTAGAGAAGAAACATCAAGACGTAGAAGGGACAGAAAATAGACAGGACGACGTTTTAAACTCACGGAACTTGTTTATTTAGTCCACCTCCTTATATAGTCTCAATCTCAAGGTCATCTCCACCAACACAAAAGGACGAAATCTATACAGATCAAGCGCCACAGCCTTCATCGCACAATGCAAGAACGTTGACAATGTTTACAGGTCAACGCGATAAGGCAACATCCATCCACCCTCAAACTTGAACAAAAGGATCTCCTCCACTACTACTATTCTATACACAGTTCATACTTCTGTTCAAGTTTGAGGGTGGATGGATGTTGCCTTATCGCGTCGACCTGTAAACGTTGTCAACATTCTTGCATTGTGTGATGAAGGCTGTGGCGCTTGATCTGTATAGACTTCGTCCTTTCGTGTTGGTGGAGATGACCTTGAGATTGAGACTATATTAGGAGGTGGACTAAATAAACGAGTTAGCTGAGTTTGAGACGTCGTCCTGTCTATTTTCTGTCCCTTCTACGTTTTGATGTTTCTTCTCTACCCCAGTCTCGGGTTAATTCAATATGGTTAATATTCACCAGCTCGCCTGCACCCTTAAGATTTTTTCTAAAAAAAGGCTGTTGTAGCTCATTGTTTGCAATCAAGTAAAAAGACAATTGGCAAAGTACCTTTTTACATGAGCGGAGCATAAATCCTTCCATATCAGAGCTAAAATGTAAAGTTATGTTTGGGCACACAGGCATGTGCACAAAGTTTTGTGTCCACGTACCTTTTTTGTGCCTGTGCCTTACTCACCTGCTGCAAAATTTTGCTTCGATGTGCTGGCAGTGCGTCAGTGTGATTATTTTTTATTTACCTTCTGTCCAAACGAGGTGAATGGGCCAATAATTTTTCAGCAACACATGCATTGTGCCAAATGTTTTATTAGCACCTCCATAAAACTTGCACTCCTGGCTTTAACAAAAAAAAAATCTGCATTACAGAGGTATGCCCACTATACCGAGAATCACATCTTAGTATGCCTAAACTTCTCTTTCATTAGTCACGGAGTCTATTACAAACTACTCCCAACGAATTATAATGTGGTGGTACATAAAAAGAAACACACACAGCTACCAGTATGCAAATTTATTTCGAGAGTCACTCACAAAAGGTATAAAATATGCTTTCAGAGAGAGCAGAGCAACTTTGTTGGTTAACGGTCAAATGGCGCACTGGAAAGAGTGCAGGAAATTGCACCAATGATGATACATAGAAGAATAACATTGTTGTTTTGGATGCTCAATTATATCGACAGCGTGTCCTTGGTGGATGCACCTCCTAATTATTGTGTTTACGGAATTACTACGCCACTCTTCTACCATTATAGGCGCAACTTCTTGTGCACACTTTTTTTTTTTAAATCTGGTGACAAACGGCAAACCTTTAACAATAAATTCTGAGAGCCTATTGCCCCTTCATAAATTTTGGAGTACATTACCTTTCTCCACTTGGTGGTCTAGACATCCCATTAGAGTTACAGAAAGCATTAAGGCATGTACCACACATTAGAGGGGAAACAGTGTACCACAAATGTTGAAGCAAAAGCATGACATTTTATTATAAAGAGTGTGAGGCAGTGTCAGTTATCCGAGTACCAATCTTCAGTAAAGCCTTTAAGCTTCTTAGAGAAGAATGATTTGTGCACTCCTTAATTTAAAATCGGTAAGTTTTGATATTTGCTTGCAGACTTGCAGCCTACAGTAAAAAGAAGTGTTCATATAAACAAGTCCTGTGGCTTTCATTACTAATAAAAAGTTTATTTAAAATGTATTAAAAATTACTGAAAAATAATTAACAGTGAAATTTTAAGCCTTATATTGTTCCCATTCAAGCAAGGGGATTCCACTCAAAACTCATCCCAAAAAGAACAGAAGAATGATAAATACTCAAGATAACTTACCATGCTCAGGTGTCCTGTTAATTTTGCAGTAAATGGCATGTTATGCATGTATGATATCAAAATGTGGTTAAAAACAGCTTCCCAAGATCAGTGTTATTGTGCTCTTGGTATAACAAACAAATCTTACCACAATCGCTTTATGAACAATGGGTTAGAATCATAATCCCCAAGTTTGTCAATGGGTTTTCAAGAGTTTCGCAGGTACTCCACCAGCTGGTGTTTAAGACAAAGAAACTGGCATTCCTACCAGAAGCTATGTGCCGTAAAATATTGAGAAAGCGCTCATCAAATGGTTGGAGATAATTGTAAAAAATATGGGATGGGCACTTTGCAGGTTCCAGCGCTGAAAGTCAGAACGGTGCAGGAGCAGTGTTGTAGTCTGGTGGGACCCCTATTTTCTTAAAGCAGTTGCACCGCTTGCATCCAGCCAGCTTTGTGCTGGCACTCTCATGTGAAGCTTCATTGCTTCTTACCGGAGTGAGCATGGAAAGCTTCACCGCTCTGCACCAGCGCACTGGGAAATGTGGTTGATGCGTAGGGGCGCCTTGTTTCATTCAATACATTCAGAAGTTTACTGGCCTGGGTGCTTGATATGTTCTTAATCACTTTTTGGGCCATTGGGAGGCGCAAGGGCCGCCGCCAGTGCCAATTATTCCCCAAGCGGTTATAGCTTGAACTTTAAGTAAGCCATTTGCACCAATCAGCAAACCGTTACGTCACAACATTGAAAACGCCTATCACAATGGCGGGTAGTAGAAATGCATCGAAATGATGTGTTATGCGTCACAGAAAGTTAAAAACATGAATGGTTAGTAGTGACTACTGCTGCATTAGAAGGAAGAAGGAAGTGCAGAAAGGAAGGCAAAGAAGTTAACTTGGGGCATTTTATGCTGCATCAGGTAAGTTATAGTAAAGTTTATAAAACACAACATTTTAGAGACAACATGCCTCCTATAATTTATACAATTTTCGTCATGGCAACATACCCCCCCCCCCCCCCATACACATCCCACACATTTAAAACGCTATTGCATGCCATTATAAATAGGGTGCTATGGCAACTATTTAGGCATCTCTCTTGACTTGTAACATAGCAGACATTGTAACATATCACGGCACAGGCAAGACCGTGAATTTCAAACATTACTAAATCTTAGGCGCAGGAGGACCGAAAGGAGAAGACACAAAAAAAAAGTGACAACACTGAACGGGATGGTGTGTGTGTTGTCCCTCTTTTTTTTTATCTCCTCTCTGTCACTTGCATCTTAGGTTTACTGATGCTATGACATGTTCCAATCAATATATCAAGACTTAATCATTTCTAAATTGAGAAATATAACATGCAAAGCATACTGCAAGATCATAGGCGTGCACAGGGTCCTCCTATAGGGGGGCCAAATTCACTGCAGCGCCCCCCCCCCCCCTCACCCCCGTCTCACCGAGACCCTTACGCCGTAGGGGTAAGGCTCTGGGGGTAAGGTGTTCTAGTGTACCCTAGTAGGAGTGCACTAGAACACCATATTTTAACCGCGAAATATGACTTCCAAGTTTACTTCAGTGTCACTATAAAACTACCGTTCAGTTTACTTTCCCGCAGATTACTTGGAAGTCTAATTATTGCAGTTTACGAATGGAGCCTGGAGAATGATAAGGCTTGAAATATGTTTGAACCCAAAAATTAAATCTGAGCTGTGACACCGAACATGATGTAATGCCACAAAACATCATACTTGCCACTGTTACGTGTCATTGTATCCATATCCTCGTAGACCGCAGTAATTGGATTTGCGAGTGCTCTGCGTGAAAGTGGACTTACATGCGCTTTGAAGTGTGGGAGAAATAAGAAGATGAGATAACTTTTCTAACAACAAAAACGATTTATTGCCAAACAAAAGTGGAGACCCCCACGATAAAGAAACCACAGCTTGCACTCGTAGGGCACAAGCGCCATCACAAAACACAGAAAGAAAATGAATCGCACGAGGGCTCAGACGATACACAATTTCAATTCACAAACGGTACTCTAAAAAAAAATTTAACACAACACAACAACAGGGCTGGTGCAAATGAAAACAGTAACACACAGTAAAATTAACTACACTATACAAAAGTACTATTCAAGCTGAGCTGTGCAAAAATACTATCGGTGTGAGAGGCGAACCTTAGTTCGGACGGAATCGGCTGTAAAGCACCCTCTTCCGCCGGCTGTCAACCAATTAAGGATAAAGTAGAATTATGTGACATTGTAGGTTAATGCAATAGCATATCCTGCGGAATTAAAACACATTCATAACAAAAGTTTGCGCGTTTTAGTCGTAAAATGCTTTAAGATATTATCAAAACTGATGGATGTTGCTAGGTCCTGCTCCACAAAGGGCAGCATCAGCCAACGAAGCCGTTTCTGCGACATCATGGATCTTAACTTGGTCTTTACATGTGCGAGCTTCGAAAATGTCCTTTCGCACGAGCAACTGGTTACAGGAATCGTGGAAAAAAGTTGAAGAGCGCGAGAAAAGTCCTTGAATACTGACTTGTCCAACCCATTTTCTTTGAGTGAATCCAGCCAGTCATAGGCGGTCATGCTGTTTGTTTTTTCGTCGCTGGTTCGGGACTTCAGGAGTTGCATTTCAGCACCCAAGCTGTCGGGATCTACCTCAAAAAGCTACAAATAAGAGATATTTGCTCGTCGCTCACAGAGAGGCCCAAAAGGTTCTGGAGAGCACACACAAGCTCAAAAGTTTCTTGTGTGAACCTTTCCTCGATCCCTCGAACACAGGAGTCAAGCATCGGAAAGAAAACACCGACACGAAATTCCTCCTCTTTTGTCGCATAGAAACATTCATTCGACCAGTTTTGGTCAAATCGCTTCGATACCTTTCTTCTTCGAACTTCGGGAATCTCAATTGCATTCATCTCGCAGATCGAAGAAGCTTCCGCAAACATCTTTTTAAAGACTGTCACATCTTACCTCATCTCTCGCAGCGCTTTTTGCAGATGCCTGACTTCATTGAGTGCAGTGGTAAGGTTAGTTTTAGGGTCCTGAAGAGCTCGGCTAACCTTCAAAATAAGCTGTAGAATAGGGTGAGCTATTTCCATGCTGCAGACAAAGTCAAAGCTCATCACCTGGGAAAGGAGTCCCTTGCCTTTTGCTTTCGTCTCCGGGTGCTTTGTGGAGTCCACAATCGTTCTTACTGCACTCGACAGTTCGCTGTAGCTCTCACAGCGAACTGGCCTTTACTGCTTCAGCACGACATGCCCATCTGGTTGTAGACAAAGACTTCAAAGTTTTCAGCTGTGTGCCGACAGTTTGGAAAATTCGCTCAAAAACAGCATGGCGCACACCACTGTTTTCAATAAAGTTGTACGCAAGTTGCACAACGCCAAAGAAATCAAACATCATTCTGTTTTCTGCTCAAGACAAGCATGCATCGACAAGCACCAGGTTTAAGCTGTGGGCATAGCAGTGAACGTAGACGAGCTTGTTGTTCTGCTCTTTGCACTTTGCTTGAACGCCAGCAACGTGCCCTGACATAGTAGAAGCCCCGTCAAAGCAGACGAAACTCACAGAATTCCAGGAAACATTGATTGTGTTGAGAACTGCTTGCAATGTGGAAAACACAGAGTCGCTGTCTAAATTTTTAAGCCTGTCGAGAGTAAGGAAGACCTCCACTGGCCTGTTCTTAATTTCGCAGAAGTACCTAATAACAACGGAGAGTTGTTAATGATGACTGGAGTCACTTGTTTCGTCGCGCATGAGCGAGACTGTTTTACCTTCTATGCGGTGGACAATCGAAGAAAAAATGGCTGCATGCAGTGACTCTAGGATGTCATTTTGTATTCTGTTGCTGATGTAGGAGGCGTTTTTTGGGCCTGACTCTAAATGGCCCCGCAAAATGGGGTCATACTTCTTTAAGATATTAACTATCTCTAAATATAGACCTTGCTCTGCGCTTTCCTTATTTTCACTGTGCCCTCTGAATGGCCTTCCTCCCTTTGAGAGAAGAACAACGATGTCAGTAAGGCGCTTTAGCACCTCACGATTTTGTTTTCGTTTTTCTTCAACTTGAGACGCTCGTCGTTCAAAGCTTTCATCCAGCATTGAAGCAATCAATCTGTTTGCTTTGGAGCAATTCCATGACACAACACTGTTAAGATGGCCCTCAGACCTTTCATGCTGATTAAACCTTTCTATCGCTTTCTTCCAAGTTCGAAACCCAGTTGAAACAAAGGATGGGTCTAAATGTGCTTTGGTAGCACTGCCCGGCGGAAACGCCCGACAACAAAAGCAAAAGGCTGCATCTTTTGCTGGACTGTATTCAAGCCAGCTGAACTTTGCAAACCAGTGTTCACAAAAGCTGCGCTTTCGATTATTCGTTTCTGTTTGGGCATAGCTGCCCAGATGAGGCTGAAAAGGACCCCGTGCTTGCCTGGCTTGCTAGTCCAGGTCGTTAGTCGGCATTGGCAGCGACGGGTCGTCGTCAGACATTTGGTTCTGGTTGGTGGAAAGCGTTGAGCAAAATCTCGGAGGCTCATCTGGTGCATCAGCGATGTGGCTTGGCGTTGGCACACAATTTGGCGTCGTGGCACAGCATGGTGAAGTGGCGCAGTCGTCAGCTTGCTGGTGGCTGGACATCTTTTCCGGTTCATTTTGTTCATGCTGCTCTTTGCAGCTTGTTGACTGTGCTGCAAACAAATAAGAGAAGTATAACTTTTTAGTTTTCTTTTTACCTGTTAACATGGCTCTTAGAACACGCTCGAAAAGAAGTCTGAGTAAACAATCACAGAACCAACTGCGCCAATAATAAATATATATTTTTGGAAATTTTACGACAGCTTTCTCATCGACAGCTCAGCATAGTCTCTCCAAGCTAACATCAGCAACCGCTGCTCGGAGGCGAGCCAAACACGGCCTGCTGATTGTGTTTTCTACGTTTTAACGTAAACAACCTTTTTGAAAAAACTAAGTTGCTGAAAAGCTAGTTTTTTTTTTTTTATGTCGGTGATGTTAGTCGCGCTAGAGTTACTAGTCTGGCCGAGGAGCACTACCTTCTTTGTTCATCGCGACAGAAGTTCGCGCCCTTCTCGTATAGTTAATAATTTCTAGAGAGATAATCCTGCACAGAGTGTATACACGACTCAAACATTTTAAGACTGCGTTTTATTAATGGTGAGCACTGGCGCTGGGCACGGAAATGCCCAGAGTTGCCGAGTACGTCAGTGAAGACAGACGGGGCTCTAATAGAAACATTGCTAAATTCGTTAGACACATTTTCCTTTGTGAGGACTTAAACATTCATGAGTGGGTGCGTCTCTCACTCTCACTGTTGCCTTCGTTCATGAGGCACTTCATTCGCCTCAACAAGATCAGTCATTTTGCTCAACGGGGTCCTGTTGAGGTGCCACGCTATCGTCTACGAACAGACTTCATAGAATGATACCGACACAAGCTGCTATATAGAGACTTTTAATGAAAAGGATATGAATAATTTAACCAACTAAACTGAGATCTGGAATGAATGAATTCAACAACGAAGAAAAATACTACAAGGTCAGTTTACTCGTTTTTTTTCTTGGAAGGATCACATTATGTGAATGAAACGGCCTCTAGGAAGCCTTCACAGTGATGTGATTGACCTAAGCCGTTTTGGAGCAACTTTTGGAGCAGCCAGAACGGTGTTTTGGAGCAGCAAAAGTGGCCTTTGGAGCAGGTAATACAGTGTTTTGGAGCAACAAAAGTTGCTTTTGAAGCAGCCAGAACAGTGTTTCGGAGCAGCAAATGTGGTTTTTGGAGCAAATATTCTTAGAAAAATAAAAATACTTGTTTTAAGTGCTGGACGAACAAAAGGCACTTCACTCGCCGCAATAAACAAATTATGGTCAAGTTCAACCACCTGGGTGTCTTTCAACATGTAACTGAAATGCCAATGACATGACACATTTTGCAATGCTTTAGTTAAATTATACATATATATGTACCGTTATCGATAAATAAGAACCAAACTGCACATATTAAAATTTGTTTGAAAATGACCAGCTTATTAGTAAATAAGCTGGTATATTAGGGAATAAGCTAGTAGGTTGACTACCGTAGTTATCTAATATAATAAATGGAAGCAGTCTCCGACTGGTGAAACACGTTACTGCAGTGCAATGCAAAATTGTACACAAGACAAAGGTGCTTTTCTTTTTGCTTTTCGAAACTTTCTAGTACAAGGATGCTGCAAGCCTCGCTTTGCCTTTGACTAGTAATGAATTCCCACTTTCAATGTCTCCAAAGAGACATTGAGACATCCCACAAGTGAACAGTACTGTGGCCGTTGCCGAGCGATTCCGAAAAACCGCTTGCCACCGTTTAACTTGTTCCCGACGTGCCAGATTTTCGTGAAAAGTAAGCAAACATAAAACAATGGGTTGCAAGTGTCCCGGCTGGTGCCTCTGTCGTGCAGTCATGTTCGCATGCACATGAGGGCAACTTCGGCAGGCTTGCATTTGCACGTGCTTCGTCGCACGAGCGGAGATGGCTGTTCGATCGAGACAGACACCACGCCAATCCGCTCCGTCGCCAACTGGTTCCCAAAATTGTATGCAAAATGTAATTGTCCAGCATACGACAAAAAACAGTCCAGCAGCAAGTGCTTGCCAGGCCGGCAGGCGAGGTACAAGCTAAACGCACAGAGAAAAGGACCTGAGCGAGTCAGGTCAAAACAATACATCGCGAGTCAGGGTCAAAAATGTACTTGGAGCGCTTTGTACAACGACTGAAGCACTGAAGCGTCAACACACGCCCGCGTCTATCGTTGAAATTGTTTTTAAAAAGACGCGAGACGAGACCACGGTGTAGACGAGACACATGAACGACGAGAGCATGAAACGAGAGGTGGCGGGAAAAACTATGCAAGACCGGATGGACGATTGATACAGGGTACTTTTTGTTGGGCGGCCGCTTGCGCTACCTAGCTCATGTATGCTCAGTTACGGTACTCAGTTTAGTTTCGGTTTTGAAAGACGACCAAAATTGATCTTTTGGCGCAGGCCTGGCGCAGTTTACCCATATTTTGGCAAAATGTAGCAGGATGTAGCAGGGTTCACCCCTTGGCGCAGTTTGGCGCAATTGGCGCAGCAATCACATCACTGCCTTCATACAAGCACTGAACGTCCCTGAATTGACTCATCCAATCACCAAACCAGTACCGATGTGCACGGTGGACCCCTTCTTTCGTTTCTAATAAATTGCACTGTTCTCTCTTTCTATACTGCTCCGGCAATTTATGGGGTTCTAAAATAGCGGTGTCGTTTGCAGTGGCGGATCCGGGTCCATATCACAAGAGCGAATGACATTTTAGCGAACGGCGACATTTGAGCGAATGGTCTTTTTAGCGAATAACGGGGGCGCGCGTTAACCCATCCGTCGCGCTGCGCTTTACGCCGCTTCGCGGCGACAGTCTGCGGCAACTCATTACAAAAATATGAGCTCACTTGGCCCACCCGAAAACGCCGCTTCGCGGCGTCCGACTATTCGCTAAAGTGTCGTTCGATGAAACGTGGGCGTTCGCTAAAACGTCATTCGATCAAGTGAGTGCCTCCCGGCGGATCCAAGGGGGGGGCGGTGGGGGCGATCGCCCCCCCAAACGCCTCGCCAGGCACCCCCCCCCGGGGTTCTTCGTCAGCTCGAAGAAAAAACGTAAGCAATCGACGCAGGATGCAGCTTGTACAACCAGGTGACCAATTGCTTTTCTTTTCAACTGAGAGAGGAAGCAAATGCTCTGGGTACAGTGTAGTCTGGGTCTGAGCTTCTCCTGAAGACGCTCCGGACTTCCCCACGACCTTGGCTTAAACATAAGCCCGCTTTCGTCCTCGCCTCCATCCCTCACTGAGGATCAGATCAGCGCCGCAGCGCGGAATACAGAAAGAAGCCGACGAGCGCCAGAAGGGGGAGATGTTTTCTCTAATGGGCTTCATACTGCCTGCGGTACGACTTCTCGTGGCGGGAAGCTAATAAAAGAAAGATAAACGGTACGAGCACTCTAAAGGCTGGAGGCTGCTTACGCTAGGGAGCCTTCATGTGCGCTCATGAAGGCATCCTAGCTTACACGGGGTCCTCAAGCCGACGCCGTAGGCATTTATTCGTATACAATGCCGTTTCAACTTAGGGTGGCAGGACATATTTTAGGAAAGGCGTTCGCTACCCCTTGTCTCCCCTTGGCGCCGTCTTTACTTTTTGAGTTAAACGCGGCTTCTGTGGATTGATGGCAGAGCTTTCGCGCGGCTTTGCAGGAGCGAATACGTGTGTGTCTAATGGAACAGAGGCGGGGCTTGCTGGTTTCCGACTGCGGCTTCGAATTCCCTACTTAAGGGACTTGGGGAAAACGAGCCTTTTCAAAGATCCGACTATACATAAATTAAATAGAGAGTGCCTGTGCCCCTTCGAGTGAACACCGACTCCTAAACATCCATGCTGCAGTCGTGATCGGCCTTTAGCCCAGTTGAGATTCGCCGACCGGACAACCGCTCTGCCCCATCATATCTCTGCACCTGTCCTCTCGACCCTGACGAATGAGCTAACTACCCAGAAACAAGTGTTCTTTTCACACAGAAAATATCCAGACGAATTGCAATTGAATATAATTTGGAAGGATCCATTGCTGGTTTAAGGTCTTATCTAAGTTTAAAAGTTATAGTTGCAGAACTGCAACATGCTTTCATAAATATTCAACAATTATTCGCTTTCGTTCTCTCGAGTTGCATCCAGAACACGTGAAAACACAAGTTTGGGTTGGCAATGCCGCATGTGCTGCGCTCTAGACATTCCAAATATACGGCGAACAACAGACGAACTTGCCTGACAGCTTTCGTTTCGATCGCTGCGTCAACAGTGTTTTGACGCCGCGAGCAGCGTCGAAGCCGCCGGGCCATTTTTGTCGCTTGTTTGCAACGTACTCGCTCCATTGATTTAAGCCGCTCTTCCCGTTGCCGCAGCAGTTAAGCACTAGCTGCAACCAGAATGTCTGCCAAGGCAATGTCTTTAAGCTTCCCTAAATCAACTGCTCACGTAGTGTCGGTCTGAAACCCAAGTTTCAGAAAGGATAGTGCCACCACAATTTTCGAGCATACCTCGGCAAACCTCACTCATGAGGGCCCTCACTCACCCTCATCTTCACAGGTGAGGTGAGGGTGAGTGAGTTTCTGAACCAGGAAAATTCATGAGTGTGAGGGTGAGTGAGGGTGAGTGAGGGCTGTGAGGGCGGTGAGGGCGGTGAGGGCCGTGAGGGCGGTGAGGGCGGTGAGGGCCATGAGTGCGTGAGGGGCGTGAGGGCGGTGAGTGGCGTGAGGGCTGTGAGTGCGTGAGGGCCGTGAGGGCGGTGAGGGCGGTGAGGGCGGTGAGGGCGGTGAGTGGCGTGAGGACTATGAGTGCGTGAGGGCCGTGAGGGCGGTGAGGGCCGTGAGGGCGGTGAGTGGCGTGAGGGCGGTGAGGGCCATGAGTGCGTGAGGGGCGTGAGGGCGGTGAGTGGCGTGAGGGCTCTGAGTGCGTGAGGGCCGTGAGGGCTGTGAGGGCCGTGAGTGGCGTGAGGACTATGAGTGCGTGAGGGCCGTGAGGGCGGTGAGTGGCGTGAGGGCGGTGAGTGTCGTGAGGGCCATGAGTGAGTGAGGGCCGTGAGGGCGGTGAGGGACGTGAGGGCGGTGAGTGCGTGAGGGCCGTGAGGTTCAGTGAGGGTGAGTGAAGGGCTGAAGGTGAGTGTGACTGTGAGGGTGAGGGTGAGTGAGGGGCTGAAGGTGAGTGTAGCTGCGAGGGTGAGGGTGAGTGAGGGGCTTAGGTAAGTGTGGCTGTGAGGGTGAGGGTGAGTGAGGGTGACCTAAAATGCCGACCTCTGTTTTCGAGATACTTGCCTCTAGCGTGGTCACCCGAAAGGTTTTAATTCAAAGAGTTCATCCCCGACAGGTAAACCGATACAAAAGCTCTCAAGATCTATATTATGTTATCAGAGTTTAGTAAAAACGATAACTCTACAAACAATATAAACACTCCCTCCCCGCCGTTTTACATCGAGGAACCGCCCCCCCTAAAATGGAGGTCTGGATCCGCCCCTGGTCGTTTGCATGGGCACCGACAGGACCTTCTTTCTAACATTTGTCACACATTCAGTTTTAATATCCAGCCACTAAACTACCAGTATATACCATGGAAAAGTTCAAAATATTTTCACAATTCGGACACTCAAAAAAAACTTCAAATTAATTAATCAGATAGCATGAATGATGTGAAATGACCGAAATCTGATATTCCTCCACCCGAGTAAGTTACCAAGCTTTCACCTAATTACGAAAGATAAAGGCAATGTCACTGATGGGTCCGGCTACCAGAGGGCCAGTACTTCTGAGGACTTTCCTGCGAGCTTGGATGCAAGCAAGTCAATCGTTCAGCTCGATCACTAGGTAGGTACGACTTACCTACCGATCTCAACAAGCTGAAAGCCAACCTGAAGGTTCCTGCTCCATGGAATCGCCATGCACTTTGTTATTTCTCAGGATTCATCATCTATAGCATGCAAGCTGCCTGCCTCAAATGTTTCAGCTATTGGCTCTATTCAACCACCTGCTCCAGAAAAATGTGAAATAGAGGTGTGTATTAAAGGAAGACGACGGCTTTAACAAGGCAAAGCAGACACTGCTGCGTCAGGCTCCTGGTGTATCGCGACCACACTGAGGAACTGATCCTGAATGTGCCACACCTCCAGAGGCAGTTGAACCAGAGTCGTCACACAACATCCACGGAGTCAAAAGGCCCATAGGAGGTTAACCTTCTTCCAAGAATTCCATGACAGACGCATGGGTATCAACGCAATGAGGTAAGGCAATGGTTGATGCCGTACAACCTTGAACAATATGCCAACAGGCTGCATATCAATGCCACCAGAAGCAGAGCCACAAGCTTGGCCAGAACCCACGGCTCCATGGACAAGAATTTACATGGACTGCACTGCACCTATCGAAGGTAAAATGGTGCTAATTGTGGTAAACAGTTACCAAGATTGAAAGAAACCACTGGCATCAGCAGCCAGCCAACTCCACTGCAACAGTCGAATATCTGAGGAACACGGTCGCCTGGTAAGGACTTCCTGTTTGCTTGGTGTCCAATAATGGAACACCATTCCCCGGCACGCTGTTTACCGACTTCATTACTCAGAATGAAATTGGCCACCTAAGGACTGCACCTAACTATCCACAGTCAAACAGACTTCCCGAGAGAGCTGTCAGAACGATCAAGGACAGTCTAAAGAAACTCTCGGGTGGTTCTTTGGCCGCATACTTGCCAAGATGGCTCCTTGTGTACCGTCGCACACCGCCTACCACAGGAGGACAATCTCCAACAGAGCTCGTGTTCAACTTTTGTCCTAGAGTTTGCTGCATGGACCTCATCACTGAGACCCAGGAGCCAAAGGTAGACCTGGAAAGACCTAGCAACCTTAAAGAAAGCAGCCCTGTTTTCGAAAGAAACATGGGAGCTGTAGAACAATAAGGACCAAGATCATCTTCCAGGTTGTCAAAAACTGCATGACTTTGGTAAGATCCACCATGGCACAATGAAGCACCACCTGGGCCAGTTGTGCCCCAGACGCTTTAACTCAACTCATTTTTAGTCAGATGATGAAATTACCACTGGGCACTAACTTGATTGGCAGTTAACAAGTGAAAAAACCAGGCTATGGACCAGGAACTGAGCAGGCATTTTAAGCAGTGCAAGGATGCCCCACTCAGGCACGGACAACACCAACCAAGATGAACCTTTAGCTTGTGTGGCAAAGTGTCGGATCAGGCCGCCACCAGGGGTCAGTGTTTCTGGGGGCTTCCCTGTGCAACAGCCATGGGCTTTCTTTCTTTTCCCACACTTTCCAGTGACCATGTAACAAACATGTATGACACGGCCATGTCAATTATTCCCTAATAAACAAATAGGTATGATCCTTGCACTCCATGGATAAAGCAGCCACCAACAATTTCAACATTGGTCTGTATGGAGTCAAAAAACAAGGAAATAAAGGAACTTCTGACACACAACTATTCTTGATGCATGCACACAATAGACTGCTTCCATGAAGCCCTGCATGCAACACGGCGCGCGTTGCACTCTGGGAACTAGTTGGCCAGGGAGGAGAGTGGCATGGTTTCGGTTTCGATCGACATGTCGACCAGAGATTACACACAGAGCGTGGACTATAAACGGCCATTATCTCATGTTTTCTGGTCCCGAGAGCGTCATTTGCAGGGTGCTGGAACGAAATGTTTTTCGTTCCGTTTTCATTTTCGTTCCCTACAAAAAAGTTCCGTTCCGTTTTCGCTCCGGAACGAAAAAATAATGCTCCGTAACGGTTCGTAACGGTTTCTTTCTATGGAAAAAAAAAAACAATCTCAGCAACAATTAAAAGGAACGTAACGTTTATTTTTACACAAAAATAGATAATTCAGGCGCTCTAGAGGAATCCGCGGAAACGACATTGCTTCCGAGATCATGTTCATTTCCTTGAGAATGAGATCATGATCAATAAGGCACCGAGCATGATCTCAGAAGCAGCACGTCATCAAGTGTGCTCGGTGAAAGGCAAGACCTCTGGTCCGATAAAATAAATTTCAGCGCCGAGAAGGCCCTGAAGGCCCATAGGGATGAAGAAGTACACTTTTGCAACAGAGTCTCAGACTGCCGTATCCGTAGAAAAACAAAAGATGGACTTCTACAACGCCGGGTCACAAGCTTCCCGCGCTTGCCGTGATCTGTTGTCTGTCTGTGTCGTCCGAAGAAAGCATGGAGGGAGAGGGCGCAAGAGCCAAGGAGAGCATTGCGAGCGTGTGGAGGCGTCGCGCCACCGCGCTCTCATTGGTGGGAAGCAATGGCGCCTTGCGTCATGTTTTTTGTTTCTCGTTGTATTTTTTGTCTTTGTTTTTGCTATGCTTGTTCGCCCGGAGTTTAGACGCGGGGGCGATGGCTTGCTTGTCTTCTCTTTAATTATGGTACAAACCAACGGCTGTCTCTTCGCTGCGTGAAACGAATTACTGAAATACCTGATATTTTCCCTTGAACCAAAAACCGATAAGAAATTTTTTCGGTTTCACTCCGGAACAAAATAATAAATAACGTTTCGATTACGTTTCCGTTCCGCCAAAAAATATTGTTTTTTTCGTTTTTCGTTTTGTTCCGATACCCTGGTCATTTGTGGTCTATAAACTAACCTAAATGGCCAGACCTCGAAGCTTTAGCACAAGCTCGAGACGTATATAGCTTCTCTTAACACATGCTTGTTCTATTTTTGTACTTGAGCCTTTTTGTTAGCGTTTCGAGGTATCTGGACGAGCCAGTGCTGGGAATCTCGACGCTGCGAAGCTCGGGGATCTTGCTTATGTACGAATCAACAGGCTGTAGCAACCAATAAGTATGCATACATCAAGCTCGCGCCTTTACATTATATGTTGTTGATCAGGAAGTTTGTTTGTTTCATGCGTCCATAGAAGAAATATTACTTTTTGCAATTACTGTTTTCTTAATACGCCTGTGTACGCAAAGTAAAACTCGGAGGTGCCATTGAAAAGCTCAATTATAACACAGTTCTTATCTCTTATCTGTACTGACCCGCAGCACTGCACGAAGCGAAGTCCCCACCCACTTGCATTTTACTAATATCCAACATCGCGTATGCACGTAAAGTTATCCTGCAATCGTATAGGCACATTCGCGCATACAAACCATTTTAAGAAAGCAAAAGTCGAGCACTTGTGTGAAAAATGTTGCACCATTCGCCAGAAGTACGCCGGACGGGTATGAACCCCTATGCGGTGCGCCAAACAAACGAAATTATTCAAAGTGCATTTGACGGTTGCTAATGGCCATAATATTTGTCATGTGTTAGCTTTCTTCCTGCCTGAGTATGCCGCGATAATTTCGGACACACCGTTCAGGCACAGATCTTGAGCGTCAGTAAAAGCTCGTCCAAAAAGGCTTAGCGAGGAGTAGGGGACGCTTGTTAGGGCCTCCGTCGTAGCTAGCCCATCTCCGCGTTTGCGAAAACTTAATCGTCTATCAGCATAAAATTTGAGTGGGAGATATATGATGACACGAGGAAGACATCATAGTAACTTTGATGCAGTAGTGAGGTCGAATTTATTGCGTTTCCTTAGAAGTTCACGCGTCAACGCTGGGCTCAACTTTGATACTCCTGTGAGGATGCGGCTTGCTTTTCGCCCAATGAAGTAACAAGAAGCGGACATTTGGCAAACAAAATATGTGTAATGCTCCAGGTGACCGAATTTCACTTGTAGTTCACTGGTACTAGACGGGATTATTGAAATTGAACTCAAAGATGATGTGACTAAGCCACGTCCTACTACGTTTGCATACGCACTCAAATATCCGGTGTTTCGGGAACGAAAAAAAGTGCCTCGGCCTTCGTTTTGTATCGCTCGAGAATGAGTATATTGTACATTCGTAAAAAAGTCAGATAATCGAAACTGCAAGCAGTGCGTTCGGTCGCGGCGTGATAGCATGAGGTGAATCTGCCTAGTCGAAACCGAAACTGAGTGGCCAACTAGTTCCCAGAATGCACTGCATGGTATTTCGCCGCAATGGGGCGCGTCGGTTTTGGAAGAAGTCCATTGGCCAGCAGTCTCCTTGCAACATCCTGGACACAGCAACAAAACCCAGCCCTTGCACCTGTTACACTGAGTACGAGCGTCTGACAAAAACTAACTCACGGAAAGGAAATGGCGGCAGTTAGGTCTACTGCAAACGAACTAACACACAGATACCTGACAATAATTAAGTCTGCAACTACAATGAAATAAAATGAGACAGACCCAAAAGCTGCAACCGATGACCATGGAGGGGACATGGGTCTCGTGCCTCTGCAAGAAAAAACACAGAAACTGCAAAATTAAAATAGGCAAGTGGATAAACCAAAAGGGTCGGAGGCAAAGCATAGGCTCCCAGAAGCGTAAAGGTGCTGCACGGTGAAGACTCACATGGAAAGCTCATGAAGTAAAGGGATGGCTTGCAAATGTCTTAAGCAAGTGCAGAAGTGAAAAACTTGAGGATACAGAGAGAGTGCATATTTCGAGGTGTGCGAATGACACGAGGAAAGTGAACAGTGTCACGATCTTTCTGGAACGTGGACGAAGGGGGCCGAAGCACCCGCCGAGAAGAGACGACACGCAGCCTGGTTGAGGGTGGACGATGACTGACCCGAGCAGTGTGTGCTCGACGGCGTTTATTGGGGCGCGATGAACAATGTTGCCCGCCGAGGCTGGCGGCCACAGGCGGGCGGACCGGAGGGGGGCGCTACATACTTGTCACATCCCTCCCCCCCAGTTTGTTTCTCAAAACAAAATATATAAAAAAAACACACGGCCGACACCAACTCGGCGTCTGCTCATACCAAGTCCTGGCTGGTCGACGGCGAAGATCACCCAGGCGAGTAGCGGTCAGGTGGCCTTCGCTGCCGCGTACTCCGCCTGGGCACTGGAGTCGATGGGCCAGGTGGGGCAACGCCGGGCGCTGCCTGTACCGGTCGCGCTCCACCCGGTGGAGCTGCAGGGACCGGATAAGGGATTGGCACCGGTCCAACTGGTGCCTGAGGAGTGGCGACGCTTGTCGCCTCCGGGGTGGATGGCGCTCCGCTGGCCGCGACTGGTGCTGTTGGGCCCCCTGCAGGCTGGTCCTCTGAAGCGACGACCGAGGGTGGAAGCCAGGTCCCGAGGCGAGGCCTGACATGGTCGGCGTGCCGGTGCCAGGTGGTCCCGTCGGGCATGCGGACGAGCAGCGATGAGGCACTCGCTGGTGAAACCACACGCCCGGCAGACCAGGGTGGGCCAGGACGGAAGTTCCTGGCGTACACCGACGCTCCCGGCTCCGGCAAAGGCCCGGGACGGCACCCTCGGTCAGCACCCAGCTTCTGCTTCAGCTGCTTCAGGAGCGCAGTGGACCGGAGGTCTGGATGCAAGACGTCCAGGGGGGTCTTGACCATCCGGCCCAGCAGAAGCTCGCAGGGGGCACGGCCAGTGACCTCATGCGGTGTGGTCCGGTACTGAAACAGTACCCGGGCCACCTGAGTACGGAAATCCCCGGGCTGGCTCTTCTTGAGCTTGTCCTTGATGGTCTGGACCACTCGCTCGGCCGCACCATTGGAAGCGGGGTGGTACGGCGGAACCAGCATCCGGCGGATTCCATTCCTCTGCAGCCAGTCCAGGTACTCGGCGCTGGCGAAAGCGGGACCATTATCAGACACGATAATGTCCGGCAATCCCTGCGCCGCGAAGACCTGCCGCAGAGCCGCAATGGTCGCGCTTGCCGAGGGACTGGAGACTGGCAGTGCCTCCACCCACTTTGAGAAGGCGTCCACTACCACCAGGAAGTAGTGGCCCTTGAAGGGTCCCGCATAGTCCACGTGCAAGCGGGACCACGGCCTCTGTGGGAACGGCCAGGGGGTGATTTCCACGTGGCGCGAGGCTCGCTGGTTCTCCTGGCAGACCTGGCAGCCTTGCACCTGGTGCACGATGTCCTGGTCCAAGCCAGGCCACCAAACGTGCGACCGGGCCACCATCTTGGTCTTTTCGATGCCAGGATGCCCCGCGTGCAGCAGCTGCAGCACCTTGGCCCGCAGACTTTGTGGAATCACCACCCTGGTGACAGGGGAAGAATGACAGGGGAAAAGACAAGCTAACATGGGCAGGAAGTCTCTGCATAGGCTTTCATGCAAGACACCAGGAAGGAAAGTGTAGGCTACAAACATCCACATGAAGCAAAAAGGGATGAGTGAAACATAAGCAGTGCACAGCACAAGAAGGAGGACAAGAAAAAAAAAAAAAAACATGATACAGAAGAGCAAGTTTGCATGACAGCGAAAGCTTCACATAGGCCTACACGCAGAGCAGAAGAAAAAGTGCTCCCCACAAAGAACCAAAGCAAGCGTAAAAAAATTCAGAGGCTTCATGCAGCCATATGCACAGAGCACAATAAAAAGAAAAGCTTCCCACAAACATCTGAAGCAAGCGTAAAAGTAAAAGAATATTCTGGGACTTCACTCAGGCTTACATGCAGAGCATAAGAAAAAGCAAGCTTCCCACAAAGAGCTGAAGAAAGTGTGAAAAAAATTTAGATGCTTCACGCAAACTTACACGCAGAGCACAAGAAAAAGAAAGGATTCCCACAAACATCTGAAGCAAGCATGAAAAAAATCCAGAGGCTTCATGCAGGCTTGCACGTAGAGCATAAGAAAAAGAGCTTCCCACAAACATCTCTAGTAAGCGTAAAAAAAATTCAGAGGCCTCACACAGGTTTACAGGCAGAGCCTAAGAAAAAAAGCGTTCCACAAAGACCCATAGCAAGCATAAAAAAATTCAGAGGCCTCAGGCAGAGCACAAGAAAATGGGCTTCTCACAGACCCGTAGCAAGCATAAAAAAATTCAGATGCTTACAAGCACAGCACAAGAAACTTCCCACAAACATCTGTAGCAAGCATAAAAAAAAATGCAGAGGCTTCACGTAGGCTTACATGGAGATCACAAGAAAAAGGGCCTCGCAGAAACAACCGTTGCAAGAGTAAAAAAAATTCAGAAGTGCCTCGGTAAACAAGGAACGCAAAAAATGAAAGCTTCTCTTAACACAAAGAAGAAAGCAAAGTAAAAAAAAATGAGAACGGGACAACAGTTTCATCAACTAAGGCAATCTAAAACACTAATTAGTTCTCCGAGGTCCTGCCATCGACTGCCGAAGTCCCTGCGTTCAGCTGCCCCAGCCGCCAACTCGCGACTTTTTTCCCGCAGGAACAGTTGCAGCCGTGCATGGCAGGATCGCCTGATGAGCTTCATTTTGATTTCATGGCAGTCGGGCAGCTGAACACATTGGCTCTCTGCAACCATCCTCGCCGATAGGCCGTCCAGGATGCCCCGTGCATGCATCAAATCCGCAATGAGGCTGCGAAAGACACTTTCACAAATTGTGAAGAGGGCGCGTGCAGCTTCAGAGGGGCAGGTCAGAGCGTCAGGGACATAACTCTTTAGCCTGAGGAGGCTATTTGCAGGTGCCATGGAGACTTGAACAGCTGCAGCACACGTGTCACATGTAGCATTATTTTTTACAACTCTTCGTACCACATACCCGCTTAATAGCCAAAGCTATTCTCCTCAGGTTGTGCCATGGTGAGTTCTACCTCCTCAAGAAAAATGTCGGTGGGCACAGCAGGTTGTACATCCAAGTCTGCGAGGTCAGCCAGGTAAAAGGAGGCATCGTCCAGTTCGTAGGACCCTGCCTTGGACGCCTTCAGGTACTGCGAGTGTGTGATGATTTTCAAGGTCATCTTAAACTCCAAGAAGTTGGGATAGGGTTGCCCTGTCGCACTACCGAAAACAAGTCTTCATGGCAGTCCTGCGTGAATCTGGATGTGAGCACAAATGAAAAAGAATGTCTCTCAATGAGACTTTGCTGCAGGTCCAGAATGGACTTGGGAGAGAGGATTACCCCCGCCTGCACTGGCTTGAACGCCCCATCCCCAATAGTGAGGTGGAGAAAAAGATCCTTAAATTTGACCAGAAAGTCAAGGGTGTTCTTGTAGCAGGCCTCATTTTGCCTGCTGATCGCAAGGACTGGGTGCCTGCTGCTCATAAGATCAAACCATTTGTTGACCTGTTCCAAAAACCAAGCCGTGGTGAGGAAGTTGGTGCTCCAGCCATGATTCTCCACCAGGAAGCGCAGGGCAGTGGCCGTGGAGTGACTGAGGACCCGTAGGGCAGTGCTCACCTACAAACACAGAACTGCTTTAGATCATCAAGTGTATGCAATGTTTGGTAAACTGGACTGAAGGAATCAATGATTTGAAACTTCCCCCTCAGTCAATAAAAGAACAGCATGGGCACTAAACGAAGAAAAGGCTGCTAACTTCCATTCCTGTTGTCCATACGAATGGTTTTTGCTGGTTTTTTACGAGTTTTTGCCACTCTCTTAAAGTTGGCAGTTCCACTTCATGAGCAAAGGTGATGAATGCCAGCACTGAAGTAAAGTATGGTTACTTTGGTAGCTGTGCGTTGCTAAAAGTGTCACCGACTCCGATTTGTGAACCACTGACTGATTTTGTTGAAAACACTTTAAGGGAAGCTAAAGAGGTTCTCCAAAAAAAATGAGTTAGAGGTAAATTCTTCCGTATTTGTATCCTGCAAATTTGAATATGCACTATTTGCTCAAGAAGTATCACCCAACGCAAAGAAATATTTAAAAAATTCACTCGGCATGATGTCACGTCAAGAACTTTCACCTGGCCACCGAAGCTCAAGCACCATCTCTCATGCAGTGTTCCGGCACATATGACCAGCCTTGCCCAATGCAGCGCTTTTTTTATTCTTGTGAAATGGTGCGTCATCTGCTACAGACGCCTAGTTCCCGCTACAATCTTTCACGCCTGACCAACATCCGCTAAATCTTTTATGAAAGTTTATAGGTGTACTAACGTCAAAACAAACAGGCGAGCGAAAATCGTGAGCATGAGGTGAATCGCACACAATTTGTCGACCACTCAAATAAGCTTGCAATAGCTGCAGAGATTCCGAGGATCCTTGTTGCGACGCTGCTGTCTCTCAGAAATTTCCTCCTAGCTTCTTACACCTCGGGAGGGCGGGGTTTCAGCGCTATGGTCAAAATGCTTTGATGGCTACTCCGGGCCTCAAATTGACAAATAATTTTAATATTCGTGATACTGGAGGCCATATGAAGATGATGCAAGTGTTTTTTAAAGGTACAAAACCGCTTTAGTTTCCCCTTAAGCAGGCACGTGCGAATAACGAATTTTATGTTTCAAGCGAATAAGAAGCTAATAGTGACTTGGGTCGAATAATTTCGAATCGCATATTGAATACTTGCGGTGCCTTTCTGATACTGCCATTGCGCTCAGCTTCCGCCATCTTGACAGTGTTGATGTCAAGATCGCGGAAGGTAGCTTAGCTTAATGGAAGCTAACCTAAGTTAGCTTCCAGTCGTGTGTAACTAGCTTAGCTAGCTACAAACAAGCTAAGCTACATGCTAACTTAGCTTAGCACTCTTACCTTAGTACACATTTTTCAAAACATTATAGTATTTGAGTGATGGATGAGTGTGAACGAGTATGAATAAAAAGTCATTTTAGATATGATATAAAGACTATCATACCTAAAACACCTAATATCAAGGGGCACACAGTAATCCACTGAAATGAGGTTAGACAAGAGTAATTTTGAGTATGTTTTGTTCACGTTCTCAAGGATGTGCGTAAATTCTGCAGTTGTTAATCGAAGCAACAAATGAAGCTTGTCATTTAGTTCTCCTTGTCAACAGCATTTTTCCTGTAGAGATAGCTTTCTAGTGCACAAACTCAGCATGTGAGCAACGATTATACTTTGTAAAGGAAAATCTAGCTGGTTTCATTTAGGTTATTCTCAAGTATCTGCCTACCCACTGCCAAGGCTCAGTTAATTCTGATCTAAATTACTGAATGACTCTCGCTTCAAATAAATCAAGCCCTACATAGAGATTGTAAGTAGATGAGAGATTTGTTAGTCCTCTTGCTATACCCAAATATTTGTTTTAAATCTTAGACTAAAGAAATGATGAGCAATGATGCACACTGCTTGACGGGACCTCAATTGTAGAGTAACACATATTCATGGTAAAAGCCAGTTTTTTTTTTTTTGGCCTTGAGGTAAGCACTTATATTGACCAGGAACATGAACAATCCTTACGCTACATTACAATGTTTTCCTGAATTCGTCGCACACGCGCGTGACCTCTTCTTCTCTGGAGGTGTGCCTTCCACTCAATGCACAATCGCAGTGCCTGCGAAATACGCACGATCACGGTGTTTTCTCTGTAAGTGTCGCTTCTGCACAGCACACCGGTGCTCGTTAAGAAGCGCACTCAACTGCGCTAACTCGCTGCAATCGCGACTTTGCCAGCACTTAGAAACTGTGCACATCACCGAACGAACGGCATGCAGCCAACTCATCGCGAGTGCCAAAGGCAACTGATAAGAGCGCTAGAGCGATCTCGACATCACAGGACACAGGACACACACGATTGGTAGATGAGATGATGACGTTTTATTCTAGTAAGGCCGCGCCAATCACGGGGTGCAGATTAGACCTACCTTCCACTACATTAATGGGACGCTTAGTACCTGGGAATGGTGACTAGAATGACGTCACGTGAGAACTGTGTATAGCCATAGGCTGGGGATGGCAACATGTGCAGCATGTGCTGAGCTGTAAACAATGTTTAATTTTGGCCATTCGTGTGCAGAGATTAGTCATGAGCTGCCCAAATGTTTGCCGAGGCACTTATTGTCACAAACCCAAGTCAAGTGTTCATGCAGTGCTCGTATGGAATCCATAAGCCTCATTCGACCATCATTACCACAGGGTGCTCTCCTAGACACCGTCAGCATAATTACCTCCATGGTCGCATCAGCAAGGTTACAAAAATTGGGAGTGAAGGAAACACTCCCCCTCTAAACTTGAATTCACATCTCGACGCGTGCAAGATACTGAGGTCAAACTAGTGCTGTATGCCTGCGATGAGAGAATCATTCCAACACAATATCAATAATCTACCCCTTCATACCACACTGCAACTAAGTGAAAAAGGAACCATGACACCAACTTATCATTTAAAAATAAATTGTGTAAAATACAAAAACACTACAGTTACTAACAAGGATATTATATCTGCAAATAATCAACAGGGAGCTTTGAAGCATTTGAGTAGCCTGACAACGAACTTGCCTTCAAGCCGCCGCCCCAGAGTTCTAGACGACGGCAATGGGAAGCTCCCCTCCAGTAGCAAGTCGTAGCCCAAGCTGCCACATGCAGATCGCATCTGCAGCGACTTCTTCACCGTCTCATTAGACCACTTGGACCCCCTGTTGCTGGATCTCGATAGAGCTGCCAGTTGGTCCGCAATGAAGAACTTGTGTAAGTGAGACCGGAATGTCGCTTCCTTTGTCTTTTGTAAGGCAGCCTGCCTCACCAAGCGATGATTCTCGTTCTCCAGCTGCTTGATCTTCCGGCTCATCTGAAGAAAGACATCTTCAGTGAGCCTAGGTGAAACGGGTGATGGAGAAAGAGGCTGTAGGGTTCGCTCAGAGGTCTTGGCCGCTGGTTGCCACAAACACGGTACAAGAATTGGGTGTTGCCCACCTCATGAGATCACTCCAAGCAGTGCAAGAACCATGACACATACCCAGCTGGTGGAGGCCGCCGACACCAAGGTGCCAAGGGCAGCTGCGCTGGCCTGGCCGCGCTGGTTGTCACTGGTCACCTGCAGCGAAGGGTGCGGTGGTATTGCTACACGGGGGTACGCAGGACCCTGGAAGATGCTTACGAAGCACGCCTCACTGGTGGTGGGGATCGGCTGCGTTAGCAGGCCGCCCTGCAGGGCCGCTCCAGAGGTCCTGGCTGCTGGTTGCTGCAAACACGGTATGAGAATCGGGTGATTCCCACCTCACAAGATCACTTTAAGCCGTGCAAGAACCACATACCCAGCTGGTGGAGTGTGCCGACACCAAGGTGCCGCGGGCAGCTGAGCTGGCCTGGCCGCGCTGGTTGTCACTGGTCACCTGCGGCGAAGAGCGTGGTGGTATTGCTACACGGGGGTATGCAGGACCCTGGAAGATGCTTACGAAGCACGCCCCGCTGGTGGTGGGGAGCGGCTGCGTCAGCAGGCCGATCTGCAGGGTCGCTCCGGAGGTCCTGGCCGCTGGTTGCTGGAAACACGGTACGAGAATCCTCGTTTTGCAGAAATATGGGTTCGAGAATAAATGGATTTGTCGCCCTTTCTCTCTTCATGCTGGCCGAGCGGAGAGGGACGAAGGCTTCTTTGTATTTACCTCGGGGTGAAAGATAATCCTCAAGGGGGACAAAAGTGGTTTTGGGGGAGCTCTATCTAAGTCACTGCGACACAATAAGCCAACGGGACGCAGTGGACGTGCCTGCGGCCAGGGAACTCTCGTCTTTTAGCCACGCACTCTCGAACCACTAATTCTGCAAATGGTCCATTGGGTGCTGCCCACCTCACGAGATCACTCCAAGCCATGCAAGAACCATGACAGATACTTAGCTGGTGAGGCTGTCATAACATTACAAGGCAGCTGAGAGTGATGAATGCCTCATGCATTAACTTAATAGAAGCAACAGAATATGAGTGATTGGGTTTTGACTTACAATTCCATGAGGTGGGGTTTTGTGCTGTGTCAGGCTGCAACACTGAATGATGGTGTCTCATGTACTCTTGCACAAGGACCACTCCGATTTAAAAAAAAAAAAAAAAGGTCTCTGACATGGAACAGAGATGTCAACAGCCTACCAAGTCCACATTATTATAGGTCACCTGTGCCTCTTTCAAATCATATCAGTAAAAACATCTTAACACAAGATAAATTATTGCTTTTAATTCACTCTCATAATCTAGGTAAATACCAAAAGAACAAAAATCTCACTTATACTCGTTACACGCAGTCACTTGACTTTCAGAATGCAGAAACAAGCTCGGAACAGCTGTGGCTTTTAGCCTCCTCCAGCCGTCAGAGCACTTCGTCTGGAACTGGGAGGGCTCGAAGTGGTCCTGCAGCGAAGAACGTTTTGGTAGACGTCAAAACTGTGTATTCAGCCGCTCGCGTCACAGTACAGTTATCCCGCTGACGAGAGGCTCACGCTTTCAAAATACGCGATCTTACAAATCCATCATCGCACGACCGCCACAGGCCTGAACCACTCGTCTTTCTGCGGTGAAGCGAAAGCGCACAGGACGCTTCCACGGCAGTAGAGAATAGATCACAAAATACACGGTTTTGTCACAGTGCACTCGCGTCCACCGTGCTCGCGTCACAATATTAACAATGAACAATACCTCACCTCGCAAAGGTACGTTCTGTCGGGAGGTTTCCACCCCGCGCCACGCTTGATTCCTGAAAGCCACAGTTTCCGTCTCCTCGGGGATTTCGGCAGCTTGAACAAGCGAATTCCCCTGGAAGCTCTGTTCCGGCACTTCAGAGCACAACAACGACCCATTTTTCAAACAAGACCGGAACGGCGGAGCTCCCGCGGCTACACAAACTTTTGTTTACGTTATTTCAACGCACGTGTTCGCGTGCGCATTCGTTTATTCTACCATTAAAGAAGGCTATGACGAAAAGCTCACATGCACCCAGTTTTCAGTCACCGAGCGTTAACTTTTCTAACTCTAGCGACGCTAAAATGAAATTACCGAACCCTGCTTTACTTTTGAGGCTCACGACCACCGCTAGGGGAAGTTTTGCGGCTTGTGATTGGCCACGAGCGGCCTGTCAATCAACTATTCGACCAATAGATTTTCGCCCCATTGATACCAATGAATGGCCAAACTCTCCCAATATACGGCTCTGGAGTAGCGCAATCTAGAACGCCGCCTCTCGGCGACTAGCGGCGAACGCCCGGAGGTTCCAACTGCGGTCAGAAATGCATGGAGAACGTGAGAAAATCGTTGTTTCTTCAGTATTGTGGGAATGTACGGAATGACAATCGTTTTTGACATAATAATGGAACATTTTAGAATAATTTGCGTGAAGTTTTGTGCCCCGCAAGGACCTGACTTTTTTTTTTTAAATTGCTTGAACGGCATCATGCAGCAGACGACACGGCGACGTCACACCATTCACGTGACCCGCTCCGGCCAACCCGAAAAGCCCATCTCCGCTGCGAGCAAAAATCGTCTGCTTCAAACGCCATTGCCTTGGAAATTGCCTTCTCAAGATTTGCACACGCATCCGATATTATTAAAACTTTGATAAAGTGTTTAGTGCTTTACTAACTTTACGACAGACTAGTTTTGAAAAGTGTGAACTCGCCGTTCACTTTTTAATCAGCCGTGTTGTATCGATCTCCATGTATTCTCCCATAGGGCGGGCCGCCTCCTGGAACCCTGAGTACCACGTGACTCGCGCCGAGCCGCTCTGTCGGCCATGTTGTCGGCAAAACACGGGGTTCAAACGATTGCGCTACTCTGCTCCGCAGGAGCTATATAGTGCTCTAGTTCCAACAAGCATCTGTGACGTCACTTTCGTAAAACGCGGTTAAACGTGAGGCTTTCTTACGTGTCCGCTCAAAATATCTTTATTTTAATAATACCTGATCTTTAAAACTGGAACATCGATACCTTATTAAAAACATGAAAAAAAAGTATTTAAATAGACACTGCCCACCATTTGTTGGCATGCCATAAAAAAAGTAACGCTTTTCAAACTGAAACCGAAACTTACATTTCACACCAGATTTTGCATCATATTCTGGGACAGGAGCTCCTGCGACTTGCAAACTAATGTTACGAACGAAACACTAACTACGTTTGGCTTTACCGTTTCTAAGGATACTCAAAGATATTACGCCAGTTTTAAAATTTATTTATGACGACACAAGATGACGCCAGCAGCCGCGAGCACCGGAACAAAATGGCGAAACTGGAAAGGTCGTCGAAGGCGTTGAGGGCGGAGCAGACACGAATAGAATCGTCGGCCGCACGAAATTCAACTTGTCTTCACTTATCAAGGGCGCAACTCGAAATCCGCAGAGGCAGCACGACGGAATAACCTCAAAATTCACTCCAGCACCGAAGAAAAACATCGCACAAGAGCGGTTTATTTCAAGAACACCTAAATATGACTCCGAGATGACCCAAGGGCCGACCTCCAGCCACGCAACGCCTGCTGATCAACAGCATCGGTATGCGCGCGAAAACGTTGACCAAGCTATTAGCCGACCGATGCGGCATGATGCGCCTCCGTCGCTTCAGCCAGCCGCCTTCGCGGCGTTTTGAAGAGTCCGACGACTCATCGACGGATAACAAGAAACCGCCGACGCCGCCGGGCGACGAAGACTGTTGCAAGAGCGGCTGCTCCAACTGCGTTTGGCTCAAGTACGCCGAAGCCCTCGTCGACTACTACAAGGACGGCGGGGTCAAGGCGCAAGAGGCCATCGCCAAGATACCCGACGACATGGTGCGCGAGTTTGTCATGATGGAAATAGCCTCCTGGCTTCGCAACAAGTAGGACCGTCTCTATCAACCGATCGCTCGCAGACGACGACGCTCCTCCCAACGCTCCTTCTGTGCAGGTCTCGGAATGGCCGCTAGGATCGGATGTCGCCACCAGTCAGCCGACCTAGCAGATCTGGAAAGGCGAGAACATGGACATTTGTGGTGAAAGCTTTTAACGCGGCCATGCATAATGTGTGTGAGTACTAATTTATGATAGGTTACCATACTTTTACAACGCCAACAAATCGGTTTCGTGTGTACCCTGCACCGCAGCCTACGAGGGTCGCCAAGACAAGACCTCGTTAGAGGTATTAGTCTGCTAATGAGCCATGCACACATCGAAGAGCCATACTTCATTTCGCTTTGTGGTGCATTGCAGCAGGCATTATGAGCTATCCCAGCCAATCCACTGCTGCGTAAGTATTGCATGATCATGTGCCCTGCACACTGTCGCACCTTTTCCGAAGGTCATGTGACGCTTGCACAACACTGGATTGGCTCTAATAGCCGACAGCATCCACTGCAGTCCATCCTCAGGTGACATAGAGTATAGCTTGTCCAGAGCGCTTAGGCAATAAATCCAACGGTCTCAAGTCGTATTAAGTACAAGATCAAAAATGGTGTGATCTTTGTATTAGTTATTGGACGATGAACTAGCGAGCGAACGACGAAAATTAACCCTGGAGAAGGGGAACAAGGGGGACAAAGGACAAACATAAATCTCCAAACACAGCTAGTTGACTGGTGCGCGACCGAAAAAATCCGCCTGGTCCGGGTATTGAACCCGGGACCTCTCCATTACAAGTGGAGCGCTCTACCAACTGAGCTAACCAGGGGTTAGACGTCAGTAGAGCAAACGGGTTTTATCAGCTGCCACCAGTCGTACACCAACAAGGGTGAAGCTTGCAATTTAATGTTATGATTATAATGCAAACCCTTCTCCAGGGTTTATTTTCGTCATTCTTGTCCAGCTCGCTTGCACCTTCGCATTTAGTTGCATTATAATCATAGCGAGCGAAGCTCCAGCGGCGACGCTCAAATAAAAGACGGGCCGACGAGCAACGACATTCATTTTAGTGCATGAATTTTCCCTGCGCCAAGACATGGTTCAGGTCGGGGAGAGACTGTCGAAAATGGCATACCGATCGGCACAGTTCTAGGGACATGAACATGCAAAGATCTTGACCATCTTATTAGGCATGATCAATAGACCATCGTGGATTATAAAAATATTGGTTCATGTATCGAAAATTTATCGACATTTGCACTGCTACTTCTTGAGTAAATCGGCAGCAGTCTGGGAGTGTGACAGCTCTATCTATGCGAAGCGCAAGTACGTCTGCTTCTAGCACAGGGGTTGCGATGATGTCAGAACACCGAGCCCTTATCGGCTGAGTGAAAACAATAGTGGGTAGACCTCAAGGCATCTAGCATTCAGGTCTACCCACTATCCTTTCAATCAAAACCAATTAAGGCTCGGCGTCGTTCTGACGTCATCGCCACGCCTGCGCAAGAAGCAGACGACTTGCTCTCCGCACTGTCATGTTTGCTACCCGCCAAAATGATCGGAACCACTACTGGTTCAGTCTAGGAATATTATGTTTCCAGCCAGCAGATCACAAGAGCAGGAAGATGGACTGCCACAGATAGGTGAATCTCTACAGAAGGACTTTAATATGGAGCCAAGACCTTGAGGTTGGCTTCTCTCTGTATTATAAGATTAAAGGGTACACTGAGCTCATTTGGTTTACCCGCACCAGTCTGCACCAGCGCAGAAAAGTGTGGGGCAATGTACCTATGGTTGTATGCTGGTATGAGCTGCACTCGTAAATCGGATATGGTAATACGCACCTGCAGTAAAATGCCACTGAAGCGCCCGCTATTAACATTTCCCAAACTTCGAAATTCTCCAAATTATACATTAAGCTCCCAATTTGACCGGACAAGCGGCCATGTCTAGATTAACCCAGTTTTCAGGGAAAGGGGGGTGGGCTCTTCATCGGTATTTTACAGCAGTGCGGTTGATATGGGAGCTGCAGGTAAACTGAACAGAGCAACTATTGTCAATGCACTCAGCGAAAGGTTGTAGGTATGGCAACATGTTAAGCAGTTACACTTGCAAATAAATTATTGAATTGTTAAACCTCAAACGCATCTGTTGGTTTCATATTTCTTCCAAACATCTTCATACCCATGTACGACAGGTCATTGAGCCCACTCAATCTTAGACTTTCATATCAAGGTGCACGATAGCACTCGCGTTTATTGCTAGTTTCTTCCTTGGCTAATTTTGCCATTGCCCGGGATATCGAATTACGGGTGGTGCTTTGTCCGGCTCGTTCACCACGCAGCTCTGTGTTTACCCACAACAAGGCCCGTGCGTCGGAGTCTCTACATTGCCAAACTTCATGGAGCACTGTGCGCAGACTGAGCACGAGTTCTGCGTACGCCTTCGGTGTTTCACCGATTGCTGTGTCGAGAAGGAACAAGTTGGTTGCCCACATGGCCGAAGTGAAGCACTAGGGGTTGTAACTGTTCCATCTCCTGCCCAATGCGGCCCCAGGCTACTACAAGTCGCACTGCACTGGCCACATTGCCCCACCAAGTTAGAGACACCGGATGCGCACTCATCCCTGTCTAGACAAACACGCAACACAATTACTTTGGACGGCAACAGCCTTACTCTGAACCAGCTGGGTGCAGGCACGGGCAGCGGGAGCCTCTGGGAACTGGCGGAGGAAGGGCACTCCCTCGTCGCACGCTTTGGCTGCAAGTTGTTCCAGTAGCATTGATCACGGGTTCCCTAGACTAACCCCAGGGGTTCCCCAGAGTTTCCTCGGGGGTTCCCCCAACTATCCTCGAGGGTTCTCCCACTGATCTCTATTGCAGTGGGCTGGATTCTGGATCGGGAGCCCGTCAGTGGCACCACCGCTGGCCAATAATTGACACCAGGCAATACACGCGAGTCTATGGGAGAACCACACAAGAGTAGAAATATTGAAGTGTATACGCGGTGCTCGTAGACAAGTATTTTATGGTGTGCTGCTTAGAGATTGAATCAGCATTTGTGAAGCGTTCGAATGCCGATTAAAACAATCAAACGTGCCGTAGCACCCACGGCTGAGCTGGCAAGCTTGCTCTCGTAGTGGAGTAAGCAAAGGAACTTGCCGTCAATAACACCGTCTTGAGGAAGCCCAGAAGTTGATGAATGTCGAAAAAGTTCCGTGTTGACAGCGGCTTTCCAGGAACGAGCGAATTCCACGTAGCAAAGCCTTTGAGCTTGTCGTCTGCTAAACCAAACTTGCTGAAACCGCCACCGACTCCGCAGTAACTCTAGGCAACTCTTGCCTCCATTGAGCTGCATTACATTTTTCTCCGAGCGGAGTCACTCTTGACCACAGAACATTTATCTATCAGAACTGCGGGGGCGGTCAGTTTTAATGTTTGTGCACAAGCTACTTGGCAGGCTTCCTGAAAAGCGGCCAAAAAGTTTCGGTGCCGACAACAGCTTAGAAATGGGGGAAACGGCACATTTCCTCGATTTTCCCCAAAGTCCGCAAGTCTCATGCATTAACTGGTGTCCAGTGATGGCTACCGTTGGTGCCACTCAACCTCAGCAAGGTGAGCCTCGATTCGCGATCCAGCCTACTACAATAGATATCAGTGGGTTCCCCAAACTATCCTCAGGGGTTCCCCAGACTAACCCTAGGGGTTCACTGCATGGGCATCACATCTCCCTCGCCCCTAGGTAAGCGGGGCAAGCGTAGCTTTGCTAAAAAGCAAAGAAACAACCCTACTCAATTCAAAGAGCATCAACACTTTTTTCGAAAAATGTTCTTAAAAAGATTTAACAGAAGACAAATATTGTGCGACCTTTGTACATTACACTTGGTGCCAACTACTTTTCGCTACATTACCGAGGCTGGCATAGCTTCCACGGGGCTCCAACGTGTCTCCCTTGCACGACAGTGTGTGCGAATGAGACGCAAAGCAAAGCCACGAGCTTTTGCAACGGTGTGAGGCTGCAGATCCCATGAATACTGTGCTAGCCCCGACAGTGTACTAGTACAATATAGTTTATGCCAGGAATGGTGAGTAACTAAAAGGTATTAGAAACACTAGATGTTTTGCATCGCGTTCCCCAGAAGGAAGATGCGAAAATAAATGTGCTATCAAACCCCACACTAGCCTCTGCGACTCCCCAAATCTAGGGACACAAGCACTTTTGAGGAAGGGATCGGATTCGCCTGTAAAGAACACTCCTGTTCAATGAATCCCAGACTCCAGCCCCAAAGGAAAGTTAGAAAAACTGCCCGAAAAACAAGCTTTTTGTTTCCCCCCCCCACCCCCCCCCCCCCCCCACAAGACAGCTCCGAATGCCGTTTGATACTGTCTCCTCTTAACAAACCTGATATTCCGCCCTTTCGTTCTTGTGTATTCTGAGATCTACTTTTCCATCGAAGCTCCAGAACTTCCACCTACGACAAACGTCCAGGGGTTCCAAGTTTGACACTTGGCAATAAGGTCGAAGAGGTCGCTGTCCGCTACAATTGGGTGGCACCAAGCTCAAGCGTGGTGCTGGCCAATCGCAGCAATCAGCGATTTCGTAGACTTTCTTGTTGAGTGTCCAACTTGGAGCCCCAGGTTAACCTCTCCGTCTTTCTGTCATCAATGTCAACAACAGCCGACACCGTAGAAACAATGGCACGCTGTTCGGTCCGCCTACCAAGCGTCGGGTCCAGCGGCAGGGATCCTAGAAATGGCAGTCCCAGCTCCTGGCAGAGAGCGGCAGCGCCTCCCGTGTTGGCAGGGAACAACTCGCTCGTCACCTGGTGAAAAAAAGTCACGTGACAGCACGCCCCCGTGCAGCGCAACACTCCCAGTTTCGAGACAGCGAGACAGCATCTATAGCAGGGTGACCAAACTGCGGCTCGTGAGCCGTGTGCGGATTTTCGTGGGTCCAAGTGCAGTTTGCGACTTCTTTGTGAGTGTACCCCTTCCCCCAACCTGCCACTTGCAAGATTGGAAGAAAAGAGCTACGGAATAAAAATGATGCCGAAATCGCTGCTGTCGGTACGCCGACTCTCGACGAAATACGTTAGCATTTAGCGCGGGGGTTCCAACTCGGCGAAGGACGGGAATTCCAACGTTGCAACTGTCCACACACTGTTCATTCAGAGAGTCGGTCGGTTATCCCGGGTGTTGGCGGTTTCGGACGCAGCCACCACAGCTTCCCTCAATTGGCACCCGCGGTCCTCATACTGCCGTCTTTGAAGGGCCAATCTTCCCTGCCGGGCACGTCGGCGGTTCCGCGCAAACGGCGTTGCCGCCGCGCCTCGGTTTTATGTCGTCGCATATGTTGTGCCACTGCCATGGCCGCTCTATTCCCTCCTCTCACGCGGCACATCACTGAAAACGTGCGAGAAGACTCCTTCTTGTAAGAGGGAAAGTGAACATAATGAGCGAACAAACGAAGCGAAAGAGCACGGCACGAACCGCATTGAGGCCTCACCCAAACAGCCCAGACCGGTCCAATCCAAACCACGTCTGTTCAAACTACTGACGGCTGCAGGCATTGGAACAATAAACACTAAAGCATTCAAGGTCAGCTTGTGTTTGGACTGCCTCGTGCCATCACATACATGCTAATATAAGGTACTCTTCTTAACCATGAAGGCGGTAAAATTGAAGCAGTGTGCCACCTTGACGAACAGGCGCCCATCCAAGCTCCTCATGACTGCGACAATGTTGTTCAAGCCGAATATCAATGTGCTCTTTTCACAGACGGGGATGAACAACGGAGGAACATAAACTGGGCGATTGCTTTACGAATGAAATTTGGTATGGATACCACCTGAAACTAAAGAAATAAAAACAAAGTGCCCCCACCCCCTTTATTACAGCTTTTTGCTTGCTGCGAGATACTTCGGAAGCACCCACTTTGTTCAAACCCACTATTCACATTTCCCAAACTTTGGAATTCTGCACATTATATGTTAAGCACCCGATTGGACCGGACGAAGCGCCCACGCCTAGATCAACCCAGTTTTCAGTGAAAGCGGGGTGGGCGCTCCCCCGGTATTCTACGGTAAAATGGTTCTTGTTTATGCCTCTCAGCTTACGTCCATCTCGCCACACTTGATCTGGAGCCTTTTTCAGGTTAAAACTAGCAGATCAAGCTCCTCCCATGAAGCCGTCCACTCTTTCCACTTTAGTGGAGTAGACACTGGACAGGAGATGAGTGTAGAAGAGAAAACCGCCAATAATGGTGAGCAGAGGGGTTTCTGAGAGAGGCCTAGCTGTCGAGCTGTTTCAACTGCAACAGACTATAAACGCATTGTTCACGTAATCTGAGGTAGTCTAGAATTGGGTTGTGTGTGTGTTTATACAGCCTAGAACTTGGTCTGCCTCACAGGGGCGACGAGTCTCCCAGCTGTAGATGAGAAATTTAGCCAGTGCAGTAAAACCGCTAGCCTGGGGTCTTTAACGTGCACCACGCAGTAGTGATACACGACCGCACGCCGGTACGATGCTCATCCAGATCGAAACGGGCAGGGGTGGGGCTCGAACCCAGGATCCCTGGGTTCTGCAGCGCGAGCTTTCGCTCCACGTGCTCCGAGCTGGTGTGCGCTAGACCACTCGGCCACCGATCCCCCCTGAGGTAGTCTAAAGCCTCCACAGCCCGTGTTTGAGTACAGTAGAGCTTTAGTTTGGCGTGCTGTAGACTTGTGTTGCTGCTGAGCCAACATACTTTTAACCGTCGTCATCCACTCTTTTTGAATGGAACTCCCAAGGGACTGAGCATAGCTGTCTCACTTACGAAAGCACAAGACCATCTTGAAGACGTGGAGAATAAAAAAAATGTTTCACGAAACTGCTCTCATCCTTACTTATAAGAGTTCCGCTCTAAAATATCTGATGGTATCGACCAACACTAAGTATTGCAAGAAACAAAACAGGTGTACTCAGAAACAGCACTGAGTATTGTCTACTTCTGTGTCTCTGTGCTTGTCATCTCATCATCTGTTTGCTCTTTTCTTAAAATCTGTTTGTACTATGCAGGCAAGCAACTCAAGTTTGTGCTATGCGACCTTCATTTCCCTTTTTTCACTAAAGAACTGGTGTGTGAGTGAGGGGTCCCCACCTTGCACTTGGGGCACGTGAATCCCCGCATGTTCTCCAGAATGCCGAGGATCGGAATTCCTGCCTGGCGGCAGAACCCCACCTGTTTCCGCACGTCTTGCAGCGACACTTCCTGAAATGCACACGAAAGAAAACATTGTTTCGGTTTTGTGCCAGTTTCATGACAGTCGTATGCAGAATTGCGTTTTATGAAGAACGCAGCAGACACTAGCTCTAGTCTGAACCTCTCAAGCGTGCGACGCCGTATGTAGAGTAGAGACGTCCTCCTTGTGTATCGTTGGTTTTTTTTTCTTCTTCCTCTTCTCGTTGTTTTTTTTAAAGTATTTGCAAATGGCGAAGCCTTCTCAAAGTATCTCGAAGTCCCACCTCCTGCTTCCACTTTCTTTGTTGTTGTTTTCTTTCACTGCGTGGCCTGCGTGAAAGGCCCACGACAAAGGTGTTTGGCAGCCAGTCAAGCTTCACCCACTTTTTTTTTCAAGGCAAAGTCGGCGATAACTTTAGTAGGAATGCAATTCCGCATTAAAAGCTCCAGCGGGGAAATGTGGTGAAGAAGCTGTGCGAGGGCTTGGGTTAATGAAAAGTAAGCTTCTGGGTTATCTGAGTTTATTTCTTTATAAAACACAAACTCGTGCGGTGGGGGAAGAAACAAACAGTCGTCTCTATTTTTTTTAAATGCAATGCAGGATCCATCTACAAGATGTCACTGGACACTACTGGCATAAAAATTTTGTTTATAAAAAGGCCAATGAACGGAACGCGACGAAACTTCTCACAAAGCTGTCGTTAAGTGGTGCGTTCATCGTACCCAAACTTCATGAATGTAAATTTCTGGGAAAAAATATAATAAAAAAATATCCCATTATTTCTATGCACAGGAAGGGAAACAGAAGCATGCAGTTTGGTTGTCGCCACTACTCAAAGACTAAACCACGTGAAATAAAAACTTGAAAGCTTCTTCGAGACGGAACAGCCAAATGCGGATCCAGATCCAAGAGTGTGGGATACTACTATCTATGAACGGCAGCGTCAAACAGGCTGTTTGTTTGTTTTCCTCACTGTGCATAGGAGTAACAGAATTATTTTGGGGCTTGCAACTTTCTCTGCGAAGCTACACTCATCAAAATCCGAGCATAAATGCACCATCTAGAGACACCTTTGCAAAAAGCTCCATTGCACTCCATTCGTTGCTTTCTTTTGTAAACCCGAATAGTGCTCGAGAACTCCCTGTAGACAGACACAAACAGCCTTCCTCCATGCTCGGACATAGTACAGAATGTCACCGGCCGTCTCGGTGGCTCCGAGGCAAAGCGCCAGCCCCGCTGATCCCCAGGTAGCAGGTTCCAATCTCGGCCGAGGTGCCCGCGACCCGAGAGAGGCTCATTGCAGAGAAGGGCGCTGGGTAACCGAGACAACGGTTGCAGCTCGAGAGGTCCTCAGGCGGTCGAAATTATGATTCTCAGTCCTCCGCAGGCGCGTGCCAGATGCCCTTCGTTGGCTTGCCACGTAAAAGCCCAAAATTTGAATTTCAGCATGTCAATCCACCCTCCACACCCCCCCCCCCCCCCCACGCCAAAATTAGAAATTTTTAAAATTTATATTGTATTTTTTTGCAAAATTAAACTATGCACCTCCAAATGTTCAGTCTCTGCAAAAATGCACCACCAGCAGTACGGACAAGATGCCAAAGTTTCAGAGCTCGCCACCATCTAGTGCGGAAGTTGAAGACAATTTTTGGAAATTTTAGATGGGAAAATTACAGGCAATGTAAATCCCACAAATACGTGGAGATGAATGGTGTCGGCTACTAAGAACAGGCCCTATTTCTTTCGTTGAAATTTTAAAAAAAATTGCCCAAAACTTTTTAACAAGATAACGGTTAGTTCAGAAAACCTCATCATCGGGGTCTGTAGCGCTAGCGATTCAATCGGGTGGAGATGGAGTGTTTGGCAACAAATAATTCATTTTCACAATAAAAAAATAATTGTTCTCGAATTTTTAACTTTTTTTTTTTTTTGCTCCTTAGTTGCACATATTTTTTATATTTGCACTTATGCACCCTCTTGCATAATGCCGAACGGTGCAGCGGGTATAGACGGAAATAAAGAATGAACATGCAAGTCCCACACTGTGCCACCCAGGGTAACCACCTGCGGCGTTGTGACCAGCAGGGCCCCGTCCAGGTTGCAGTCCTTAAGGTACTGTGCCAGGCTCAGGTGCTCGTCTGAAGTTCCGGGAGGGGTGTCCACCAGCAGAAAGTCCACCTCGCCCCAGTCCACATCCCGCAGAAACTGCTTGATCATACCTGCACGGTCCACGTGTGCTCATTGTCCACATTAAACACTCTTTTACACCATAAAAACTGGGTCACACACTTGTGACCACTTACGACCAAGTGCCTTTGGGCTGGGATAAATGAATTTAGATTGGGATATTACTACCGTAAAATACCGGGCAAGCGCCCACTCAAACTTTGGAGATGATTGCAAAAATATGAAACACTGGCGCTTGTCCGGTCATCGATTTCACATATAAATCTACTGTGCGTATTTTGTCAGATCTTACAAATTTGGTAATGGGTGCTTAATGCGGAATGGGTGGAAGCGCGGTACTCTACGGTAATAGCATATCGTTTAGTGGACCAAAAGAAAAAAGGTAGAAAGTCAAAAGCCTGATTTTTGGTACAAAAATTTGAGAACACAGCGGACTTGTTCGCACCTCCCTACCTTCGAAAGCTCTCTGCCTTTTTATTGTGATACATCCGTGGTACCCAAAGCGCGTCACCCGGCCCAAACGCATGTCACACGACACAGTACATCACTTATTCCCTTCACCCCTGAGCTGACAGTGCAGTGGAAGCTATGTGCTTACCGGACCAATCAGCCGCCTCCCTTTCATCAACTGAACTCATTCTCTGCGCGTGGGTATGCGCGGGGGAGCGTGACCATGTGGGAAAAGCGTGGCTGGCCCAACGAGCACGTAGCTTCCACAGCACTGTCAGCTTAGGGGTGAACGGGGTGAGGAAAGCAACATTTGTCCGAGTTTTGAGCGACGGACTAATCTCCTAGGGGGAGAATGGAGGTGTCTGGGTACACAAACAAATGTCCAGGCAAAAGGGGAGTCCCTCCGTTCTGTCTTTTTTTAACTGTTTGGAACAATGCACGATTTCTGAGTTGAGGAGAAAAGACAAGAAGGAAAAAGTTGAAAAATTGTTTCATCATCCCTTTAACACCCAAAACATAAGAACAAAAATAAAACGATACCGCTGTCGCTACGCCGATTCTCAACGAAATGCTTTAACATTTAGCATGGGGGTTCCGAATCCAGAGGACGGGAATTCCAACCTCGAAACGGTTCACAGACGGTTGTCTCCCGAGAGCCGGTCTCTCCTCCCAGGTGTCGGCGGTTTCGCGCACACAGCGTCGTTGCTGTGCCTCGGTTTTACGTTGTCGCTTATGTACTGCATATCGCGGAAACAAAATCGCATGCCTACACACCGATGCCATTGTAAGACGAGCGCGCGTCAACGGCGGCGCGTCCTTGGAAGGAATGGCTCTTTCCATCTTACACAAGAGAAAAAGTGGACATAACGAGCAAACAAACAGAGCGAAAGCGCACGGCAGGAACCGTGCCGCAACCTCCCGAGACCAGACCAGCCCACAGTCCAGTCGAAACCAGAGACGGCTCCATGTGCCGGAGCAATAAATACTAATGCAATGAAAAGCAGACAGCACACATACAGGCGTGCGTGTTCACTTCCTCGTTCCCGAGTCTCGGACATGCAGGACGTTGAAAGTTCACCAGCTCGACTTGCACATTCTCCGTTATTTGTATCGTTTGTCAACGGCACGAAGCTGTCACAATGTGCAGAACATTGATGCCCATTGGTCCGCTGGAACGTAAGCGACAGCGTAAAAGCTGCAGTTTCAGCGTCGAATTCCGTTTTGGTGCCTACTTCAAAGCGACAGCACGCGGAACAACTCACCGTTCTTTCGCGGACCTCTCCAGATGACGGCGTCGTCGGGGCCCGTCAGGAATCCCACCGACAGCACGGCCACATTGTCCTCCGTAAACTTTGCAACAAAGGGTGGGGCGTCGGGGAAGTGTGTGAATGACAAAGACGATTAAGAGTTCAATGTCACAAAATTCAACGTAAGCCACGCTGCACCCGAGAAAATTTAAAAAGGTCTAATGTATAAAAGAATTTACAGTGCAGAAGACTTATAACTGGTGAAGAAAGCCAGTTTTTCTTTCAAGAAAACCTAAGAGGCAAGCACGAGACAGACCCTGAGGCATAGCCACAGTGCCTAGAATGCATCTTTGACTGGGGAACTTGGCCTCCCATATACCAACCCCCAACCCCCCCCCCATGCATTGAAAGCAGTTTCGAAGTGGCAACAAATTGTCTTCCAAAAGCCGCCATGTCATGCTGCCAGATTTATGTAGACATGCCGGTAATGAATGCAAGCGTCACTATCATCACGGCGTCCCGACTTATGGCTACCGAAGCTTCTGCAAACTTTCAAGCTGGAGATCGACATAGAGCAAAACGGGCGACTGCCACATCTACGCTCTCCACCGCCGCGACACTGCAAGGATAATGGCAAGCAACAGCACGACACTTCTGCGACGTTGTCGGGCGGAGATCGAGGAACCACCAATGAGGACGCGACTGATACACCGGTTGGAGGTGCACTCGAGGCATTATGGTACAGCTACTAGCATACCCTTTAAGCAAATTCCACTAGTCATCTTGGGGCGAACCAGGGGTGCATTTTTGGGGGCACGTGCCTTCTTTGGGTGACTATGACCAGCAGTGTTTTCTACTGTTGGACCATCGGGGGCGGTGCCGCTTTGTAGGGTAAGTTAGCGTAAAACTCGCTCCCCAAAAATAGGCAGTTGACCAGAAAAGGATATTGTTTGATGCCCATTGGTGGTCAAGCAGTGCCGATTTTGCCCCATGCGGTTTACTTAGTACTGCGCTGTGGATTTAGGTCAGTGATTCAAAACGACGAATGAGATATAACGGATGTGCAGCAGGATGTGAAACCCTAAAAGCCCAGATGAGATGTAAAACCCCCAAAGAGCTTGCGGGGCTCAACCACAAAAATAAATGACGCGTCACCTAACAGTCATCCTCGCCTCAAATGTAGCCCAAACAGTACGAATCAGATGCCAAAGTTTCCGACCTAACCATTATCTCATTCAAAAATTTTAAGTGATCTGAAAATTTCAACGGGAAAATGGGCCCCACTCTCGGCAACTGGTATCATTCAGCTCCATGTATTGATGGACTTCATCGTCCGCCATTTTCCCACTGAAATTTTCAGAAAATCACCCAACTTTTTAATAACATGGTGGCAAGCTCTTAAACTTAGGCATCTGGTGCGAACCACTAGCACTACACTGGGGCAGAGAATGAGCGTTCAGCGATGCATAGTTCATTTTTTCGGCAAAAAAACCCCAAAAATGTTTTTGGCGACGCTTTGTACATAACGAGCCCGAGACCTAAAACCTTGATCATGGCCTTGAACGTTCAATTAGAAGACTCACCACAGGAGACCAACCGGAGCCACTCTGATGCACCTGAAACACAAAAGAACTCGCGTTCTAAACATGTTTGTGAAAATGGCCGGCCCAATGACAACTGTCCCTGTACAATATGCAAGTCTCAATGCTAGGCCTACATTGCTTTATTCGGACAACCGCTCGTCGACACCACCTCTGGATCAATGTTACCCCGACAAATTTTGTGACACCACCATAGTCAAGGGCTTCCGTGTTTTTGGTGTACATTGATGAACCTCGAAAAGTAATTCCTAGGCCGGTTTTCTCGAAATCGGGGAGAACTGAAGAACTCACACAAGGAAAAGTCCTTCAATGAGAAAAAAATCCAAGCTCCACGGGAAGAAGTCGGAACCTAGGATGACGAAGCGACGAGGATGTCCGTCTCAGACATATGTCAAGAAAATGGCTGCCAGGGAATGACGTAACGATCAATGCTAGATCAAACTCAGTTGACAAGCTGCCTAGACGGCCTGAAGCCTTTTTGAGGCACATCCGCCCTGTGGTGCTCGCTACACTATCTGCCCGCCCTACGGACAAAAGCAACAAACCGGTGGCACGTCGGATGCACAATTCCTGCGATGGAAGGCTATTTTATTGTGGTTAAAATGAACACAAAGTTTGCGCAAACGTTTCCACAAAGAGAGCGTCGTTAGATAAGTCCTCCTCTGTTGCTCGTGGGAGCGGAGGCGACAGAATCGCCATCGCCCACACTTCGTCGCGCGCGAGGAACCAAACTCGCGGATAAATCAATCTAACACGCAGGTCCCGCCCTTTATGTTTCTAGGAAGAAAACTCTCGATAATTCAAACTTTGCATAGTTCAAACAAAGTTCTGGTCCCCCTCAGGTTCAAATTAACGAGATTCCACTGTATCTAGAAACGTTGGTAATAATGGCGAAGCGGCGGCCATCGCTTGGAAGGACCTACCTGCTCTCCTTGGAGACCCAAGATGGTCGGCTGGGAGGGCCCGCAGACGTCTACGTCCAGCACAGCAACCTGTACGCGCCCAGGTTGGAAACATGCTGAAAGCGATTCCCAACTTTCTAAAAATAATGGTTTTCGCTTCTGAAGGCAATCATGCATGCCTAAATTTCTACAAAACTATGACCCATAAGTGCCCAACTACACCAATGCAGTGGAATTTTGAAAGCAGGTGCTTTTTAACTGTTTCTTTCAGGAGGCATTTCAACGTCTCCAGTGTTTCAGAGCTGTTCCCGGGCACTCGTGGTCGAAATTGTTTTTCTGTCATGTTTTTGTAGCAAGATGGAATGGTAACTGCTGTGCGAGGAGCCATTAGCGGGCGATCAACTCGCCTGCTCCCTAGAAAATGATGGGTGGACCTTGCCCCACACAATGCAAATTCTTACCTGGCGCCACCATGCAGAAGCCACATGCACTTTCGTGCCTGCTGTCTTTGAGTCGCTCCTGCTCCAAGTTCACAGACATAGACTAATGACACAAGAGGCTATGGTTTGATCCATGGGTTCCGAAACTGGGTTCCCTAGAGTACCCTAGACCGTTTTCAGAGCCCCTGCAATTTCTTTACTGCCCCTGTCCCTAAGTACAGTGCTCTTCCAGCCCAAACACCATTTTATGACCTGAACCATCTACTGATGCATAACAAGGTGCCACACACTCCCTGGCATATTGTTTACAAGGACTGTAGATTTCTGTGCTGCTCTACTGCATCCATACCAGGACCGGAAAGGGCTTCTCGGCAGTCGTTCGAGAGAGATAGGCGTTTCTCGAGATTGAAAAGTTTGAGAATAATTTAAATGAATCTTAATCCAGCAAATTGTGTCGTGAGACCCAGATGGGTCGCGTTGTTTTGAGCTGTGCTGGGTGTTTATGCGCTTTCTTGAGTTTGCTGTATGAGCAGTACATAATGTCGCGGATCGAAAAGGCCCAACGAGCATAAATCGAAAATAAGGGTTTAATCGGCGAACTTGTGCCAGAAAAGGAAAGAATGAGCGCTGAAACGGCACCAGCGAGCGTCGAAGTGCGGTGTGACAGCGGGCTGGAGTGGGACTGCGAGAGTGAATCAGCAAGGCCACCCTCGGCTCCTTACCGACTCCACTCGGTACCTTGAATATTTGACCTAGAATGTTCGGGGTGAGCTAGGGCAACACTCACTCAGCAAGGTCACATTGGCCTCCTCATCTTTTACACTTGGGGTAAGAGAAACTCGAAGCTTCCAGAAGCATGAACAAGCGTTCCTTCTCTGTCATGCACGTAGCAACCCAGCGGTCCCATGGTCAGTGCCACTATAAGTCACGTGACGTTGTAGTTTCACATCGTGGTATATCCGGTGTCCCTTTATGTGATATAGTGTCACGTGACATCCCAATGTCACATGACACGGTGATTTTATGTACTCTGTCACATGAGACTGTGACTCCACTGTGTCGTGCCACACGACACAGTGCCATCCCTAATGCCCCAATCTGACACCACAATGTGACTGTGACATCACGTGACGTCGCTGCGTCACATTACAGCGTCAGTGACAGTGTTTTGTGGCATCATGTTACACTTTCCTCTATGACTGCAGTCCTTAGAGGGGTACTGCATTTTTTTCGTGGTCTCCGATTTGCCCCAAAATGGTAAAAGTGTACCTACAAACATAGCTGAACAGAACTATAACTTTTTTCGTGAAGTTATTGAACTTTCAATTTTGGACCTTACCGTTTTCTTTTTCAAAATGAAAGTGTCTACTGGCACCAATGAACAAATGAAAAAGGGGGGTATATTCTTTGGGGTGTAGAATTATTTTGCAACTGATTACAAAAGTTTGACGGTGTCAAAGGAGAGCTTTCGAAGTTTGCTTCTCCCTTTGGGCAGCAGCACGAAACAAATGTGCGGCATACTGCGTTTTCTTGGCTGGCGGCTTGACCCGCAAGCCGGCCTGCCAGCGACATCGCGGCACCGAGAAGCGTGGGTATATTTGAATCTCGGTTTTGGCATAACTCCCTTTCACTGATTTCACGGCAACTATTCCGAATTCAGATATAGTAAATAACAATCCGCACAGGGTAAAGGCAGGGTATTAAGAAAATATGGTTAGTTTGGATTACTCGAAAAATCACTGTGGTACTTTTTTCAACACATTCCGCGTCGAGAACCCTCCTACTGGTCTCACGCGATACAATAGGCAAACGAGAAAGAAGCCCTCACATTGGGTTCTCCGGCGCCGGCTGCCAGGCCACTGGCGAGCAGCGACGTCACGCTGCTCTTGCCCACTCCGCCCTTGCCAGAGAGAACCAGCAGCACATGCTTCACAGAGGAGAGGCGCTGCGTTATGGCCACCACATCTGCAGATAAAGGAGGGGCCGCACGGCATCGAGTGCACCACGTTAGAGCTAGTCACAACAGTGTGCGAAAAAAATGAGGAAATATGCAGAAATGCAGGATGTTCCGGCTGCCCGGTAGATGGCGCCGGTGCATTCTTTCACCGTAAGAGATCCTGAGCAGTTTAAAGGTGCTCGGTCATAAGCAGTAGCAAATATGTGAACCAGCCTTGGGCTTCGCTCAAGAGCTGCACCCAGAGTATCAACATGGTGCCTCGAACGCACCTCCGACCGGTATGCTTACCGCATCTTCGCTTTTGATGGGCAATGTTTCGATACTAGAGCATGAAAAATACGAAGAACCGTAATCCCACCGACGGAAAGGTGGCCAAAAGAGACTAAACAAAGCGATGAAGGTGCACGGATAAAAATATTTCTAATCCAATGTCCCACACATTTCTCTGCTCAAATTTTAGACTTCTTCCCGCTCGAAACAGAGGGAACAAAAAAAATAAAAAGTTGCCTCTTTGCCATATTGGTGAGGCAAAACAAAGGCAGTGGTAACACAGAATGTGATGTGTTAGTGTGGGACTTTCTCAGAGCCTGTTGGAGTGTGAGGTGCAGAAGACAGAGCCTGATGAAAACAGAACAATGGGCGTGCCGCAGCGTCGAGCAGAACCCTGGCACACTGCTCATGGTAAAAGAGAACCAAACGCTTAAAGGGACACTGACAGCGTATTTATGTTCGCCGAGGTTTTTTTGTATGTGGCATATGAGAGCCCAACTACCCAGAACAGAATTTGCGGCTCGAAATTCGGTTTCTTTTCGCCTGAAAACTGCCGATCAAGAATTGGCGGGTTTAAGTCGCGCTCACTCTTTTCTTCAGTCACGGGCTGTTTTCTAAGATTTAGACACGACCACCAAATTTAAAGGGGCCCTGCAATGACTTTTTGACTGGTTTTAATTTGCACCGAACCTGAGCGCACTGAACGTAGTAACTTAATCAAACTTTTCTTTTCTCAAATTTCGCTTTATTTTAAAAGTTATAGGCGAATTAGAATTACAAAAACAAGCAAAAAATAACCTCCTTCATGACGTAGTAGGTCCTGGCTTGAGTGGCCGTGAACTAGAAGAGGGGTAGTGAGCTCATCGAGCGTTCACGGCTGCCGCACTCCGGGTCAACGGCTCGAGAGGGCGCCACTAAAGCATATGTTGGATAAGCTCTATGAAGCGGGCGGCCGGGGCGGCTCGCATTGCATTTGCTGCGCGATTAAAGACTATTTCGGCATAACACTTCATTGGCCACAAACGACAGCAAACACGGGGGAAAGATCAGTTCAGAACGGGAGCCACTTCGCGCTGCCATGCCGCCAAATGGCCAAATCGCCAGCGGGGCCCGCGCCGAAGGCCTTCGGAACGCTTGGAACCGGTCGGATCGTTGAGCCGGTATACGACCGCAGCGCCGCTGCGTACATCCGGGGCTTTTCTACGCTGGCCGTTCTTCGTAGCCTAGTTCTTTCTAGTATGCGCCGTTTTTTCCGCCGCTTGGTGGCGGGTATGTCGACGGGTCTTTTCTTGTTTCCGTACTTTATAAACTGCATTTGTTTCTTTTCTGATCTAGAATACTGAAGAAAAACTTCTTTTATAAATAATTGAAACGGTTCGCGCCACTTATATTTTGTATTTCGACTACGAAAAAGCTTTTAGCGGCTCTGACCAGTAGTAAGCCTAGGACCAAAGACGTCACATTTTGCGCGCTTTCGGTACCGCGGGTCGCCCTCGTCGGTGGAGGTGGTTTCCACGTCGTTCGGTTAAAATATGACGCACTGATATTTAGTTACTTTCTCCGTGCCCGCTGGCTTGCCCGAACCCCAAGAGACATAGAAACCGCAAAAAAGGTAGTTGCTTAAATATGATTGCAGGGCCCCTTTAACCAAAGTCAATGGTCATTGAAGGCACACTAAATATTAAAAATAGAAAAAAAATATTGAGCCCATTTTTTGTGGCTTCTAAAAAGCTGCAAATTCGTTGATTGAAAAAAAAAAAGAAAGTTGCACAGAGAACCAGAAGCATTCTGTGCATTCATTGCGTAATTCTCAACACGGCGTCGTTTCACGTATCGTGGGAATCACGGGGACAGCAAATGCAGCAGACGACGGGCATGGAACCTCTACTTCAGAACTGTCGTTGCGGTACCGGCAAATTCTGTCTTCCTTTGAAAGAAAAATTTTGGACCGATTAAAAGAATCGGTATACATCCCATACGACACGCCTGACCACCAAGCCAATTTGCACGAAGACGTCGCCGAGCCGTTGCCCCCCTCTCATGGCTGAAGACATCGCTCGCACAAACAAGCAGGAAGTGCATACTTCGAGTTAAATACGCACCCGTACGATTTCCTTACTAGGTGTGAATGTGGCCAATGCATGGTGCTGCCCGACTTTGACCCGGGAGTGCTTTTGCTGCAGGACCGTCTACATTATTACTAACAAAAGAGTTTCCCCAGTAGCACAATGAAAAGATGTCCACTTCACACGCAGCGGGCCCAGGATCAATCCCTAGTGTAGGCGTAGCTTTTTTTTATTTTTTAGTCACTTTGCGATAATTAGGTACATTTTTTTTTTTACAATTATCACTGAAAAAAACAAATGCTGTGGACGAAACGTCGCTGAACTAAATGGTATGGGATTTCCCTTTTGATACCTGCGAACTCAATGTAATCGCTTTGCACAAAATGCAAGGAGCATATAAATCGGGTAGTGTACACTTTCCAAGGTGCCCGTAAATGTTCTGGAGGAATGCAGCCAGCCATTGGTCCCAATCCCGTTGATCTTTCGGAAACTTGTGCAGACTCTGCTGCACAATGCCACTTTTTTCGGACGCAGGACATGTGAGGCAGCTCTTCACGCAACATCTTGGGGGTATTCTTTTCGGAGCCGATCACGGAAATTCACCACGGGCACTCACTACTCGTGTGGAACTCTTCAATGTACAAAATAACTCATCTTGAAGTACAGAAAAGTGAGCGGAACAAACATAGCTGCATAGGAATCACACAGCAAACTGTTCCTGCCAGGCATGTCGTCTGCTGTGCGCAGAAAAACAAAAGTGCATGGTTGGGTGTAGCCACGTGACTTCCGCCACTCACTCGCTCGTCTCCACTTCTCCAACTTCCGTGCGCGGGTTTCAGTTTCGGTTTCGAGCGGTTGTGTTTTTTGGCTTTATTAAAAATATATGCGACTCCGTTGCAAAATATTAATTGGGTAGTCTTCCGGCACCATAATGAATCGCCTGGCAAAAAATTAAGAAATGTTCTTGGGGGGTGTCAGTGTCCCTTTCTACCTCAACCCGAGAAAGCCACGCTTTCTCGCACTCTTTCTTTGTGAAATGAGCACGTCGGAGCATGCTCATTTCATGTGGCAGAGACACGCCGTATGCCTGAGCACAAAATGGTCCCCCCCCCCCTGCAAGTAACACGGATCACGGATGCACTTTAGGAAGACTTTCAGCTGGCAATAGTCCAATCAATAAGACGAGCGCTGCGCCAGCGCTTGTTTGCCAATCAGCTTATCAACTTCCGTCCCTGGTTTGGAAATGGAAATGGTTAAGTGCCAGCGATATAACACAATCTGTGCTAGGGCAAAGATAGAAAGGTATATTTTACAGGTGCCCCACCGCTCGACTCAGTCGTCTGCCTCCTTGCCTGCCATTGACCCTGGCAAATTTGTTGGCCCTATTTTTTACAGAAATTGAGCTTCACTTTGTAATTTCATAAGATAAAACGGGCCTGTGAAATACACCTTTCACGAAAAATTTAGATTGCTTCTTGAAGGTGTCTATTTTTACAGTCCGTTTTAGATCAAGCCTGGTTACTTCAGACACTCTATATATCGCCTCCATGATTGCAGAGAGCCTGTAAGTGTATTAGAACGTACAGGTATAGGTCTTGCAATTTGAAGAAGAGGATTAGAATGTGACCTGTCTTATTCACAAACTCATCTCTGTAACGTCACGGCGCGGTGGTGGCGCGTTGGGCGCGCTTCTGGTCTAGGGCTGTGAGCGGAAGCCGCCATGGGGCACGTGCATTCATGTGTTACCTTGGGAGGAACCATACAAAAACCTGCCTTCTCGTCAAAACGCCGCAAATGGAGCTGTACCAAAAGAGTCGGGAAAGGTTTGAAGGTTCGTCCGAGGCTCGGTTCGTCCGAGGACATGAATAGGGGCCGTTAAAAAAGAAAGAAAGACGCTGTTGGACCACGATTGCTTGGGCGGAAAACACTTTGGATTAAATTCACGGATACTTGTGGTCGTCAGATTTATTTGTTTTCTTCCTACATGAACGCGGAAAAACCGTCTAGTTTCATGGACCACTTGCGGACTACGTTCAGTGCGTCATTACGTTCAAACGACTGCCTAATAGTTCGAGCTGTCGCCTGCTCTCTCAAACGTTTCTGCTTGTCGTCTGTTCGTTCAAACGACAGCGGCCCGTAGACCAAACGTTGACCTGGTAATTGCAATAAGATGTGCAGGCGTCAAAAGACGTTTAAGTTCGAAGGTTGCTTCGGGTAAGTAAGCTCGGTGTAAACAGTAGATATAAGGAAATGTTGATAATTGCTACCAGTCACAAACACCAACTTGTTATGCCTGATTCACTCGGTCCAATTCTGCTTGCGATTTTCAGTACCGACGTCAACATCTCAGCCACGGTTCAGGCTTTTGCAGCTCGAGTGACGTCATGACTGAAAACAGCCAGCACAACCTCACCATGTGAATCAGGCTTTAACGTCCATTCTGCGGCGTCCACGTGGAATGAATCGCCGCACGTTACATTATTCACGCCAAGTTTTGCGTTGTAACGAGCCTCGTTAATTTCGCTGATGCCGCTCAAGCAACCGGACATTGCCCAGGGAGATGTAGAATCAACAATTCCAACGCGAAAAAGAGCATGAAGACTCACACCGACGCCGACAACATCCCATTCCAATGGTTTGTTTATGGCCGACGGCGAGCTTCTTGCCCACGCCCCCATCGCGCATGCGCGGCGTCAATGGCGTCCGCTAGGAGCGCTCCGGTTTATTTGTGAACATCAGTTGGTGTATAGGCTGTTCTCTGACCATAATTTTTATTTTTTATTTAGGGTATATTGCTGTTTGAACATATAACACCGCAATTTGTGCAGTAGAATACACACTCACGGGTAATTTCAGCCTGCTACGCTCAATCGCCGATTTTTGCGACACGATCGCGAGATATTGTTGGCGCTGAAATACAACAAAATTGTACATTTCAGGCGGTCTCACTTTAAAATTTTACAGCAGATTACCTTACATTATTATTACCTAGGCTGTTAAAACTTACAATTCGTCCGGAGTTTCTCTGTTCAGCGTCACATGCAACAACGCTAGCAGAGCGACATAGAACGAAGAATCCGAATTTCACGCTATGAAGTTGGCTACAGTGGCTTGCCTCTTACGAAGATTCTAGCACATAAAACTTATAAGGCACAATTATGCATAACATTAAAAGAAAAAAAAAACTATGTTAAATACGACCAGACAATCCTGTTTAGTATATCGTGAATATTGTGTCATCTGCTTCCGATCGCGTCTGGTGATGAAAGTGAAGGTGCTTATGATCATTATGGTGATTACATCATCATTAGATCAATACCAACTAGAAGACAAGGCCTGCGCATGATGTTTCGTTAGTAGATCCCCGACCCGCCCCAAGCGGTAAACACTCCGAAGCTGGACGAGAGTAGGGGCCACGTCACAATGACTGCATTCCAAATCTTGCCCAAATGGATCCGAGTTACTCCGGCGGGTCGTGTCACGTGGCTGTGTTCCAAAATTTATTCAAGCCGACTTTGGAGTAAAGGTTTCGTACCGTGGCGTTCCAAAACTTACTCGAGCTTACTCGATGACGTCAGAACTCGCGTTCCAGAAGCGGGTTGTTTACTCCGGAGTAATTACTCACGCTACCCTCCTCGATCGGGGGGTAACGTCGGATCAAATCGAGTAAATACGTCACGTGATCTGTTCGTCGTCTGCTTTCTGCGCCGACAGCCGTCAAAGCTCGCTTGCTCCGTTGGTTTTGGTGGCGGACAGTCGCCAATCGAAATGACAAAGAATCGGGTGCAGCATGTGTGCTTATTGCGATTTGCTGTTTTCATTGCACGAATTCACTGCATTACATCCAGACCGTGCACCTTCCCCGAGAAGTGCAAGCGTAAACAGGAGCTTCTCCGCATTCTCGTCTTCGAACTTGGAGGGAATCCGTATTCTCACGTTCAAGGCTGAAAATGTTTGAATGCAATAAATGATAAAGTAGTATCTTTGTTTTGTCTAGAGTGTGTGTAGTGAGAGGATGACACGTGTAAAGCAGTGAAGGCCTCAAAACTTTTATTGCGATCATATTCGCATCAAAGTTTCATATCATTCTTGAGAAAGCACCCTCACGCTGTACTACATTGTGCGGGATCAATTCCTGCAAAACATGATCAATGCAAATTACAATGCGTGGAATATATGCGTTTAGGGCGATCACGCTGATTAATAAAACACTTTTTTAATGTCTAGCTGTAAGAAGTAAGTAATTTTCATCTCAATATACAGCTCAAAAAGAAGGTGAGTAAAAGGAGCTGGTGAATCCACCTCAAAAAACACCGCATCGTTATTAATATTATTCTCTCTTCGATTGCTTTCTTGATGATCAAAAGGATCGTCTGCTATTTTCTGCCATTGCTGCTGTGTTTTCTTTTTGTCGTAGCCCAAGACAAAGCCAATTCGCATAGTACCCAAGTATTGTCCCAGCTGTTCCAAAATCGAGTCGCGGATCATTTACTCGCGATGTCACGTGATATTACCCGCTGACATAGGAGGCAGGTTACTCGGGTAATATTTCGAACATAGCCGAGACAACACAGATTGAAAAACGCTGGACGTGGATAGGTTTTAGGACGCCAAGGTATAAACACCTTACCCTGGAGTAAGATAGAGTAAATTTTGGAACACAACCAACTACGGCGCATTCACTTGCGGCCACAGCTGCGTGCGCGTCTGCTGAGCACGAGCTGATAGCAAGCTTCCAGTTCATTTGTAACGTGCATGCGAACACTCCTTCGGCCAGGAGCGCCGGCTAGCATGCGCTCCTGGCTTTGAGACGAGCAGATCTAGTGCGTGCGCTCGTTCTGCCGCAGAACGCTCCAAAACAGCGACCTCAGGAGTATCAACAGCGCCCTCAAAAATGGCGTCCAATGCCAACGTCCAGCGCAGGGCTTTGCAGCCCTTCGCACAGCAGTAAGGCATTTTCACCCATGCATTTGACGCTCCATGTGAACGTCTAACTTCATTGTATGCTATAGCCAGTAAAGTTTTCAACAACAACAAGGGACACTCAGCATGCGCATCTGTTTCATTATCTGCTACACTAACCACTGAAGCAGTCAATGGAGCAGACAATGTCGCGGACGATGTAGCAGACAATGTTGCTCATCCGGGCTAGCTAGGGGGCGCTGAGGGGGTCTACCAGTCAGAGCCATATATGGGGAGAGTTTGGTCAGTCTATGATCTCGCCGCCGTAACGCTCTCCTCCCGAGTGAGCCAATCAGCACGCGGCGCGGAGCGAGAGGCATGAGCGCATGCACGTGAACTCTGGGCTGCTCCCACCTGAGTGGGGAGGGCCGCCATCTTCGATCATTCTCCCGGCGGAATGCGTGGGATCGGCATCTAAATCTCGATTACTGCCTTTTATATCGCTGGCTCTGGCAAGAAAATGACATTGTTATTCCTCGATGGGTTAAAAAGCTAATAAATGAAGATTTTTCGGCATATGGCCACAAACTTTTATTCAGACGAAAAAGAAGTCGGCCCGTAGCAGACGACGTGTAGCCTCAGCAGTGCTCTTCTCCGACCCGTCTTCGACAGCGCTGCTAAAAAATGGCGGTCGTCTCCTCTCTGCTCCCTTCTTTCTCTCTCGCTCCTTCGGCGCTCTCCTCCCTTTCATTTACTTTTCTCCTCTCCGGCGCCTTCGTCGCCACACCCACTGGCCAAACTCTCCCAATATACGGCTCTGCTACCAGTCTACTAGTGATGACGCTTACAGGAGAAAATGCGCAGGCCTTGTGTTGCAGGTGGTATGGTAGCGCCGTTGACCTTCGTGGTATGGGAAGCTTGCCTTTCTGTGGCGAATCTCTTCAACCAAAACAAATATTACGATTATTCCTCACCGGGATCCGGTCCTCTTGCAGCTCCGGATGCGCAGATGGACTGGTTGGGGCAGCCCTGGCACGGAGATGCCTTGCCGGCAAGCTCGCTGGCCGTACCGGGACAACCTGAACATCAGGCGACAGTGTTTTCACGACATACCGCGCAGCTTTGAATCTGCGAGGAAACCTTGAAGCGGGATGACACGTCCGAAAGCATCGCCCTCGGAATGCCTCTCCCGGATCTCACATTTGGAACGTTTCAACGACATTTGAAGATTTTTGTGTCGTCATCTGTTATGTGTCCTTCGGCACTCCCTCAACAGCTTCTATTCACGGACAGGATACCATCGAAACAAAACTTACTCTCCGGGGCGTCTGCAGGCACGTCCGCCATGTGTTGTTCAATGGAAAATCATGTGTGGTGCACCTTCGTTTTGCGACATCGTGCGACAGGTGCGACATACAAAAGCGGGGTAACTCTTTACGGCCGAATTATAATTAGTGACACTATAATTTAACTTGATGTTTGCTGCTACCGCTGCCACTAATGCACATCTTGTTTTACATTTCTTACCATTATTAATAATTTAAATGCGTTATTTGTAACTATATTTAGAGCAAAAAGTTGCTTTGAGGGCTTGAGCCTTGAGCCATTTGCCCAGTGCATTTGCCTGACTCGGCTAATCTAGGCTTGGCTAGCGTAGGGACTAGCCACATCATTGACCCGTACATCGACTACGCGCGCGATTTGAAAGTAGGTACCCTTTACCAAGCGTTCAGCACAGCTGAGAATAAGATAGACAGATAGATAGTCTTTATTCGACCCTGGAGGATTGCAGCATCACAGAAAGGTCATTGGCCCGTACCTGAGGCCTGTGGTGCCGCAGTATTACAGGAACTGAACACAACAGTAACAAGAACATTAACAGTAATTAAGATTTAATGCAAGGGTCATATGGGGTGGAATATATGTCAGTCCGAAAAGGAGGTGTCCGTCACTGCCGGAGGAAGTCTAATGCCTCCTTGCACCAGGCTTTCATGTCCTCTTTCTCTTGGGGGGGGGGGGACACTTGGTGAGTTGCCTTGGTAGTGAGCGCCACAGTGCTACAATCCTGATGATCGAGGAATGAATTCCGGTGTCGCGTAGTGCGGCCAAAGAGTGGCTGCAATCCGCCGGATTGTGTATAGCGTAGGCTTTCCGCCAGCGGGAATGTTGAATTGCTTGGAAGGAGGGTGCTTGCAAGAAGCCGGAGTGACGCAGCCTGTCGGCGGAGAAACAATGGGCTCCATCCAACCATTTTTAGGAGTTCCTGCGTGGGTAGGTCGCGGTAACGCGGCAGACCCGGGGAAGCCTGCCGACGTAGAACTGAGTAGGCTGCACGCCGCTGTACGCTTTCGAGGGACGCTGTTAATGCGGTCTGGTAGGGGTCCCAGACCGAAGCACAGTACTCCAAGTGTGGTTGCACGTGTACAGGTGCCGCAGTGTGCTGGGACCAGTTCCCCGAGTGACCCGGAGCACAAACCCCAGCAGTCTACGGCCCTTGAGATCACCTCACCGATGTGAACAGCAAAAGTTAATTTAAAGTCAAATGTTACACCGAGGAGTCTTGTGCGATCGATAACAGGGAGCGCCGCTCCGTTCAGGAGGAAGCTCGTTGTTCGGTGATGAGGCCTCTAAATGTACTGAGGAACGTAGATGTGCACTTGTTGATGTTTAGTGGGAGCCTGTTTTCTATTGACCAGTCATGAACAGCGTTAAGGTCATGTTGGAGTTGCTGATAGTGTACGAGGCACTGGACTGGATGAATTATGGTCAGATCGTCTGCATAAAGGAGGGATGTGCAATGTAGCGAAGATGTTACATCGCTTATGAAGATGGTAAAAAGAGTTGGTCCCAGGACACTCCCTTGTGGAATTCCAGACAAAACTTGTTTTGAGCTTGACACGGCTCCTTCGAATATAACTCTCTGGGAGCGATCGTGCAAAAAGTCAGATATCCAGTTCATGAGGCAGCCGGTGATACCCATCTTGGACATCTTCTGACAAAGTATTGTATGGTCAACCCTGTCAAAAGCTTGCCTAAAATCAAGTTGCAGGAGTTGACAGGGTATGTGCTCGTCCAGAGACGAGCTCAACATTGGAACGGTGGAGGCTAGTGCTGACCCACAGCTTTATCCGGGCCTAAAACCGTGCTGGCAGGGCGAGAGTAGGTCATGCTGCTCCAGATGTTGGAGAAGCCTTTTGTTCAAAATCCGCTCCATGGTTCTGCACACGATGGAGGTAGTCGAGATGGGCCTGTATGAGGCAACAGACGATGTGGGGGCCGAGTCAGTATACGTCATCCTCCCCTTGTGCACCGGTGTGAGAAGAGCCAGTTTCCACTTGTGGGGAACCGAGTCACCTTGCAGATAGTTTGTGAAAAGCCGTGCAAGGACTGTGCTGAGACGTTCAGAGCCGACCTTTAACAACATACGATGCACCCCATCCGGGCCTGCACTTTGGGAAGGTTTCAAGTGTCTCACTGCTTCAATTACATCATCTACATTTATTTCGACGTTTCCAAGTGGTACCACATGTGGGAATCGAAGAGTGTCAGCAGTCTTGGGGGTGCCGGGGACAGTCCATGCTGAGGAAAATTGAGCACTGAACAGTTCTGCTACAGCACGGAGGCTTTGCAGAATAGCCCCACCAACTGTAAACTCCGGGGAGGATGACGTATACTGTACCAGTATACACCATTCCAATATTTACAATTCCTCAGCTCTGCATGTGATTTCCTCAGCCCAGCACACGCATGTACATCGCTTTGGAAAGCGAGCAAATCGTGCACCATATGCACAAACACTGAAAATGGAACCAGCCCATGAGCCCTTTTCTAAAAAAGTCAATATTGTTTTTTTTCACGGAGGTTGGTTTTAGAATTTCTATTTTTTTCTGCACCACCGGTACAACTTCAAAGAGTTCCATGTAGTCTATATGCGCCGTTTTACAAGCAAACATTACTTTTCAGAAATATTGCATTCACAGCCCAGCATGCACAGTTTTCGCTCTTCAAACCGAGCAGCATGAACAATGTGCATTAATGCTGAAAATGGCACCGTCATCCAGAAATCCTTTTTCTGAATTGGTCTATAAAACTCGGGACATTTAGCATGGTACAGTAGTACTCTCGCTAGTCCGGGCATCTGTTGAACAACCATAACTGCTGCTAACACGGTAAGAATGGCAGAGAGGAGCTCTGGATGTCCCACCTCCAGCACAAGGTTCCTTCTTTTGACAAGGCTTCAACGTCTCGGGCACTTTGAGCATGCGCGCAGCATATCCGCTACAGTGAGCATTGTAACCAAGCAGTCTGTAATATTTATTACACAAAATTCTCAAGGACAATATCTGTATGTCTTTTGTTAATTTATATGTATTTATTGTTGAAAGGCAATGCCAAAAAAAAAAGTTGCCAGGAGAGCCTCAGCTACTCTGCAGCGCAGCTGATTCCGTAGGCTTGAAGTGGTGGTAGTAGGCCTTAGTGAAGTCTATCATCAAGTCTTGGGTGCACTCGGGAAGTTCGCCGCTGAACAGGCCTGCAGGAAAGAGGGTGCACACGCTCACTTTCTGTCTGCACCTACAGTTCAGCAAGTGAACAAAAACTGCAAATGAAACATTGTAAATCAATACGGCCTCTTTCCAGGCAAATATGCACGCCTATGGACCAACATGCGGCGCTGATGTCACGCTCCTGCCGTGGCGCTGCTATGTGGAGAGCAAGTCGTCTGCTTCTTGCAAAGGAGTTGCAGTGACATCAGAGCGACGCCGAGTTCTGATTGGCTTTGATTAAAAGGATGGTGGGTAGACCTCAATACTAGATGCCTTGAGCTCTACCCACTATTTTTTTCAACCAGCTAATGAGAGCTCGGCGTTCTGACATCATTGCAATCCCTGTGCAAGAAGCAGACGAACTTGCGCTCCGCATTGGCAGGGCACAGGCGCAGACGCTCCACATGACGGGAATCTGGTTCCTGCGCAAGTGCAGGGCCCACACCTCGTGCGGAAACTGCGCGTTTGCCCACACCTTGTGAGGACTTGTTTGTGAACAGCGCGTTGGCCTATATTCTGTTGTAGGTTAGGAAAAGCAGGTGAAGCCCCTCCCATAAAGCTCACTGCTCGCCACAATTGCTGGTTTCCTCCTCTCCAGCGTTTGCTCTGCTGAAGTGGAAAGAGTGGAGGGCTTTGTGGTAGGACCTCGTCGTGCTTTAACCTTTAAGACCATAGGTTTCTACAGAAACAGTCCGTAGGGGCCCAGCAACTGAGAAAAATTAGATCTATCTTAATCCTTCGGGTAAAATTGGGGGAAAACAAAAATGCGCAGCGTGTATTGAGCTGTGCTGGGCTGGTTGTCTCTATGGTTATGGGACTGCTTAAGGGAGCGAGGAAACACTACCTCATTCCCACAGGCTGGCATCACATTCATCTTAATACCATGAATGCATCGTGGTGTCGTGACAATGGGATGGTCATGGCACCTGATACCATCCCATTGGGTGACATCACGTTTCCTTCAGTCTAGTGCGATGACGGCAGGTAACTCAGCATACATGAGAAATATTAAGCTATCTGATGCACTCGATTAAAAAAGAAATATTAGAATCAATAAGTGTCATTTTTACAGCCCCCAAAACATCGAGCACACCTTAATTCAAACAAACTTTCAAGGCATAGGTGCAGAAAGTGAAACGACCGAACTGAATTCCAATGTCTTTGACGTCACATTTTCCACGCTGCTTTTTGGTTTTGGTCTAACTTGGTTCCTTTCTGTCAGCAAACGTGCTACCGCAGCAAAATATTAACGGAGTGGTGAGTCAAGACCATAACCTAACACTTGATGTGAACAACACATTTTATTTTTGTGCCCAAGATTTTATATATCCAAAAACATTCGTAGCTAACTGAAACAGTTCTGTACAAGCAGTGCAACATTCAACAGCTCGAGTGACTATGCAAGTGTTGCATGCAGCCCCCTACTTTGCTTTAGGTAGTTATATACTAGTCATATTCCTGGCTGTGGATCCTGTGGAAAGGTAAAGCAGTCTGGCAACATTCAATGCAGAGCGCAAGTTCGTCCACTTCTTTTGCAGGGGTTGCGGTGACGTCAGAACGCCGAGCTTTGATTGAGGGATAGTGGGTAAACCTCAAAGCAAGCAGCCTCGAGGTCTACCCACTATCCCTCAATTACAGCCACTCTGATCTCGGCGTTCTGACATCACCACAAGCCCTGCAAAAGAGGCGGACAAACTTGCGCTCCGCATGACTCTTGGACCCTGGGTTCAAATTTTGAAAGGAGGGTTAGAAACGTTGCCAGGCTACGAGGTGCAAGCCCAATTGCAATCATCCACTCATCCATCCTACGACCATGGCGCCTGGAACACGCCTCGGGCGTGTTCGGCGTCCCATTTCACCCGTGCATCGAAAGCGGTCCCAAAGTGGCAAAAAACGACGTCACCAAATCCGGAACGTCGTGCCGTCGGATACAGCAGTCCCGGCAGTTGGGTGCAGAAGTTCAGGAAAAAAAGCATGACAGAATGCGAGCGTCGTCGCTCTCATCGCGGTGTCCCAACTACCAGCTGCTAAAACTTCCATGGACCGTCCAGCCAGAGAGCAATCCGCAGTGGGACAGGCGTCTGCCACATCCAACGCCGGTGCCGCGACACCAACCGGATCGCGGCCGGCGACGGCGTGACGTTTTTACGCAACTTTTGGCAGAAGTCGACGGACCACACTCGAGAAAGTGGTAAAAGACTTGCCCGGGCAGCCCGAGAAGACGGCGAATGCAGGAACCACGGTCTCGGGAGCCAGCACCGTGTTGTCGGCAACCATGCAGCAGTCCTTGAGGACACAGCGGCGACCCTGAGTCGGCGCGGAGGAAGAGCGGACATAACTGATAACGACCGAGTTGAGAAGTGTGTTGGTAGTGGTGAGGGATACCATGGAAGAGCTAACAAATGGAACTATGCTCGTGCACGTTTCGAGCGAGTAAATAGGTATGATTTGCACAATTCCGGCGATAAGTACATTGGATGAGAATAAGGGTTTTCCTGACAACAATTTCGTAGACGTCGCACTGAAAGAAAGAAGAGACAAAAGTGCACGAAATTGACGGGCGCGATTATTCAAACTCTGATTTTTCATACTTCCGGTCAATTCAAACAAATTTAGAAATCTTGGTTGCCCTTTTGCCATGTTTTGTACGTAATGATGAGCCGCTTAGTTCGAACAGCGTTTTCATGTAATCCATACTTTCTGTTCTCGTGGCCCCGTTCAACATGCTTCTTACCGAGCACCGATGCACTGCGGAGAAGCAATGCCCCGTGGAGCTCGCTTCTGCGGGTGTTGCTCTACCGCAGTGCACCGGTGCTTAGTAGGAAGCGTGTTCAACGAGACTTATAGTCTAGGATAGACACCATTTTTTTTTATGGATGAACAAAACTAATATTTTTTACGTGTCATGTGCTGTCTAAACAGTCCTCGATAGACACACTTTTTGAGGGATGAATGAACTTATATCGTACATTATGTAGATATAAGTTAAAGAAAATCCTCCCATATCTGCTTTGTACATGTAATCATCCATATAACAAACCCTAAAGTTATTTTGCATCATATCTCGATGTTCCCAATAATTCAAACAAAATTCGTGGCTTCCTAGAGTTTGAATTAATGAGTCTACTGTAGAGGAAAGCTCGCAACAAACTGCTGGTGTCGGCTCATTTGTGCACTGCATACAAGGAAGTAGAGATGAAATAAACGCAAGGACAAAGACAGGCCAAAACAAAACAAAAACACAGGGACGAAGATAGATTAAAAAAAGGTACACCACATCCTGTTTCGGTCTACCTTCATCTTTGCATTTATTTCGTACACAAGCTCGCCCTCCCGGCCGCTTCCCCAACTCACAATGACGCAGTTCTTTCCGATGAAAACAAAAGAGCCCACGTGCGCTGCATTCACCACGCTGCCCTCGTCTATGAAGACGTGGTCCCCAATCTGCAGGGGGAAGAAGGCCACCCTGCGAGAGAAGGGACACCCAATCGCAGCGCTGGCTTCCAATCGGGAATATTCACGCTAGAGCTGCCACATAGGCTACGCTTCGAGCGCGGCCTCTCAAACTTTTAGGTCTCGAGAAACTCCCATCTACCCTAAATTACGGCGCCAGGAACACGTCTTAGTACCAGCCAGAGACCCGTTCCAGGCAGCGTACCTACGTGGCAGCTGAGGAATTCCTCTCAGTCTTGACACAGATGCGGCACAACATTGCAGGAACATTCGACGTAGAGCATTCGACGTAGAGCTGCGCATCGATCGGTGGGTCAGATGCTGAGAGAACACTTCACTTGGGTGCAGGGACAGTCGGGGAAAATTTGGGAGTTCAGGGAACCCGCCAAGGTTCTCGCGCAAGCTATGGGTTCCCGGGAACCCGGATAGAGAACCTGCGGCTCGGGTTATCGACGCCTTGTTCCCCGACTGTCGCGTGGGTGTCGCCATTTTGTTGCCTAGTGCAGGGCGGATGCAAGTGGCGATAGTTACGATTTGAGAACGTGGTTTATCTATCTTTGGATACCGTGTCGGGAAGCTTCGACGATACTGTCGCAGACGAAAAGGGATCGGCAAACGTAAAACTGAAATTAAAGATTTAATTGGCGAACTAGAGCCAGAAGCAAGAGAGGGAATGTGCGTCGAAAAAGCAGAAGCGGGCATCGAGGTGTTGGCATCACAGCTGGCTAGGGCCGAATTCATTTGGCAAGGTCACGGTGGGCTCCTCATCTTATTGAATACACTCTGCATCTCAAACATTCGGCCTAGAATGCTCGAGCGTCGAACATTCAGGGTAAGGGTAAACACGAATCTGCTAGAAGTATGGAGAAGAACGAATTAATAAAAGTAATGTCCAGCGCCGGGCATCGAACCCCGGATGCCCGTGCGAGAGCCACGGGTGTTCCGTCTCGGCTGTGCATGCGGCAATGTCATTTCGCTCACCCCTTGCTAAACTTCTTGAAGGGTGGCCGGATGACGGAGCTGCTGCTGATGACGCAGTGGCGACCGATCCTGACATTGGCCAGGTCCCCGCGTATGATTGACTTGGACTGGATGATGGTCTGTGAGGGAACGACGAGGTTAGCCCCTAAAGTATTAGGTCTCAAAACTCAAACTCAAAACTATCAAAGAAATTTTCACCCGTCTCGCTCGAAATTGAGGTTAGAGGCAGCGGTAAAGCAGAATGTAATGCGAGTTACTTCGCAGGGACGCTACACAGAAGAATGTGGTATGCACTGTGTGCCTTGATGGCACAAAAATCGTTGTGCATAGTATATCTCTGAAAGAAAGCCCTGCCACAGCTAGCATTCCGACGGTAGTGGAACGCTAAGTTTGCGGCATTTCCTGTCGCACACCCCCCCCAGCCTCGACTCTACTACCATAAAATCCAGTGAGATGCCCCAACCCCGAAAGATACCCCACCCACTATTTTTGGCAATATTTGCTATTTCTTTAAAAGCACAGAAAGATAGCCTACTTATCGTAATTGCAGGGCCCTGGCCAATGGTGACCTCTGCAAAAATGGAAAGGTGCTACTTGGCCATGGCGGGAAATGAGCGAACATTTCTGACAGAAGAGGACGGTCGTCTTTAGTTGGTACTTCGATATCCGCCCGATGATGTCATAAAGGCGTCATGCTGTGGCCGGCCATGAACCTGACGGTGTCGCAACATTGGTGGCAGATTTTGCAGATGCCCATTTTGCTGCAGGTCGCTCTCCAGCTTGACAGCCCGTGGGAGCTTTGACAGCTACGAGTTGAAAGCCCTCGACGTGCGCATTCTTCCGCACTTTTTACCAGAACTGCGCCCAACCGCTGGGATCGCGACGATCGACAGCACAACGCTCGGGCTTTTTTCGACGTCATTCGTTGCCGCATCGGTGCCACTTTCGACGCGTGGGCGGAACGGGACGCTAAACACATCCGTCAGAGACGCGACACAGGCATTGTGGCCATTAAACACTGACGCAGCAGTAGTGTGACGCCTCTCCAGTCACAGCCGTGCGTTTACTAGAAACTGCTAGGAGCTCCCATACAACACATTTCGCTCTAAAAAAATCTTTATTTTGCTTCTTTCGGTCTTGTATTTTAGTTCGACTTCAGACGGGGTCAATTTCTCTCAAGACGGCACAGTTGCTGGTCGCTTGCGACTAACTTCCTGGGAGCGTAAGAGCCGACGACTCTGCTGCGGCGGCCAATCGCGGATGCAATGGTTTCCTGTAAACACGTGTGGTGGAGGGGCTAAAGGCGGGATCAGACGAGATTTCGGTTTGCTACAGGTCATTTTCGCGAGCTAGTGGCCTTCGATGGGTCAGTTAGTACTAACTTACGGTATGATTTAAAAGTATAAAAAGCTTTTTGAATAGTTGTCCACCTAAACGGTGCGAGAAAATTTAATCTTTAACTACGGTGGCGACAAAATGTAGCCCTCGCCGTTTCAATGCTTGCCACATGCAAATGCGGGAGACCCAAGCTGCAGCTGTTCGAATATCGAGACGCAGGAAAAAGTTGTTCTGCGCTTTGCACTGCATTTGCACTTTGCCAAAACTTGGCAAAGTGCAAACGCAAAGGCCTCTTCGAGCCATTCAGCACATCGGAGGGAGCTGCGTGACTACACTCTATCTCACCAGTTAGGGAAGTGCTGTCGAAGCAACGGGCGGAAGAAGGAGCAAAGCCGCTTTCGTATGAATCCTGAGTGATGGACTAATCTCCGAGGGGGACGAAAGAGATGTCTGGGACACACAAAAGAGGGCCCGGGTTATGAGGAGAGTTCCAGCTTCCCTTCTTCTCCAACTGCTCAAATTGCGTTCCCACCCCCTACCCTTGGCAAAGGCTGTCACATGCTCCGCCTCCGTTGCTCCGATTGGCTCGAGGTGGTTTGTAGTGTTCACTCTTTGCCAGGTTATGGTGGAATGAAATATAGCACAGTGGACGTACACCCCCACACTCTTTAGTCCCAAAGTCGAGGATCATCTTTTGCCCCACGTTGATATAAACAAGCGCTCTTCCCTTCCTGTTTGGCCAGCACGAAGAGAGAGGGAAGGGTTACCAAATCTATGTACTCTCAAATACTTTTTTTTTTTTTTTAAGACTTTAGTAAAGGTTTTGTACAGAGGTTTCTACAAACCAGCCAGCCAAAGTTTGGCTAAGTCATCGGAGTGTGGCGGGAGCCGCAGAAAAGCAGTGCTTGGGATTGCGTACCTTGCCATTGAGGACGATGTTGTGGCTGCCGCAGAGCACAGAGTTTCTGCTGACTTTGTTTCCAGATGCCTGAACAAAAAGAAAATAAAAAAGGGCGGCATCGTGTCATCAATCCAGGTGTACTTCGTTTCACCACAAGTTCGGACACAGCCGATGGTACGAACTGATGGGACCAATCAGAGAGCATCAAAAGCGCACCATGATGGTGTTCGTCATGTTTCCGTACGTGTCCTATTAAACAGAAAAGGCATAGCGACTCGCGTTTTTGACGCTGCTCGATCCATCCCGTTACCTCGTAGCATCAGTTACGTCCGGAGTTGAGCCGCAACCATAAGTATGGTATACGCCGATCTGACTTGGGCCTCCCTGGATGCAGGACTGTGATGACTGCGGCACCATCTTTGTCCAGGCATTTCGGAGAATCTGAATGCGTCTGGTTCCCGCCCGGCCATGGTGTGGTGCTCGGAGCGCGTCCCTGACCTGCGTATTTACCGCGCCCTCGAGGGCGGTCCCTCGACTTCCGCCCAACAAAGTCGCGGAAGTGCAATGCCCGCACCCGATGCGGTCCTGGTAGCGATGAAGCGGGAAAAGCGGACGTGAGCGACGCTTCTTCCGCCGCCAGGCAGTCCACGAAAACCGAAGCAGACGCGAGACAGGAGGCCACGACGAATGGTGACCCTCCCATCCGCTCTCCGTTTTTGCCGGCACTTCCATGACCAATTGCCGGTATCGCAAAGTTCGACGGCACGACGTGCCGACCCCTGCGACGCGATTTGCTGCTCCTTTGGGACCACTTTCAATGCCTGGGCAGAATGAGACGGCTTCCGGGCGCAGTAGTCACAGAGCCCGTATAATTAATTTAGAAGAAAAGGTCCGCCGTTTTCCTCCCACAAAGTTCGGCCACCATGGGACGGCGGGGCATGGAAACCGACGTCGGTGGCCCCGGCAGGCCCAAAGCTCCAGCGAGCCCTTCAACGAACGCGAGGAAACGGCGAACTGTCGCTCACAAGGCTGTGGCCGGTCTTTTCCGGCTTCGTTATGGATAGAAAACACTTGCATTGTACATTCCTGAAAGAAAAACCGAGGCTGATGAAAAGTCTAACGAGCTGATCACACCCAACTTTTCATCCGCTTTCTTTTCCTGGTTTTTTAGACGCCACCTTGCTTATTGGTTCTCTGTTTACAAGACCTCAGAGTTTGGTCCTGCCCTTGGGGGCCCGGTTTCTTCGAGTTTATTTATCCTATAGGTGGAACATGAAGGCAGAGTGCAATATCGACACTTCCAGATACATTGCATTTTCAGGCAGATTAAACACCAGATCATCTCATGCGCGTTCAATGGTGGACTATCAAGTGCGATTGGACACATTCAAATACTCCTTTTTCCCTAGGACCATTGTTGAATGGAACAAGCTGCCCGCTGATGTTGCCGATTCAGACTCTGTTTACTATTTTATCGATAAAGCCACTGTCTTTTTTTTTTCAAAATAGATTGAAATTTTTTTTTCTCATGTTTAGATGACTTGTTAATGGTTACTGTTTTGTATGCTGGGTGCTATATACATTGTATAACATTTTAGGCCACATTTCTTCATGCTGAGTCACCAATTCAGACTCCGTATTATTAATATTTATTGTTTTGTATGCTGGGTGCTATTTATATTGTATAATGTTTTGGGACACATTATCCCTGGTGTTCAATGGTATTCTTTTTGTATTCTTCTGCCTCTCCTACCACGGCCCTTTGGGCCAGGTAGTATTGATAAATAAAATAAATAAATCTCTTTCTTCAAGAACTCCAAATAGTAGCTGCTTTTGCCGGCACGGCGGGTATAGCCAGTGCAGCTGGTTCGCCGTCTTAGTCGACATAACGGGTGTTCCTTCCCATTCTCCGTAAATTATCCAAGCATAATTATCCATTCACATTGAGTCAATGATGGTAAATTAATACTGTCGAAAGAATTTCTAAAAATGATTGATATGTGCATGCCCGACACTTCAGTTTTGGCGGCGCATTTTTGTGCCGTACCAAATGTCACCTGCCGATTGCTCTGCAAAAAAAGAAAATATAGTCATTAAACTAGTATAGTTCATCTAGACATTGAGGGACTGTTTTGCTTAAGACTTAAGCCAAACCCTGCTCTCAGTTCGGTCCCAGTTTGAGCGTCGTCCCGAGATCCCTGGCCATTCGCCAGCAGGCACGGCTGCTTTTTAATCCCAAGAAGTCTTTTTGGACCAAATTTAACAGCCGCCGGCATTGTGTGTCTAGACCGGTGAGGAATTTCTGCAGTGCACACAAGCTGCATTCACATTTATCCTATTTGGCAGCGTGGTATTTAACTTACGCTCTTTCCTGATCGGCACGACCAATAACGGCAGAATGCTGCCCACTTAATTCGTTCCTCAAATCTACCATGGAAGCGAAAAACCCCGTTAGGCTAGCAAAAGGACGCTTGAAATTGTCTAAGCAGCATGCGTTCCCACATTGCGCACATGCTAATCCAGTCATTTTTAACAATCCATTCAGTGGAGCAGACGACGTCTCGAGGGAAAGGACAATTGTTGCAATCTGATCTGGGGGGTGTTTTTTCTCCCTGCTCCCACCTAACTAGAAAGGTGTCTCAATTACGCCATGCAAACACCCCAAGGGGAGTGAATAAATGAGACTTGTGGTTTAAATCTATGGCAACTTGACTATTTTGTCACGCTGACAGGAAACAAATCATTTTTCATGTTATACCAACTTTACAGATGCGATAAAGGCTAGAATGGAATGCCTAGGGTTCCAAAATGACTTTTGCTGTGCACCATTCTAAGAAAGCAACAAAAAAAAGTGTTTTTTTGCCGTTTTATTTTTGGTTGCACTGGAAAGTTAACCTTACAAAGAAAAAAAATATATATATATTTAACAAGCTCAGTGGCTATGGTCCGTTCTCCCCAAGAGAAACTTAAATAAAATCTTAAAAAAAAAAAATTATTTATTTGCAAGACAAAAATATGATCTGGGTGATGTCCAAGGCTGTGCAGGAAGGTTAGAACCCGTACGTGAGTGCGTCTGACAGCCCGCCACCCAGAAACGGCAGAGAACGAGCAGTAGCTCAACGTCGCCAGAAGATGGTATTGTAGCAGAACGTCAACTGACGTTTGGACGAAGGAATGTGAGGAGCTATTGAAGTATAAGGGTAAATAGCTCGCCACTACAACCGATTTACTCGTAGACGAATTTTGCTGTGGAGTAGTGGTGACAGCTTGTCGCTTCACCTCTGCAAGGCATTCGCTGAGAGCGGAAGGTGACCAGAAACCGTCTATTGCTCCCTAGGATGACTCACCGTTTCTATGTAATCCTGCTTGTTGTACCACACGTCTACGACATCCATTTCTAGAGCTGCCAAACCAACAGCAAGAACCGAGCAAAGCTGCAGACGCCCGACCCAAGCCAACCCATAAGCTATGAATAAGCCAGTCAAGCAGCCAACCCACCGGCCAAGCCACAAGCAAGCAAGTCCAGAGTCGACAATAGCCTAGCCTAGCCCAAGCTGACGTTCATTCAACGCTTTGTGGCTTTGTCGAGCAATATTTTATGCATAAAGTAAAAATATGACCGAACAAACTAATACAATTCGCCCTCTGTTTAATTACTAATTTACCATAAGGCTGTCTACCAACAGGAGAAGTGTTACAAAGCGAAATGTGACCAGGCTCGCGGAGCTGTGATCGACCATATTTGCGGCATTAATAGTTTTGATTTCGTTTATTTTTATTTTTTACAGATAACTTGTCTTTTCTTTCAACAAAGAATGCCTAGTCATACAAAACAATAAGAGCAGCAAAACCTATAAAATGAGATCGATTTCAATCATGTCGGGTTAAAAAAAAGAAAGAGAGAGAGAAAGCGGCGGTGTGTCACGTGGGTAAATATTTATCTTTTTGAGCTCGCCGCGTATCATCACAAAAGCACATTCCGCGCCGCATTTTATCTCCCCATTTCGCATCGCGAACATCCGATTTGTTAAACCCGTGTAGTTCAAAGCTGATCTGAACGATCCCCTGACGAGCATTATATATCACACGCATGTTTTCGAGACCAGAGTTGTATGTGGGCTGCTCAAGCAAACCTCAGTGACCAACATTACTCAAGCGTTGTAGCTTCCTGCTAAATCCAACTGAAACAAGCCCCGTCAAAACCAACAGGAGTCCTAACTGTTCGATCGGGTTTAACCATCCCCGCGAAACGAGAACGTTGACGCCGTCTGTGACAGCGCGCACGACATCATTTTATTTTTTTTCTCGTGCATTTTATATTTCGTCTTCGGACGGGCAACGTTTCGCGTCGCCGCTTCTTTTCCTCTTGCTGAAAAGGCGACCCCAAAAAAAGCGGCACACCAGTTTGGACCAGTGAGGCAGCAGAGAGCGGCGTCGCCGAAGCACCTGCTTTGGTTTGTTTACAAACACAGCCCATTTCCTACCCCCCACCCCAACTCGCACTGTTTGGGAGCTCGCGGAGACGGAAGCGGAAATAGGTCCCTGCGCCCTTAAGCCAATCGCGGCGCGGGAGCCCACAACCACGGACCAATCGCGTCGCTCGCCGCGCCTCTGACGTCACGAACGGGAGATCCTCGTCGGTCCGGTGCCTGGAAAAAACAGAGGTGGTGGTTTTCGCGGCTGGCCACGGGCAGGGGGAACACAAACCGGACGGTTATGGATTCGTTGCGGGAACAGGTGATGATTAATCAGTTTGTCCTGGCCGCCGGATGTGCCAGGGATCAGGCGAAGCAGCTTCTGCAGGCGGCTCACTGGCAGTTCGAGGTAAGGGCATCCCCTATCCTAACATCAACCCCCCCTTCCTTCGCGACTAGCCAACATGGCTACAGCAGCGCTAGCGACGTGCTTCGGAGCGTTTGGAGGGGTCTAGCTCGCTGACGCTCGCTCCGCTTTGCCGTTTCAGACTGCCCTGAGCATATTTTTCCAAGAAGCAACCGTGCCGAGCTGCCATCCTCACGCGGGTCACTTCAGCGCGGTGAGTGGGGTTCAATGGGAACCTGCGACCACTACGCCGTAGACGTGCATTTGGGGCTCGCTCTGCGCCCGCGCGCAGTGGGGGGGGAACAACCAACCCCCCTTCTTTTTTTCCCCCCTTCCCTCGGGGAACTCTTTAAATGCGACCACGTGCATTTGTTGTTGGAATTTTGGGAGGGTGGGTGTTGATGGTAGCTGGAGCGTTGTACTGATTGCACCGACGAAAAGCGTTCGTGTGGAGGTGACGGTGCGTGCAGTCGGCAAGACGAGAACGTGAGCCACTTCCGGCGGCTGATAAGCGTTGTTGTGCGGCCAGTTATCGTGTCTAGCGTTGCCCCAACTTTCCGTAGTCTTTCTTTCTTTCTTTTTTTTTTTTTTAATATATATATTATCACTTGGTTTTGACACGAAAGAGGTAGAAAGAACGAAAAGAAAAACAAGAGAACGAGTCATTCGTCGTTCATTGGAAGTTTGTTGATGGTATACAAACTTCTCTCTCTGGTGATATCGTACGCTCCTCTTTATTGTTTTATTGTGTAGCTCGTTTCCTTAACTAATAACACCGATAACGATTTGCACCGTAATTGTCCTTTTGTCGCAGTGTATATTTGGCTGGTTTCGTGCCATTGTTTTATAGACATCCAAAAATGCTAAATCACTAGTTTTTTTGTTTTTTTTTTTAAATCTGTATTTAATGGTGTCTTAGTCATGTCACGTGAACACTCTCACGCGTTTTGTATTTGTTTTGTCTTTTTTTTTTATCTGCCCCACAACTGGTTTTGATTTCACAAACGGAAATTGTGCTTTTTTTTTTTTTTTTTTTTCTTCCCGTAACGTTGTGGTTGCAGGGGATTTCGTCACCGCAGCATTAAAACGTGCGGTGATTTTCTTTTTTTTATTGCCCAAGACAACTATGCCATCTCGGTTACTTTTCTGTGCAGTTTTATTTTGTGGTTCTTATATATTTTCTATTACTCATTATCACACAGCAGTGTTGACTCAGCTAACTTACTCAATTGGTTCTTTGGGTGTCTAAAGCAAAACTCGCAAAACTGGTCCAAGCACTAATATGATTGAAGTGATAATGTACCGCTGTTGCCGACTGTGCTGTCATCAACCTGTTTCTGTTGTCTGCTAGATCCCGTCTGCCGCTTTGCTTGGGATACCTGTTCATTAAAGGAATCTAGCGTAGTAATAAATATATTTCTTTATAATAAGTGACGAGTACATAATGTAGATTATTACACAATAATTAATAGGGTGCAAAAAAAGAAAAAAAAGGGGACATAAGTTGTTTAAAATTTAGTATGTTGGTTACAAGATCTGCCGCCGTAGCAGACGACGCGTCCTGCGCTGTCTGCTACAGCCGGAAGGCTGTTGCGTTTGAGACTTCGTCCGTTTCGTCCTCTTCTGTTTATCTTTCGCAACGCCGAGTTTCAACATCACCAAATCGATCTCCGCGCAGCAACCCGAGTTTCCTCCGCTCTCGCCGAAAATTTCCGGTACGGCGCACGGTACAACTATGGTGTTAAATGCTGCGTTTACACCCTTTTACGCTCGAGATAACGGTGAGGGGCGAATATAATTTCCGGTACGGCGCACACCCTAAACTAGATTGTAAACTGCTGCGTCTACACCCTTTCACACTTGAGATACTGTGAGGGGCGACGAGAATTTCCGGTACGGCGTCGCACACCCTAAACAAGGAAGGTGTTAAATACTGCGTCTACACCTTTTCACGCTTTAGTGTGCCCTGTGACCTTTAAAAATGGCGTTCATGCTAGTCATGCAAAAGCCACCATAAAGTCGCCATGCACAACGGGCTTTCGAGAAGCATCTATCGGACGGCGTTTGACGGTGTGATGCAACTCGCCGAAAGTCTCGCGTCGTCTGCTGCGTCGTCCTGCCGCGGCGCGTTTCCGCTACTTGTGTATTTGTGTCTGATTTGTAGCTGTTTCACGGGAACACGGCGTGAGAGCGGTTCGTGACGGGCATAAGCAAGCCGTCGGCGGTTGCCAAAGGAGAGGCGGCGCGGAGGAGGGAACGGGAGACTGCTGCCAGACTGCGTGAGACGGGAACAATCGAGAGCACGAGGCGGCAATCATTAGGCCGGCTGGCAGCGAAAATGATCGTGCCGCAAAATGCCGCCGCCGGCGTCATCCGAGCTCTGCGTCAGCGTCTGCCGTGCGATCGTCTGCTCTCCACGCTGTGTTTTCGGTCGCTATCTTGTCTGCTTTGCCCGATCGTCTGCTACCGAAGCTGCTACGTCCCAGCTTTCTTCCGTACTCCATTTTCGTCTGCTATCCGAGTTGTCCCGTCGGCTGTTATCGGCCGGTTATCCTGTCGTCTGCTCTGATCCGAACCGCTCACAAAGCTGCGGACGGGAAGCGGGTGTACTGTTTGTTTTTATTTTGTGGCGCGACAACGGTTTAAAAACCGGTGCGCGGTTGCGTCATCGACTGGGAGGGGCCCCCGCGTCCCAGTCCTCCTCTATGTCGACCTTGAGAATGCATCGCGTGGAAAGCTGGTCCGCGCCACGAGGTCAAGGTTGGCCACACTGGGCAGCGGCGCGCGTGTGACGCAACCGGGCTTTCGATCGCCGCTTTCGCCGCCTCCCCGGCTGAAACAAGGGCGGTCGAGATGTGGCGTGGGGACTGTCCGGCGAAACCCGGTCATGTCCGTCTGCCTCGCGCGTCGGTAAACAAAGGCCTGAAAGACCTTTGGGTTTCCTTCCGTCTCTCTCCCCGAATAACGTCACAACGTCGTCTGCTCTCAACTTTGAGAGGAAATCCCCACCCCTTGTGAAGCAGAAAAAAAGACGGTCTTTTACAAATAAATTTTATGAGAAGAGGCCACTTTAGTTTCCTTTGAAATCTCAAACTAGTGACAAAAGGAGGTCTACCTTTTAGTCTTAGTCGAGGTTCGTTCGGGACAGAGGGTTAAGGTACCTCTGGGTCACGGCCAAGGCCATTGTATAGGTTTCTACTCTGGATCATACTATTTGTGTGCTTAGAGGAAGGAGGGGTATTGTTTTTAGAACAGTGATAGCTATGGACTCGGATGTTTCAATGGAGAAGGAAGGCAGCTGAAGCTGCCATGCTTTCCAACGACCACGTTTATGAGTTTAGTTATTTCCGAGCATTGACTGTTATTGAGGTAACACTTCACAAAATTTGTTCTGGGATAGTTAGTATTGCCTATGGCAGAGTGCCAATGTTAAATGCAGCCGCAGAAATATTATTCGTTACATGTGAGTTCAGGTGAATTTAGTCTATGTTTATGTCCCGAACTGTATTTTGATTTTGAATTTTAAAAAAAAATTGGGAATAGAGTATTAAACTCTGAATTTCAGAGAATTTGGGAATCTAACAAAAATAAACTGCAATCAACCCCAATCTTTCATCCTCTAATTTCACAAAAACTAAACTCCAAAAACATGGAATACTAATTATAATTAGGGCTGGGCATCGATAAAAAATTTCACCCAATTAATCACCACCCTTTACTAAAATTCATTGATGGGCTAGTTGGTTGAATATAGTAAACGAAAAATAGCACAAGAACACGGTGGGGAGAAGACAGGGACAACACAGATCGCTACTAACAACTCACTTTTTAATATCTAGGAAAGGAGGACGAAGTTTACAGTAGTAGATAGAAAAGAAAACAACGAGAAAATAATAAACATCAAAATAGGAAAATAATTATTTGTAAGCTCTTTGTAAAAGAACGAGCTATGCACATAAATAAGTTTCTTGCGTTGACTAAGCATTAAAGAAACACAAAATAGAAAAGGAGAAAAAGACAAAGAAAGGGCAAAGACTCCGTTGCGAGTTGGCATTCCTATATACAAGTCTCAGGCTCAAATACTGTAGTTTCTTTGCTGGCAGGACCCTAGGGAATGTGCACTAACATAATTTTCGTCTTTGGATAGTATGACCTGCGCTTTAAAAAGTTCTCTCGCCTGCTTATCATGAAACCGCTTGGGGATTTGTGTTTGGGTAAATAAAGGCTTGCATCGGCAGTCACGAACGCGTATTGAAAGATATCCAAAAGGTGATGATTGCAGGGACAGTGCGTGTCCTTCGAGTCTTGTGTTCACACACCGGCCATATTGTCCTGCATAAACTTTGCTACAGTAAAATGGTATTTGGTTCACTATTTCGCGGAGGCAGTTAACATACCGGCGTGAATAATGAATTTCAGCGATTAGCAGAGTCAAGTGTACTGAATTTTAGTAATCAGCAGTCAACTTTACTGAATTTAAGTGATTAGCAGAATCAACTGTACTGATTTTAAGTGATTAGCAGAGTCAACTGTACTGAATTTTACTAATCAGGAGTCAGCTGTACTGAATTTTAGTGATCAGCTGTTCATCATACTGATTATGAGTGATTAGCCACAGCACTACTGTTTCCATATACTGCGTGTAGATTTGGGTAGGGATACCAGTGACATCTGCGGGCATGGCAGCCTTGCAGTCTCTGAAAATTGATATCCGAGTGTAACTGTCCGAACCCGCTGCTCACTGCTGACTGTTGGCGCGACTTGATTTCTTTTGGAGCCATAGCCTGCAAACTCTGCCAACAGAATAATGTTGCTTCCATCCCAATGCATCAAGATAATTTAATCATTGCCCACCTTGCCGAGTTTGTATTTTAAAATTTTGTTATTTGGAATTGATGTCGCGCTAGGATACTTTGCCGCACGTTTTCAATTCTGTCGGTGTCATAGTGGCCATCTACATTGCAGGATGCTGCCGGCAATTTGTTTTTCTAAGACAGCAAGACACACAATTCATCCCTTAGAAATAAAGAGAAATATAGGTATAGCCAAGAGTTGTTAGCACTCTTCTATACAGAGAGCTCGTTCTGTGTTGCGTCTTGTACACTAGTTAAACTTAAAAGAACATTAAGTTCCGGGGCATGATGTGTATGTCACCAAATAAACTCAATCCAAAAGAAGAAGTATTGCTAAACTCATTTTGTATTGCAACACAATTTTATTTCGAGGTTGTCTCAAAGTTTCATAATTGCTCCTTACTGAAAACATCTTGCAAAGTAAATGATAAAATTGTTGTCAAGGGGGGGGGGGGGGGGTTATAGACATGCCTGTCAAGACATTTAAAAACTATTTTTCTGGGGGTGGCGTTTGATCTTTTGAAGTGTCCCATTGACGTTGTGAAATGTTGTTATTCACGCAAAAGCTCCCATAGTAATCAACCCTCTATGGCATCAGGTGACGAATACTGTTTTTACATTGTGCGAATGGAAGCTTGCTGCCTTGATTGGCTCCTCAGCATTGCAGAAGTTTATTGTGCATGAGCAGCCAGTTCAGTCAGAAGAAGCCAGCCCACTAGTCACGGTAGACCTGTCAGCACTGGCAGTGAAAACAGCAGGGAATGTTATACAAATGCCCGGACTCCAGCTTGTACCCCACGCCTTCCGCCGTGTATTGGCTATATGCATGCGCTCGGAGTGCACAAGACGAAGCGTTGTGAAAGGTAGGGAGCTTGCGCTGGAGGCGGGACAACTGAAGCATCCCCTGCCGTTCTTACCGTCGGTGACTATAGCAAACGTTGACCCCTGAATGCTCCAATGCAGAACACCCGTAAGTGACCCGAGTTTTCCCGCCCGCAGATGTGCACGCCGGCCAACACGCCGGCAACCCCGCCCAACTTCCCAGAAACGCTGCTGTCCTTCTCCAAGATGACGGCCGGTAGCGGTTCCATGGCCACCCCTCCCCCGGTGGGCGGGTCCCCGATGGGGGTCACACCCCCCTGCATGGGAGCCCCACCCCCGCACCCCTCCCACCGCAGCCACGTGTACAGCACCAACATATCGTCGATGGGCGGCAGCAGCCACCAGTCTTCCCTGGGAAGCGGTCAGCGCTACCCCGGCGCCGTGTCGCCCTCTACGTCACCCCATGCCAGCATGGAGGTGGAGGCACAGCGATAGGTCTCCCAGCATGCAGCCGGTATGGTGCAGGCATAACACCAACCTGGTGCCGGTGTGGCTCTGACATGATGCCAGCGTGGGGTCAACACAGCGTCAACATTCTGCCGGTACAACACCATCATGATGCCAGCACCGATGCATTGCCGACGTGGTGCCCGACCATCACCGACATGACGCCGGCATTTTGAAACAGTACCAGATGGTGCCATGGTTGTCCCGACACAGCGCTGACACCAGTGAGGTGCTAACACAGCCCAACATGATGCCGGCACAGCCCCAACATGACGCCGGCGTGGTGCCCGCACGAACAGTGTGCGAAGGCCACCGCCCTGGCACAGTGCAAAAGAACCAGTGCGCGCAGAACAAAGAGCGCTTCGGCGGACTCCATTATTGTGTGCCCCGACTATGTTAGATGAAATCGCCACATGCTTTAGAAGTACCCCGTGATGGCAACAACAACAAAAAAACAACCAGTGTCGTCTGTCCCCTTCCGTCGTTTCCTGCGGCCGTGTGGCTTGGTGTCGTTTGTGCTGGAACACAACAGTGGCTATGTGTTGAGTGGTTCTTTTTTTTTCGTCTGTAGCGACTTAGCACGTAGAAGAGTGTGGGCCGATCGGCGAAGCCAGCGTCGGGGGGAAGGGGGGGGGGGGTGGGAGCACAATTTTGCCAAAAATGCCCCTTGTTTTTAGCTCTAGAGCGAGGTCACCAGATTTTAAAGGCAGCACAGTGGCTACCAGAGGCATGGCAATGCAAGCTCAAGCTGTATCTGTGGGCAGTCCTGTTCCCCAAAGTATTAAAAAGAATTTATTTGAAAAAAAAAAAATAATAATGACGGGTTCCTTTCTGTCATCTTTAAATGAACTGCAGCAGCAGCCAAAGTGTACCACACACAGACTGCAGACAGTCACACTAACCATAATGTCACGTGATATGAAACTGTGATGAGGCATTATGTGACAGATATCACACTTCGCAGGGAATTGTTCCAGCCATGACTACAGGAAACTACTGAGAACCCGCTGCAGAACCTCGTCATTAACGGCTGTTGCCGTGAAATGGATTTTTTCTCTGCATGGTCATCTGGAGCCTGCCACGTCTTAATGCAGCACCGTCATTTTGGCGCTGCAAACGCTCCCAACTCGTGCGCCGATGCAGATACACTACACTACATGTTTACCGATGAGGGCAGGGATGAATGACGAAGCAAAATTGTAAGTAATGCAAGCGATGACCACCACTTGACACTGGCTCTATGTGGCTCGCATGTGACGTGATCGCTTCATGCTGGTGGTCGTTCACACTTGTTTTTGCCAAGAAAAACAAATTTGAAGGTCCGCAAATGTAGGCAGTGGAAGGTACGTGCTCGGCAGAAAGGCCGCCCAGTGACTGCCAATGTTACGGGTAAGTGCAAGCCATGATTATATCTCTGAACTGCTCTGGCAATTTTGTTCTCTGTTTGTAGCAAGTCATTGTGGCTGTGAAGCAGATGTAGCAACTAGCTAAAGGGTCGGCAGGATGTTCGAAATTCCATGAGTGACTCCCATAGCTTCAGTCCCAGAGTACAAGACCTGGCCTTGTTTCATGCTTATTACGATGAAAGCAGCTTTCTTTCCGAAGCTTTATGTGCCTGGTGTGACATTCCAAAGGATGCCCTACCCCTATTTCTGGTAATTTTTTTTTTGTTTTCAGAAACACGAAGACAGTTTATTTTTAGTATATAATTACAGTGCCTGGGCCAATGGTGACATCGACCAAAAAGAGGTTAGTTAGCTACGGCAGGAAATAAGCAAACATTTCCGACTAAGGAGAAAAGTCGTCCGTGCTTCATTGCCCCCCATGTGAGAACAAGTTTAGCAGGTGGCAAAATACTAAAATAGCTTTGTTCTTTGTTTTGTTTTTTCGATTGCACATTCAAAGCTAATTCGCTCTCAATTTTAGGCAAGCCATCTGTTGGGATATTACGGCGAGCTCGGGAGGACGTGGACTGCAGCCAAAGACATAATTGCTCCACTTTGCAGACGAGTCCCGAGGTTGCGTCTGAAGCACTCAGGACGGACGGCAGTCCCGGGTCCTGCCACAGTAGGCACACAATTTGCAGTCGGGCACATGTACTGCGATGAACACTTTTCAAAGGCCCGTCGAGCAGCGCTGGCGGTCACCATTTCTTGGGCCACGTGACGCGCGCGATCGGATCCGAGTCCTTGCCGACGCAGCACTAGTTTTCGAAGCGAGCCGAGCCAAGCAGACTTCACGCCGAACGCCGACGCAAACTCTGCATCCAAAACGTGCTCCGAGTGTGTGCCCAAAACAATGGTGGACTCCGATAATCGATGCAACAACCACTAGGTGGCAGGCACTTTTGAAAAGGGTTTATTGACGGACTAGGGCAGGGGTGGCCAAGCTGCGGCTCTTTGAGTGTTAAAGTGCGGCTCGCGGTTCCCCCCCCCCCCCACCCTCCCTCCCCTGTACCCCGCCTCCCTCCCGGTCACACGAGCACTTCTCCAAAAACATAAATGGAACACGTTTTAAATCGAAATATAGGCTGTGGTTTGTGCTGCTACCTTAAGTACAGTTGGACTGCTGTTGACTCGGATAAATTGAAAGTAGTTCGCATTCCGTTTATTGCTCTTGACAAAACTCCTCTCCTCTCCTCCTCCTCCTCCTCTCCCCCTCTCTCTCTCTCTCTCTCCCCTCCCCTCCCTCCCCCCCCTCCCCCCCCTCCCTCCCCCCTCCCCCCCCCCCCCCTCCCTCCCCCCCCCCCCCCCCCAATTTCCGCGGCTCTTGGAAGTTTCGTGATATTGTTTGAGGCTCTTAGGCCGGGTCAGTCTGGCCCGGCCTAAGAGCAAACAGACTTGGACAAATGCATGGCATTTGGCCACGAGTAGACAGACATTTGGAAAGGGACGTCTCGGAGTAAAGGCCCATTCACGCGGGACCATTTGTTGAAGATTTCTTGCATTATAATACGAGTGGGGTTCTGTGTTTTCAGATAAATCCGAAAGGCTCTCGCCAGTGAAATTTTCGTCAATTCAGATTTATCTGGAAAACTCCGAATATTGAAGGTTTGCTGGCAAAATAAAAGGCTCGAGGTATACCTAAGCACTTTTTACGAGTTGTGAAAGCGAAAGCATGCAAGCCTCTCGTCCGCTCCCTTGTTTCGTCTGCGGCATACTTTTCGTCGCCAATCAGCGCACGCGCTCTCCTGGGTGCGCTGACCTTGGACGCTCCGTGTTAACGGCGCGCTGACGGACACGCAGCACCATGGGGTGAGCGGTTGCCGAAACTGACATGCAGTGGCCAATGGGAGCCTCATCGACGCGCGCCACCCATGGGGATTGAAGCCGAAAATCCATCAGCTTTACTCCCCTCCTCTAGGATCGGGGAAACTAGGTGCTGTTGGCTAGCTTTTCACATGGTTTCATAGCTGGGAGCTGGCTTCACTTTGTGGGGATTCCTGTGATCTCCCTTCCCCGACGGCTGTGATAACGGCCGCGGGTCGGAACACTCTGCCTCCTTCGCCGTGAGCTCCGACCTGTTCGTGAAGCGGAGGGCCGCCTGGCTTGGGGGACCCTCCTCTCACTCTCTCCCGGGGGGACCTCTTTCCGTCCCCCCGCTCGGTTGCGGATCACTGCTGACAGGCGAGGAGGTTTCGCCTCTTATTTTCCCGCTTTCGGGAAAGGGACTCGTCCGGGTGACCGCGAAAGAGATAGGACGTGCATCGGCGACTTCTCCGATGCTTCCCCGGTCTTGGCTCTCCGGAACCCCGCGTCTGACCAGGCAAGGACCTTTTCTTACCTTGCCGGCGCGGGGGGCATTTTGGATGGGGACATTGTAGTTCGTCTAAAAGAGTATGTTAATAAATGCTCTTGGACTCTGTCCTTACTCTGGTACGAGTGTCTTCTCTTCCGCTATATTCGAGAGAGTGAGACAAGGTAGACGATCATTGGCACCGACGGAGGTAATTAATCGAACCGACCCGCGGTAATGTAGCCCTAAACGTCGTCTACATTGCCGCGGAGATGTGGGGACCGCGGGCTACTAGGTCGGAGGGCTCCTTTGAGATCGCCGCCGCTGTTGAGACAACCCTTTGGTTACTCCATCGGCACCTGTGTTACTTGGTAGCTAGCAAACATCCCACAACTTAGAGAAAGGATCTAAGGTACCGTTTGGCGTGGCTCGCTCCATGAGACAGTTAATGCTTTTGCATTAAAAAGCAGAAAAAGGGTATATCACTAATAAATTGTGCGAGAGACCAGGATTGGTGGTAGTGAGGAGAGGGCGCTTCGGTTTCTTTTGAAATCGTAACACTAATGACAAAAGAAAGGTTACCGTTTATCTCGTCGAAGTTCGTTCAGATTAGCGGGTCGTAATACTTCTGGGTAACGACAAAAGGGCTCCCTTCCGGTCTCCACCTTGGAGCATACCAGAGAGTTTTAGTAGATCGTTTTGGCACGCCCGCTACGCTATACGCCAAAGCGATGACAATGCTGCGCACGTGCGGCACTAGCGGAGAACTATCAGAGCTGCCGAAGCTAGCGGAAGCGCGCTATTTTACGAAAGTTGCGAGAAACTTGGCACGCGTAGCGCGGTGCCCTAGCATGGGTCTCGCGAGAACGGGTCTTGGTGCGATTGGGGACAGGCCAGCGAGGAAAGCAATTCAAGATGGCCGCCACACCGTGCCTGTCCGCCTCGGGATCGCGGTTCAGCTATTTCTCGCTGCTGCGAGAAATAGCTACGACAAAGCCGTTCCAGGACTGCAACGGGTAGCGATTTATGGCGGACATGCTAAATACAGCCACGGGGGGAAAAAGAGACGCTCCACAATCTGTGGTGCTGTGAGCGAAGGATGCTTTTGTCGTGAGGACAGAACCGACCTAAGAAGCGAGCAAGCATGCGGATACGAGGGATTTCCTTGGCATTTAATTTTCGGTGCACAGTGAGAAAGGGGAAAGAAAGACAGATCGCAACGACACAACAGAAGAGCTACGGTTGTTGTCATTTATTCTTGAAGATTTCTCTCGATGGCTTTGGCACTTGAGCCGTATTGGATCGGCCTGGTCAGCTTGGCCATCGGTTGTAGGCAATTACAGACATAATAATTATTTACTTAAAAAGGAATCACTAAGATTAGCACTCTATTCGATAAAGAGAGAATATTCTATTTAGATGGCAACAATAATAAAAAAAAATTGCAAAGAATTGCTTTACAAACCTTTGTTTTACGCGAGCCTTAGTGTCTGAAGGTGCCGCTAGTGGCGTTGCATTAGCTCCCGTAACGCTGTAATCTGTAGTGGGTTGCCAATTGTTCTGCCAAAACTTGAAATGGCGGTTCTGCCACGCTACATATAGCGGAGGTCGTAGCAGATTGCGGATAGCGTAGTGGGGGTGACTGCATGATCTACTAAACTCCACTATTTGTGCTTCTTGCAGGGAGGAGGGGACATGTGCTTTTATAACATTGAAGGCTGTGAACCTGCAGATTTCATTGTTCAATAGGTTCAATAGCGGTTTATTGCACTCCAAGCATGCAACAAAAAAAAAGAATTGGAGGGGGGCGGGCCATTTGGAGCTTCCCAGCGACTACGTCCCATGTGTTTAGTTATTTCAAAGTACTGACAATAACTGAAGCAACGCTTTGCAAGGTTTTCTCGTGGGACAGTTAGTATTGCCAACAGCAACGGTACCAATGCCACGTGCAGCTGCAGACATGGTGAGTTCTTACGAATTTAAAGTACTTTTGTGTCCGGATAATAATAATTTTTATTTTTAATTCTAAAAAAATTTAAAACAGCAAAGAATCAAACTCCAAATATCGGCAACTTGGGAATCTATAAAAAAACTTTCAGCCTTTCCACTCTGGTGAAGACGGAAGACCAGCGAAGCTGTACTACGATGGGATGACTTCAAGGACGACACCTAGAGGACGACCTCAATGACAACCTCAAGGACCATGCCTAGGACGACCTCAAGGATGACGTCTAGGACGACCTAACGACTTCTAGCACGACCTTGAGGACGTCTAGGACGACCACTGGGACAACCTCTAGGACGACCTCAAGGACGACTTCTAGGACGACACCTAGAGAAATTCAGCCTTTCCACTCTGGTGAAAACAAGAGTGGAAAGGCTGGAAAGGTTGCCGCCATCTATGAGCAAAGCCGGCTGTCTGGTTGCCGCCGTCGCTCATAGATGGCGGTAGCCGTCCAGAGTTTTGTGTCAACATTTGTTTTTGGTACCGGACACGATCCTCAGGAACTTAGCCCTTAACAGCTCAACCAACTGTAAAAAAAATAAACTCCGGCAAACCCTGAATTTTTGGCGAAAAACACACTCCTAATTTAACGAAAAATGAACTCCAAAAACACAAAAACCTAATTATGAGTTGTCAGGACATGTGTGCTTCTTATGCTGCAAGCTGAGCTAGCCCTTGAATCGATTGCCACGCTTTGTATAAATCAAGGACGTCTCGATGACTCCCAGTAGTGATTCTTTGCGAGCTCCCTTAAAGGGAAGATGGGGCACTTCTACATTTGAGAAAAAACGCTTGAATTGTATTCATTTGGCCTTTAGAATAGCAGATATCACAATTATATTTCAATGCGACGCGCCGGAGAGCTATAAGAGCAATTTGAAAAAAGGCCTGAAGCCCCGCCTCCCTAGCCTTGGCAAGCCAAAAGATCCGTCGATGACGTCACGGACAGCGACAGTCTTTCGCGTTTTTCTCGCGTTTAAAACACTTGCGCGGCAAATGGTTTTGGTATTCGGGTTCACGAGGTAAAAATACACTAGAATTCACTTCTAACTCATTTTTTTCAAGAAGCTCCGTAGCTTCCCTTTAACATAATGCAACATAAGCAAAGAGTGCTGTGTGATCAAGCCCGAATATTCTATATACTTTGATGAGAGATGGCTTTTGCAGGGTCCTGAAGAACATTCTGCCCCACCTGTCATGCCATCCAGGGTCATATTCTTTTTGTGCAAATAAATATTATTATTATTAACTGCCATAACATTTCCAGAAGGTTCCTTTTCAAGTACCTGATGGCACGTCTGCCATGTAACAAAAACATGAATAAAGGCTCGTTCGCACATCTGACCATGACCGAACACACGGTCGTCTTGAGCGCTCAGGTCGCAGCGAAACGCATAAGGGGCCCAACGTGGCCTTGCTGACTCTAGACTGAAAGTTATGCAGTAATAAATGGCAGTGTTTGAGAGATAAAATATATGATGAATTATCTACGAGAAACGGTCGCTGATAATGGTACTATAAAGTATTTTAAGCTCGCGGTGGAAGGATGATGCGTAACAAACTACAGAATAAATGCGGGGCGACCCGGACGGGGCAATTTTTCCCATCTTGACGACACAACACCGGCAAAGCTCGAATTGCCACATTTCGTTATGATTGTTAAGATTTTAAATGTACTGCACTATTTAGATGCTAAGTTTCAAGTTGATAATGTGTTTCTATATCTTTTGACTGAATTTAGATTACTATTTAATCTCCAACAATTTTGTCGCAAAGACGTTCTATATCGAACCGCAACCGAGTTAAACCTCCTGTCCAGTTATCGCTGCCACCACAGAGGGAGATCTGGGTGAAAATGCCGTTTCAAACGTCTTCGACCTGCCCAAGTTGCTCGCCCGTTTTGAGCCGGACTCGATCCCAGCAATGCGTGCTGCACTGCCCCTCTATTACATCTAAGGACACATATTCAGTGTTGCGAGTAGTCTTTCTCTGACCGAATTCAACAATTCTACAACTTAAGAAAAAAACAATTATTGTGATTCGTAATTTGGGTTATTAGTTCAGACGTGTCCATTAATGTTTTGAACCATTTTTTAAGAAAGCTGGGGACTACCAAACTTGGCCAAAGTGCTCTTTAATGGCTTGCGCCGTTCCCGCACGCTTCATGTTGGTGCGAAGCCCGGTCCATGAAGGTAGTCTTCGTCGCATGGTGGTCCTTGCTAGTGAACTCTGCCGAACCAAATTCATCTTTGTGTCGCCTCACCCCTGAGAGGCTTCTGCAGGTTGTCTTTAGGCCATAGCGGTCTGCACCTCGACCGCTGGCCAATAGGTCGCATCGAGCTGACCTTTCGGAGGCGATCTCGATCAATGGTCCGCCGACAGTCGGTGTCGTGCTGGCATAACGCTGGTATCCCCGACGGCGATCTGTGCCGAACCAAGTTTGTCTTTGTCCTGCCTTGGTCCAGCAAGGCTTCTGCAGGTTGGCTTTGTCCCACGTCAGCCTGTGTCACGCACACTGGCTAACGGGTCGTGTTGAGCCAACCTTTTTAAGGGCGATCTCGATCGAACGTCGGCCAGGAATCTATGTCACGCCGGCATCACACTGGTGCTGGGGGGTTGTAGCTGCCAGAGCTCCTGCACAGTTGAACACTGGTAATTAAAATGTAAAAAAAAATTGTTTAGCAAAAAAGAAAAATGTTTTTTTTAATTTCGCTTGTTTTGGACATCCCGTTTCCTCAGTTGTCAAGCACATTGGGTTTAGTGACATAAAAAGTGCTTGTAGGTGCACTTTTCTTGTCCTGTGTAACCAAAAAGTGGTCGAAGTCCATTTTTTTGTTGATATAAAGTTTTTTTTTGTTTTTTTTAACATGGCTTTTTGTCACTTTTTTTCTACTTTTTTTTTTTCAGCCTACTTCAATCAAATTTTTTGTGTGGTCGCATTCATGCCTTGAGCTTGAATGGAACTAGAGTCAAGTGTTTATCTTGCTTTCTAATTTTTTCAATAAATATAAAGTGTTAGAGAGTGGTGATCTTATTTTACCAAAACATTAAAAAGGCCTGTCTTACCAGTTTTCTAGCAAAAGCTCCATTTTCCCTCTAGGTGTGCAAAAATATGGGAGTACTCTGCCTACTACATCGAAAAACTTTGAAAAAAGTAATTTTTTTTAAAGTACAAATGCAAGAAAAAGATAGTTTAGTTTTCTGTGCATCCACCCATTTATTGATAACATTCCTATTAAATTTCATGGGCTTTACTCCAGTATAAAAAATTTTAGAACCCAATTTGTCAGTTTCACTTTCAAGCTCCCACCTCGACTTGGCTGCACGACTCAATAGCTTGTGCGGTTTACTTCTAACGCCATTTCAGCCTAACTCCCAAATAAAAAACATGCTCTCAAAAAAAAAAAAAAATTACGGTATGTTTTTTTTTTGGAACGTTTAGACAGGACACACTTTTTTAATTTTTTCTTTGAAAAACAAATTAACACAATATTTATATTGTTAAACGCAATTTAGGCGGAGGTAACGACCCGCTCTAAGCCCTGCCCGTTACTACTGGGGCCCTAATCTGGACAGTCGGCAAGAAATCCCGCGGCTCTGATTGGCTGGTGCCAAGGTCAAGTGCGGTTTTGGCCAATCACGCCTGCCAGATTTCTCGCCAAGTTTCTCGCCAAGTGTCCAGATTAGGGCCCCTGGAGTGACTTGGCTGCTCGACCGAACACGGTCACAAGCCTAGTGTCTCCCTGTCGCAACGTCCGGTGCACATAGTCTGGCATCTGACACCACCTAGTACTACTTGCGCAAGCAGAAGCGTGGCAGCCTCTGGCATTGTCTGCCATTCTACTACCGTTTATTGTCGTCTGCAATGCCCATAATATGTGGCCATAAAAGCGGTGTGTCCGCGTCCGCCATCGTTTGCATGGTGAATACAGGAAGCGCATTGTAGACAATACACAAAAGAAAGAATGAATGATTTAAGGGGGACGAAAGCAGACATACACCATCATTTCAAAGAGCAACAATATTTACCGACATTCATCACACTAGGAATTTCCCTAGTGAGATGAATATCAGTAAACATCGTTGCTCATTTGAAGGAATGGCGTATGTCTGTGTCTGTCCCCCTCAAATGCTCTATTCTTTCTTTCTTTTGTGCATCGCTTACATCCGTCTGCTATACTGTCCCCGTCTAAAACCATCTGGAAAGCTCAGAAGACACAACCATGAAAGCGGCGTCGTAGTGTTCCATCGTGCACGAGTCATGGTTCGATACAAGTAGCTGTCAGTGTCCGTCGATGTGCGGTAAAAAGCGATCAAAAGGACTAAGAAAAATCAGACAAGTAGATATGCAGTCCTTCCAGTTTTTGTCTTCTTGCTTTCTTGCATAGCGTGCGCGAGCAAGATGGGTGAGAATCGTGATGAGCAATTAGCACCTAAAACTATTTGCTTCAGCAAGCCAGGTGTGGTGCTGCTCCAAACTTGAGAGCTACGGCCTTCCGAAGAGAAATGACGGAAACATCCTTGGACAGACCTGAGTCGCCTGACGCAAGGCAAATGCCCGATTGCTTCCTGCAAGATGGCTCGTAAAGCTTCACGATTCCCAGAGTAGCGGGGCCACTTTTACGGGAACCAACAAATTTATTCAACGTTAAAACGCACAAACAAACAACGGATCGAGCAAAATAGTTCACGTGGGACACTAAACTTACGCCAGTCCGGCTACGAAAACGGGCACCCACACGGCGATTCCGAAGGCGTGTACTCGCGACAGTTCTTTGCTGCGATCTACGTCGGTTGAGGATATCTCCCTCTAAACACCTCAGAGGACGCGAAACGACTCGCACTCGTAAAAACAAGCGAACTCAATGAGCTACGCAGTGTGTCAAACGCTCGCGCAAATGCTGGGAGCCATGTTTGTTGATGTTTGAAACCAAACCGGCAAGGATGATCTCGGGACATCTTTGAAAGCAATAATGACTCTAACTATATAGATTGCTTCTCAAATATAAAGATATGCGGAATAAAAGACTGCCACGGCAAGGAGAAACAATTTTACAACAAATATTCCACACATCAACCATCTTTGTGACCGACGAGAGCTTGCGACCGACAAAAGCTAAGAAATGAAGCATAGCTAGCTACGCTCCTGGGCATGGTCTAGAGCGGGCTACCTCCACCTAACCTGCGTTCAACAACGTAAATATTGCGCAAATTTGTTGTTTCTTTTTCTTGAAAAAAGTTTAAAAACAATGTGTCCCAAACAACTTTTCTTTGAAATTTTTCTTTCGACATAATGACGTCTCACTTGAAGGGGCGCATGCACGGAAACTTATGTAACAAAAATAGCCTCACTACATGACGCACTTCCGGCTCTAAATTTCAGACCTCCTCTGAACGAGCAACCGCTAGATCACGGCGACATGCATCGCACTGACGGCGTTTCTCGTTAAAGGGAAGCTGAAACGGTTTTGAATTTCATTAAAAACACTCGATTTGTTTTAATCTGACTCCAAGCATCACGAAAAGTAGGTAGGCTGTCATGAAAACTAGGCTATGAAGCGAGCCGACGCCTTCTACGATCAATCACGTGTGCACATCGATGATTTTTGTCTCCAAAGATCAAACGTAAGTTGCATCACGATCTTCACGTGTTTCGATGGCCTGTGTGACTTCCGATTGAATACGCTCCGTCGTGTCTTGATATTTGTTTCTTTCGGTTTCTTGTCCATCATTCAGTAATACAAGTTTACCTGATGTTTAAATATTTTTTTCGTTCAGTCGATTCTGCAACTAACAAATAAATGCATTCCATTTCATACTTGCGTTTTATTTCATTAATTTTGTTACATCAAAATATATGTTAAATTTGACGTGCACATTTAGTTTCACCAGGCTCGGCGCATAGACGTTGCAACACCTAAAACGTGCGACGCCCGTGTCGTACACGCAACCTACCCGTTTCCTTTTCTTCGTTTCAGTGCCTCTTTAAAAAAAAACCTGAAAAGAAAAAAAATGTTTTTCCTAGACAGTCTGGTTGGGACACACATGTAAAAAAAAATTATACGCGCAAAAAAAAGTTTTTTTAGAGGAATATTGACGGCAAGAGATTTATTTTAAATTCTGCGCGCAAAGTCCATGACGTCCCGGAATGGTCATGCACTCTTTCCAGCTCACTGAGGTGGTCATACTCCCCCTCCACCTCGACGTGCTGGCCAAGCCGATCCACCTCTCCTCCATGCACCCAAATGCCGGGAGAGAAAACAAGTGGAAAGGCAGTGACTACCGACTAAATCGCGTCCCGCACCGTAAATATTGCTCTAAAAGCTTTTTTTTGCGTAAAATTATTTTTTTGATTTGCGTGTCCCAACCAGATTGTTTAAAAGACATTTCTTTTCAGGGGTCTTTCAAGACCGGAAAATAAGGCAGACGAATTCTCGAACAGAGAATGTGCCCGCTGGCTCGAGAGCATCCCTCAATCAGTAGCCAACCTCTGTGCGTTCACCTACCAGGTAGTCGTCCCTGGAGTAGGGGTGGAGGCGCTGCGGGAAGCTCGTGTCCAACCGGTCCACCCGCCAACCAATGCCCCTCAGTCGCTCCAACCAATGGCAGAGGTGCGTGTGCGCCGGACTGGCCACCTCCAAAAGGGACAGGCTGAAGTTGACCCTGCGGGGAAGGGATCTATTGCTCACCAGTTAGCACTACCGCAGTCCTTGGGTCGGCGGTTCTCAAACTTTCGGACCTCGAGGAAAGCCCACCTTCCTCGACGATGGGCCGAGAAAACAAATCCACACGTTTCATACTTCCCAACCGTCATTGTACTGACGAAAAGGCAAACAGCGCGCAGAAAACGGGGACTAGAGGAAGTGCAGACATCTAGTCCCCGTTTTCTGCGCGCTGTTTGCCTTTTCGTCAGTATGAACCAACTAACCCACATCGCCACCCTTATTCACGTCATTGTACCGCTTGCGTAACATCTGGGAAGCTTTCGTCATCATTACCGACTCTTGCCTAATGTAGACAGAACTCCCGTTTATGCCTTTTTGATAAAATTTATTATCGTCCTTCCCTACGACGTCATTTACTAACACCCCAAACGTATACTACATCTGGTCAGTTAAATCGCCAAAACAAAGTTGATGTTTTCCCACATCAAACAAATAAATTCTTTCACTCGTTCGTCCCTCGCACTTTTGCACAATGGAACCACCTCCCTCACCAAACTGCGACCATTTCACCACTCAATTTCTTTCAAAAATGCTCTTTCCAAGTTCTCGTTTTCTGTGGAACCACGATCGCAATTTTATGTTTTAACATTACGCTCTTTGTGTTTTATTGTCCACTCCGTTCTGTAACGTCGTACGACCGCGAGGGTAAATAAATAAATAAACTCTCCCGGTTTTGGCACTGATGCAATGAACCGGCGAACAAACCTAAGGACCTCATATACGATGGTGTGCACACTGTAGTGTGTTTGACTGAGAGTTATGCATCAATGGGTGGCTCAGACTTGCTAAAATTGACCATAAAATGGAGAAACTGTTTACTCGGAGGCAGAGATGGCCGAGGAAATTTCGGAGCTTGGGGAACTCGACCCCCGTGATCCCCAGGAAACTTGTTTGAGAATCCACGCCTTAGATAACCTACTTACTGGTCTGGAAACTTTGGCAGCTTCCCTCCTAGCATGCCTTGCCACCACAAACGGCACTAATCCATGCAGGAGTAAAAGAAGTTTTTTCTAAAATTACTGTAAAATATTGCGGAAGCACCCACTTCAATCAAGCACCCACTACTAACATTTTCGTGGGAATTCTGTAAATTATACGTTAAGTGCCCGAGTCGACCGGACAAGTGCCCATGTTCAGGTTAACCCAGTTTTCAGCAGGGTGAACACTTCCCCCAATATTTTTAGTGTAAAACTTAAAAATAACTTTTAGCCTTTCCACTCTGGTAAAAAGGAAGACCAGCGAAGCTGTATTATGGTCAGACGACCTCAAGGATGACTTCTTGGACGACCTCAAGGACAACGCCTAAAGACGACCTCAAGGACGACGCCTAGGACAACCGCAGGGACGATGTTTACGAAGACCTCAAGAACGACTTCTAGGACGATTTCAAAGACAACGTTTAGGACGACGTCAAGGACAACTTGCGGCACGACCTCGAGGACGACGTCTAAAACAACTTCTAGGACGACCTCAAGGATAACCTCTCAAACAACCTCAAGGACGACGTTTAGGACAACTTCTAGAACGCCGCCGTCGCTCATAGGTGGCGGTAGCTGTCAAGAGTTTTGTGTCGACATTTCTTTGCGGGGGACATGATCCTGGGAAAACTATCTGTTAACAGCTCTGCTCTAAAAAACAAAATCGCAAGATTTTGATCATTTATTATAAAGCAGATGTAGCACACTTCGCGTTGTGTTCCGATTATTCCGTACTATGACGACCCCTAGGTCTAGAGTATACTAGATGGTGTTTCTAGTCGTCCATCTTTTCAACGGGCCCAAGGGGGTTTTACGACAAAGGTAGACGTGTCCAACGACTTTCTCTGCGGAGGTTTCTCCAAACTCGCGTCCATCCGATGGGTTCTTTGGGCGATCCAATTGGTTGACTCCCAACGCCGGCGGTGTGCCTCTGGTGCATCAATTTGTCTCCAGAGAAAATTTACCCGTAGCACGACGACGAAAAGATTCCAAACTGGGTAATCCAGGGATCATGGCGCTACCATTCCTGAGTCTCCGATCGGTACCGCATTGTCCAGACTATGCGCGCTTAATTAAAAGAGGAAATATTACGCTTTGCAGACTATACAAAGATTTGTTTTCCAAGATTGTTCCCTACGACGAAATATCGTGGATTTTGTGAATGACAAGGTATGCTAATGATAATTCCCGCATGACACAAGCTTCTTCGTATCCTGCAGACGTTTTGGGGACTCCATCGTTAGTCTTAGCAGGTAATTAAAACTCGGCACACTTTCTCCCCTCTCGACTCCGCGGTGTCTCGGACAGGGCCCCGAGCACGCAGGAGCCCCGTTCTAAAATACAAAACCGGTCCGAGCCAACCCGGTCAGTCCCGGGTTGGTGTTTGGCAGTAGAGGTTTTTGAACAATCCAGCACAAGGCACAACCAGTGATATGGCCAGTGCGTACATTCACGTTGCAGACGCACAAGCTGTCTCGCCAGTGTGCGTCTTGCCGGTATGCAGCGCAGCCAAGGTGCATGAAACCAAATCGAAGGACCATAAATGAGGATGCGGTAAACACACTGGTTGGGGACGAGCACCGGGCACCACGGGACGGCTACACTCGGCATCGACTATTTCGCGCCTCGTCATCGAGGCTAGGGCTGCTTTCACGCCACCACGGCCCCACGCTGCCATGATAGCACATGTCCTTGTCGTGCATCTCGTCTGCACTTGTCCTCGCGCAAAGGAGAGCGCCGCGTCGGAGGCTCACCTCAATGACGTAGTGCAAAATAATGGACGCCGAGTACAGTCGGACTGCCCGAGCCGAAATTAGGTCAACGAAAGAGAGACGGGGTCCGGCCGTTCCAGGCGCCGAGGCACCCACTCCGCGTCGTTCTCGCACCTCCTCTCCTGGGCAAGGTAGACCAGCTGGTCCTCGTGGGTTGCCAGGCGGCACAGGAGGTCGAACAGGTGGTCCGTCAGGGAGTCGTCGTACACCACTGTGGAGACACGTGAATCTAGCTTTCAGGATGTTGACGAGTACAGTTGAAACTCGATGTAACGAAGTCGGTAAAATTCGCAATTTACTTCGTTACATTGAAATTTCGCTAAATCGAAATTTGGCTTTAGCATGCGAAAAAAAAAATTCCGAAACATTTTACGGGTATGAAAACTCACCGAAAATGACATTTATTTAGGGGCAAAGTAGTCCGCGAGTTTTGCTTGCGCCTTGTCCGACAGTAGCAGCGGCGTCGGCGGCGTCATACGGCGTTCGAGCGCCCAGAGCGCTTGCACGGCATCTTGCTGCCCATGCGACGCCGGGTACCTCCTCAGTACGTCCATTGCGTCGAGCACTTCCCGAGTGCTCGTGATCTCGGCAGTTTCTTCCGGATGGCGTCCAAAACGTTTGCTTTCTCATCCAAAAAAAGAACTTTACGTTTCCTTATGGCAGCAAGCACGTAAGTGAACCACCCGGTTAAAAAATAAAGCTGTTTAGTTTAGGCGGTGCCAAGGTTTCCAACCTACACAGCACCTACACAGCACTCTTGACCGCACAGTTTACTTGCCCCCTTGCACCCACAATGTGCTTGCGCCTTTGCTTTACATCACGCTCGCAAGACGATAATCGGTCTTTTCGGTCTTCTCCTAGATGGATCTGCCCTCGCGGTCGCGCCATCACGTTGCTCCCCCGCTGAAGTTGGCTCCCGCGCTACCCGCGGTACAGTGGACTATGATGATCAGTGAATGTCAGTGGTGATGCTGTTATGCCGTGTTAACTTTTTGCTCGGCATTTTCTGGCCAGCCTCGCGGAATCCGCTTTGCCGCATGCCTCGCCGGCGCTACCGGCGCCGCATCCTCGGGCAGCCTAGGAACGTTGGAAGGCCTGTCCCCGTGAGGTAACCTATCAAGCGCTCGCGTTTGCGCATAATTTTTTTTTTTAACCACAATTTTTTTGCGAAGTTGTTTTTTAGAGTTGATTTATTTATTTCCTTCTATGGCAATGGCGCTTCGTTATATTGAAATAGCAGCAAAATAGACTTCGTTATATAGGGACTAAAAATACATGGGGTCTATGGGCAAGAAATTATGAAAAATAAAATACTTCGTTAAATCGAGGATTTCGTTACATTGAAGTTCGTTATATCGAGGTTCGACTGTACCTATATATACACACGCACCATTTTAAAACGGCCCGTATCGTCCACGCCAGGTGTGGGCACCATGCGTGCCCGAAAACCAGAATTGCGCGAGACGAGGCGTCTGCGCATGCACCGTGCTATCGGCAGAGCTGTGGCAACAGCGTGAAGTCAGAATTGTGCGTTGGTTGCTCCTTTGATTCGCCGTAAGTGCAAGCGAAGGGGCTACAAGAGCGAGCGCAATGCTTTTAGCAGGCTTGCGACGCACTCGCCAAGTGAAAGTGACGTTCTAGGCAACATGCTCCTGCATCACACCACTGCCAATGCTACGAGCCACTGCCTGCGTGTGTTATTGCCAACTGATATCCAATCAAGAGCTAGGAATGCGCCGCGACACCCATGCATTTGTGTTACAATGAGTTTTTTACCCGACTCAGAAGATGAAATGATGCACGGCAACATTGGTTTCTCTCGCGCCTGTAGCGAAGCAGAGCATAGTGTAGATACGTTCTCTGGCCTGTACTTGTCAATTATCAACTTCCAATCTTTCAATGCAAAATTTGTTTTAGGGTCTGGTTTAAACGGATGTGGCAACGAAATTCTACCGCCTTTTTTATTGTCTAAATGTCAACCGCATTCTGGCCACATTGCGGAGATGCCAATTTTTTGCTCGAAAAGACGGCAAAACATTATTTAAAAGAAATACGCCAATAAGACGATAACAAAACAAGATAAGTCTCACCTTTATGATCGCTCCATTTTCTTTGGAATCTAAACTCGCAGCGCTAAGAGAGAAGGAATCACACCGCTTTCAGGATATACGGAGCATATACAAGACGGCTCGAGCATACGTCGGAACGGCCCCTCAATTCTCCACACTGCGTAAGATTGTTGAGGGGCCTTTCACGATTTTGCGGCGAGGTTGATTCCCGCGCAACAAGAAGTCGTCCGCACTGACCGTCTGCTGCCAGGAACACTCGGATGTGGCTCAGGTTGTCGAGGTCCTGAGAGGTCCAGTCCCAGGGTCCCACCGGGGGCTCGCCTTTGAGGGGGGGTCCGTGCGCCCAGTCGAGGCGGCGAACAAGCGCTTGTGGTTGCTGGTCATCTGCCCCCAGCGCGTCGTAGAATGCCTCGTTGCTGTTCAGGTTGCGCTGGCACAGCGCGAGCACTTCGTCTCGTGCGTCTGCAACATCGAAGTTGAATTCGTTGACGCTCCGCCAATTCGAAGGTTTCAGTTTGATGGTCAATTACACGATTTTTCGACCTATAAATTGCATCGTTGTACAAGTCACGCTCCCCTATAAACAACCGTTCTTACAAAAATGTCGCTGGTTAAGTTGCATCTATGTATTGTTGCAAGCATCGCCGAGGAGGAACGCTTCTTCATACTTCCATAAGTTTCGGGATGATTCTTTCCCCCGAGTGTAATGGATAAGGAGGCCAACATGACCTTGCCGAGTCAGGTTACGAGTGTTCGGTGCTCAACATTCTAGACCGAACGTCCGAAACACCAAGTGTAGTAGATAGAAAGCCCAGTGCGGCCTTGTGGACTCACCCTCGCACACCCAACTGTCATGCCAATAACTCGACGCTCGACGACGCTTTCTCGGCGCTCGTTCTTCCTTTCGTTTCTGACACCAGCTCACCGATTAAATATATATTTTCAGTCCTACCTAGTAGACCCGCTCCAGTCTACGACGATATCTCAACGGTCGGCACAGCAAAACTGCGTTGATAAGCCCACATTTGTTTATTGTGATCACGATATGTGCAGAGGTAGGAGTCTGTGGTAATATTCTTTTCAATTAATCGATTGTGAAATTTGACATTCACAACGGCAAATTTGCACGATTGAGGTTCCTACTTAGAATAAATGGGTTAGTGTAATATTTTTTTTTCACAAACATTTAATCCCCCATTTACCCTTCTACCGAAACTGAAGCTAGGTGCCCAAAGAGCACCTGTGATGTCGATATCATTCCCCTCCACCGGCTTCATGAGCGAAGCCAGCTACAATGGTGCCTCTCTTTGCCTGCATAGCTTCAGTTTGAAACCATGTACCAGGGGGACATTTCTTAACTTGTAGCACTCACTACAAATGTTTTAATAAAAATTTTGCGGCATATTCCAGACCACAATGAGGTTGAGCGTCAGTTCTCCAAATACGTTATGAACCTAAAAATGATAATCTAGAAAGTTAACTGTGAACACACTAATTAACCAATTTCTCCCGTTTTTCTTGTTGCAAGCCTGGTGGTAGAAAAAACATGAATGATAAGGTAATCATACATGCTTTTTGCAATTTCAGCCTAGCACCGATTGTACAAGTGGCATCTTCAGCACACCAGGAGGCTTCCAACACATGTCAAATCTCTCTAAAACTGGCCGATTTAGTGGTTTTCAATAACACTCAGCAAGGGTATGATTCGAAATACCTGCTTATTTTGACTACTTACAAAACTAATTAACAAATTCCAGTCAACTGTCTGAAACGTCGTGACAACTAGCCTCTTACATTATACGCAGTGTCTAGTGTTACGTCCGACGGAACCTGAAATAAAAATTAAAGTTACGTACGACGTAACTGATTTGAGTTACGTCCGACGTAACCCAATATGTAAATTAAAGCTACGTCCGACGAAACTCCAAATGAAAAGTAAAGTTACGTCCGACGTAACTTTACCCCAAGATTTCGAGTTTTGTCCGACGGAACCCAATGTAAAAGTTAAAGTTACGTTCGACGGAACTCGAAATAAAAAATAAAGGCCCGCTGCTCGTTTCAACCTGGATGAGTTTCGTACCGGCGTACGTCGTGGCACTGGCACGCGTTTGTGTGATTGCTACTGTGCGGCGCACGTTAAAGACCCCAGGTTAGCGGTTGTACTGCATTGGCTAACTTTCTCATCTACAGCTAAGAGACAAGTCACCCGTGGAGGCGTACTAGCATCTAAACTGGCTAAACATACGAGCAACACGATTTTTCTAGATCACAATTCATATAACTTATTTCCGTCGGTCGTAACTCGAAACCTCAGGGTAAAGTTACGTCGGACGTAACGTTGATCTTTATTTCGAGTTCCGTCGAACGTAACTTCAATTTTTATTTGGAGTTCCGTCAGACGTAACTTTAATCTTCATATTGGGTCACGTCGGACGTAACTTTAATCTTCATACTGGGTTACGTCGGACGTAACTCAAAACCTTGACACAAAGTTACGTCGGACGTAACTTTAATTTTTATTTCGGGTTCTGTCGGACGTAACGCTAGACACTGCGGATGATGCGTACATTATATCCTACTGGCTGTTTGGCGGCGAAAATAACAGTAACTCTGAGACTTTTTGTCAAATTAATTGAGAAGCAATAGAAACATTTCCGAGGCTGCTTTAAGTGGCTTGCGTCGCAGTCACGCCCGACCAACGGACCCGACGGGATGCCGATACTGCATACCAGTGCAGTAGACCCAGTCCGCAAAGGCTGCAGCCACAAGCCCGCACAGTCCGGCACCGCAGCCCAGCTCCAGGCAGCCACGCCCGCCGAGCACTTCAAACCCACAGTCCAGCAGGAAGTCCGACAGGAGAAGCGACGCCTTCCACACCTGCGGCCGTTGTTTGTTTCATCGGAAACCTTTCACGAACCAAAGTTTGGGTTGCTCCAAAAAAGAACTACGCTGCGGTGGATCTCTTCCACGAAGAGTTCTGTACATGCAAAACCCTTACTGAAACTTTCTTTTGTGACTGCGCCAGCCGAATGCAGCTCCGGAGTTCCCGGTTGGGCCGATAGGATCGCCGCGTCGCTGGCTTCTCTCTCGTACGTCCATCCAAAGAGCAGATTCGTAGGTCTACCCAGCCGACTCCGACCAAACTGTTATGCTCATATTCGAAATGGGTACATGACCTTTTTGGTGCATTAGCAATTAATGATTTCGCAACTCCCGCCTTAATAATTTTAGAGTGACAACTTTGTTTGGGAAGCACCGGTTTAGCCATCTTCTTACCATATTCCCAACATAAGCCATTTTTCACCTGAATGCGCAAGTCCAAAAACTGCAACATGCTCTCCTCTGGTTTTTCTACTGTGAAATGCAACTCCGGGGCCATTGACCTAATAAGCTTTTCAAGATACTCAGATTTTCCTTCTTCAAACGTGCAGACAAAAATATCATCTACATATCTTCTGATGAAGCCCACGTTAGGTGACAACTCAATCATCCTGTCGAACAACTCTCTATCCAAACTGTTGAGGTATATCTCAGCTAACAATGGAGCGACTGACGAGCCTATGCATACATCTTCTTTCTGGATGTGTTTTCGATTATTGTATTCGAGGACTGTTGACTTTAAATAGAGATCTAACACGGTAAGGAAGCCTTCCACTGTTACGCCCGATCCTGATTGAAACTTTACCAGATTCAACTCTAGCACCTCCTTCACGGCGTTCATCAACCTCTTCTTTTCCAGAGAATAATACAAATCTTTTATATCCATGGAGAATACCAAACTCTTCCTCCCATGGTTGTGTTCTAAAATCTGAATACATTTCGTGTTTCTCAGCGATAAAGATTTGTCCAAACTGATCTGACCTAACCCATGCTGCAGAAACTTAGACATCTCTTTGCCACGTTCCGTTTTCGTTTACAACCACTCTAAGAGGCATCTCCACTTTATGGTCCTTTAGGAAAAATTTGTATACAGTTCTTCGTTCCCCTTGGAGGGTGGCGGACTGCCAACGGAGTTCGTAATTACGTGTCTGAAATACCGCAACTCATTTGAATGGGGTTCAATAAAAATACATTTCAATGAACGTGCTGTTTCTGTTTGATTGCACTGGTAATATCACGCGAAGCGCAGTTGTTGTGAAGTATATCGCGCGCGGTTCGTCTGCTAAACCGGTGCCGTGCTGGCCGCTCACAGCGGTCGGCGCGGCACCAGTCTAGCAAACAAACCAGAAAAAAAAAAAAAAGAAGAAACCGGGGGGGGGGGAGGAGGACAGAGGGCGCACGCCAACGACAGTGGTGGCGCCATCTGGCAGTCTTTCGAGACCAGTTTTAGTCTCCGACCGTACGTATGTCCGCCTTTCTGCCACTAGCGCCTCGTGGCGCTAGTTTTTCCTTACCATGGTGGAGGCTATAGCTGCACTCGGCTGACTGCGCTTCCCGACTGAAACAGCCCCGGCAGACGGCACCCGCGTCGTTTCGTAGAGACATGTTTCATAAAAACACATTTTCATGAAAAACAAAAAGAAGAGACGCATGTTCCGTGAATGTAGGCTTTGTGGAAGCATGTTTCGTCAACGCTGTTTGCGTTGCGTGAACACATGTTCCTAAAATATTTCGTTACTATTCATTTATTTAACCCTTTGACGGTTGTCACCATACGTGTTTGGCGGTGATAAGACAGCTAAAAGTGTCCGCCTAAACGTGAAAATGCGCGCACCATGGGAGGTGTTGCTATTTCGTTATGCCTTTGGCCAACTAACCTTTTTCAGAGTTCGTTGAAGCGACCGTGGCGCACCCTCGTGGAGATAATTCAAAACGTTTGTGGGCTCAGTCCGTCCTCCCGTCATTCCGTTCGCTTCCTAGACGCGATCGTTTTGGTGCCTTCGTTATGGAAAGTTTTTCTTGCTGTTTTCCGGCTGTCATTCTCTAGAAATAGCTGCTGACGATCCCGAAGGATAGAGTGAAGCAACCATCTTCGACACTTCGGACTTTATCCGTCTGTACGCTTTCCAAGACGTATGGAGTGCCGATGCTGCATCGGTACTGGTCGTCAACACAACGTGCGTCGATCGGTACTTGGCGAAGGACTGCAGACAACTCCGGAAAGGATGGGCCTTCAAAGAAGCTTACGTCAAGAAGGTCATGGTGAACACCTTTGATCCCGACCACACCGTTCACCTTGTAAGGAGCACGACCATCTATGAAGCCGGGACATTACAGGCAACTGATATCGCTTTCCAAGAGCGCCGATATCGTTCAAGCGTCTTGCGACCGCGTTGCAGTGTGAGTTTATTTCTTCGGTAAAACCCGTGGCGATGTAATAATGTGTCTTAAGGATTACAAAATGTGTCAATATTTGTAGGGCGTGAGCCCCATACTCTCTATCCTTTCGGCAGATTTGTATCAAGATCCGTGTGTGCCAGTCCTTTGATCATATTTTATGCGTGACGCGATAAGTTATCTAAAAAACAAAACAGAAAACAAGATTTGTCGTCTTCGTCTTTTTTGTGGTACTTCAGCATGCAACTAAAAAGGGCCAAGCTATGTCATCGAACTAGGTGACGTGTTGATATAAAATTCTGTAGTAAGACATTTTTTTATTCAATATTTTAATGAGCTTCAAGCGTAAATATATACTTTGCAGGTTGAGCGGAACATGCCAGCACATATCTGGCCTGCTCTTTACACTATACGACAGTGTAAAGATCTGTTTTCCGTGACAACGGCTTGGCGTCCCGCCTCTTCGCTGCCCTGCTGTACCGTGCAAGCAAACTCGGTGCGGAGGCAGGTGTCGGCTTCTATGTAAACAAGGAGGGAGCGAAGTCTGGGTGATTCTGGTCTCGTGAAGATACCCCTGTGTCGTAAAAATCAGGAACAAAAACCTTGCTATGAATGACTAGCCTGCACGGAGTATGACGGATACATCCTGAGTTCAAACAAATATGAATGAACTAACCTCCAATGAAGTGGACGCTGCAAACACGCGAGTTCGGAGATGGCTGCCAAGGCGTCCCGTCGGAGTTCTGGCGTCGCAGCGCTTGAATCCATTTTTCTCCCTTCTTGAGGTGCGCGGTAGCTTTCGGGAATCTAAAGAAGCTCACGTTCGGCGTGTTTTTCTTGCTGTTTGTACATCCAACAGCCGAGCAGCGGTGAGGCATCGCGACAGTGCCGGACAGACGCGCCTAGCAATGCGAGCGAAGCCAGGCAGCGTACGAGGAGAGCCTGCAAAGATGGCGCCTTTCCCTTTCCTACTCTCTCCTCAAGTTCGGGCATGCGCACAAAATTCTCCGAAAAAGGTCAAGTATATTTGCGCAGTGTTTCCCTTTGCTGAGCTATTTATAGATTTTCAAATTAGATGCTCCACACACATGATGTTCACTTTGCACGCCGGCCGCTCTGGCGGCAGTGCCAATGGGAGCACTGGCTCTTCCGATTCAGACTTGCAACGCTTTTAGGAATTGAATTCGGAAGATGAGAGCTCATCATCCGACAGAGAAGCTTTGTAAAGTACATCCGGTTCGGAATCTGAAGCCGTTAGAATGCTCCGGAAGCAGAGGCGTCAAAATGAAACCAAATGGAAGAAAGGAGACAACTTGCCGCCTTCAATATTTTCATTGAATGCTTCTAAACCTAAACAGCCTGCAAGCACTGTGTGTGCTTCCGCTAGATAACTAAAAAAAACTGTTTATTTACTTTTTCTATATATTCCTTTGGAAAGAAAGCCTGACCACTGGCAAACATTGTTTGGGGAAAAAAAAAATGACCGTATGGGAGTATTATAGGTACAATATCACAAACACAAGTATGCATGTAAAACACAAACCACTCCCTTAGTGCGTAACATAATCTGTAAGCAGCTAAGGGTTAGGGCGTGACTTACTGACGCCTGCATATGAGACACAAAATGTTTGCTGCACAAAAAAGCAGGATTGTGTCTGATGAAACGTCTCAAGATGCATCAACGAAGTGAAAGCTGGAAGCCTATAGACGAAATGAATTGTTGATGAAACGTCGCGCATCAACGAAACTATCTGCCAACGAAACGTCGCTCAGCAAACTGATTGGCATCACAGCAGATGTGCCCGGATGACTTTAAGAAAGAAAATAAAATAAAGTAAGAAAGTGTTTTTGCGACTCAAATAACACATTCCCGATTGTGTTTTTTCTTTTTGAACTTCTGTCACTGACAAAGTTGCTCACCACACTTTCGAGGCTTGTCGACACCATAGACAATGCCGACAAACAACCGCTCCGGTTCAGACAAAGAAGCAGAATGGCAAAAGAAGGTCAGCAGCGTGGCCACAGATGGCTTGCTGGAAGCAAACAGGCATTTCGTGAAGCTGCCCTTATGCATATATTTCGTCTCTCCGCAACTTGGCAGACGGCAAAAGCTACAGTCCCGGCGAGCCAATCGGCTCGATGGAGTGAGCCGGGTGACCACACTTTATCTCATTAAGTACTTGCCCGCAGTGGCGTCAAAGCCACGGGTGGGAAAGAGAGGGGAAGGCCCCTTTTGTACGAACTTTGACTAACCTTCTAGGGGGAGAAAAGCGACGTCTGGGATGCACAAACGAGGGTCTCGGTGAGAAGAGAGTTCCTCCTTTCTCTCTTCTCTGACCGCTTGAGTTACACTCTCGCCCCCATAACTTTGGTAAAGGCTATCATGTGTTTCACCTCCGTCACTCTGATTAGCTCAAAGGGGGCCGTACCGTTCGTTCTTTGCCAAGTTACGGTGAAATCAAGTGTAGCAGTCGGGCAGTCTTGTTTTTTGGTTGCCTGCCTCCTGAGGCAGCATTGCCAGAGAGATTTGCAAATAAACTGGAGGTGAAATAAAAATTTCTTCAATCATTCCCAAAGAAGATTGACACATTGGAATTAGGGTGTCGAATCGGGCTAGTTGGTTAGTGCTTAGTAAAATCAACACGGCGCACAAAAAACGATGAAGTAGAAGAGTGTACACAAGACAGCACTTGTCTAGTGCAAGGCTGTATTCCAAAATTTATTCGATCTAGCTCCACAGTAAAGGTTTCGTACCGCGGCGATTCAAAACTTACTCGCACTTACTCAACGACGTCAGAACTCGCGTTCCAGAAGTGGGTTGTTTACTCTGGAATGATTACTCATGCTACCGCCATCCTCCGATCGGATAACGTGACGTCTTTACTCAGACAAAACCGAGTAAAGACGTCATATGATCTGTTCGTTGTCTGCTTTGTGCGCTCACAGCCGTCAAAGCTCGTCTGCACTGTTGGCTTTGGTGGCAGACGTTCAAAATGGTAGAGGATGAGGGGCAGCCATTTTTGTGTGGTTACTGCACTTCTCTGTTTTCAGCGCACAAATTGACTGCACACCACATCCAGATCGTACACCTTCCGCACGAAGGTATACCCGTGGTTCTTATTAAAGTGCAAGCGTAAGCAGCGGCTTATCCGCATCCTCGTCTTCGGCATTGGAGTGAACTACGTATTCTTACGTTCAAGGCTAAGGATGTTCGAACACAGTGGATGATGTAGAAATAATTTTTTTCTCCAGAATGTGTGTAATGAGAGGATGACGCTTGTGAAGCAGTGAAGGCTTTGAAGATTTCAAGTATATAATCAGCCAACAACCCCAACCCCTCTCCCTCCTCAAGAAAATGCCTATAGCAGTTTGGAAGATCTTTCTGTAATTTTTTACTCATATTTGCGTCAAAGTGAACGCAAGTCACATATCACTGTTGAGAAAGCTCCAGCGCTGTACCACAACACCGTGTGGATGTGGATTCTAAATTTCTGCAAAACGTAATCGGTGCGACTTACGACGAGTGGAATGTATACATTTAGGGCACCTGGACTAGACTTACAGTGATAGCGCTGACTAATAAAAACAAAATTTTCTATGCCCAACTGAGAGGAGTAAGTCATTCTGATTTTAGTGTACAGCCCAAAAGGGAGGTGAACAGGTGGAACAGGTGAAGCCACCTACGAAAACAATGCGTCGTCACTGTGGAAAGAAAAACTTTGCAACGGTTAATATTATTGTCTCTTCATCAAGTCTCCCAGTGTTTCCTCCAAGATCGAAAGCGATTGTCCGCTATTTTCCGCCATCGCTACTATGTTTTCTTTTTGCCGTAGCCCGAGATGAAGCCAATCCACGTACGAACCAGGCGATGATCCCGGCCGTTCCAAAACCGAGTCGCAGATCATTTACACGCTATGTCGCGTGATATCACCCGCTGACATAGGAGACAAGTTACTCGGGCAAGGTGCGTAACATAGCCTAAGATACGTCGGACTAAGCGTAAAAAAATGGGCTAAGCTTACTGAGCTCTGTCAACTGAGCTCCGCTCACAATGCTAGTGTGTCTCACCGACACCAAAAAGCATGCCAATAACTATGTGTCTGCGTGCAAACTAATGGGAAAAGTGACGAACGCTATTTGTCAACGTGGCAAGACACGGCTTACGGGAAGTGAAAAAGCCTTTTGTGAAACTGCCCTTTCCTGGTGAATTTTCGCGCAATACTCCCGTGTTACTGGAGGTGTGTTACAGGTACTATGTGCATTGCACGAGACTGCTCCAATTCGTTTAGCCTCGAGTCAAAGCACAGTCGACGCTGCAAGCCGATAGGAATAATCAAGAAGAGCCGAAAGCGCAACATTTGTTGCCTATCTTTGCATGTCATATCAAAGAGTGTGCTGCAACCTTAAATTTTTAGTTTGTGTGCCTGTCTGTGTGTCTTGTGGTCTTCAACAGTGATCCGGCCTATATTGAAACTAATTCACAAGGACCAGCACATAACACATTTATTATGATAAAAAAAATTGTTGTCGATATTGCTGTGCGGAGTGTCGTTGAAATGCGACGGCTTTTTGTATTGTCTTGAACCACATAAACGTTTCTCTCTTAGACTGCTTAGGAATTCCCACAGAAATTCTGGCAATATCTTTTTCCGATGTCCACGAAGTCTTTTATTGCATTTAAAACTAATTAACTTAATTTTTGTTTTTAGTAACTCTCTACTTCTTGTGGACGGGCCTCCCGCAACCAACCAATGACTTTTGTTGTCGCATTACTGCAATTCAAATGTTTCTCTCTTACTATACTGAAAGAAATGTAACTTCTATTTAAACATAATAAGACCCTTGGTAACTGTACCTGCTGTTCAGGAGCTTAACATATCACATCACATTCAGTGGGCGCATTACCCCCCGTTTGCAAAAGTGAACATACTTATGTATTTTAAATGTTTTTTTTTTTTACTCGAAACGTTATCGGTCCTATGCGGGACCACGATAGGAGCGGAGGTTACACACCACGAGAAAAGACGTGCAAAAAACACAGATCAATACGATCCTTCCAATATATTTTAATATGAACTTCAGGTACCACTGATCGAATGCCTCAGACAAGAGAAGCAAATGCAGCCCTATTTCCAGTAGCCACCACATGTGCTGGGAACTTGTTTCATTCCCACAGTGTTTGCAAAAAAGAATTAGCTTCTAAAACAATCCCGAGATATAAGGATTGCTTTAAGTTGCAACTCTTTTTGGGTCTTTGCGGTCTTTGCGTACAACGTCGAGACTCACCTGAAGTCCGACGCCTTCCAGCGTGCTCGACAGGAAGTGGTCTGGGGAAGGAAAGCGGGGATTGGATGGTGCCCGGCGGCCATGACGGCGATCCCACCTATCTGCAGGGTGACGCGGCGCCTCGGTCTGGATACCGCGAGGTCTCCGTCGTCGTCCAAGGCAAGATCCCCGCCGCACTCTTCTTCGACGTCTTTACCAAAGGCGAACCAGTCCACCAGCAGCCGCGAGCGCCCCACTGCAAGGTCACCGCACCGGATGTTGGTTAGAGCAGTCCATAAATAAAGTAACTGGACATGGAGTTTGTACAGCTCGTGCTGACAGTCGCCAGAGGGTAGCCCAAAGCACTGCGCCACCATTAAAGCCATTTATAGAGGGCAAGCTTACACTGTCCAGATTTAAGTGCCTTCGTACGCACATGAGCTCTTGCAGAGCGGCGACACCTCAGCTATTTTTACAGAATAACATACAAAATACAAAACAACAAAGACAATGTCAATGAATATAAAACCGTGCCTGTACGCACGCTTCGGTCAGGGGCACAGGGGGAATAATAATTTGCTCAATGATTTGAAATTCATTTTATTCGTCATTTCGACCATTTTTTGTGGCAATCGGATTCAATCTAATGTAACAAACTGTAATGGGTAGTTGAGAAAATGATTACTATACCTATAGGACTGTTCAATGGGTCAATTTGTGAGAATGATAGGGTCTGGCAAAAATGCAATCAGTGATAACTAATAACCATAGTCTCTAAATAGCTTTTAAATATTGTGCACAAAGAGGAAGTGGGGGACAACCCAAAAACTCTGGGTCCATTTCTTCACTGATATGCGCAAGCAAGAGCAAGTTTTAATATTCTCGTCAACGAATCAAACGAGAAATGTAGCCCCTGTGCCTGTGGCAAATATCCGGTTAGAGCCTGCTTATAGGCGTCTGCAAGTACGGCCTCTGGGCACCACCATCTTGCTGCTGGCGTGTGTAGATCATCCGATAGTCAAGCATTGCTAAGGCGTACCTACGGTTTCCAGACTGGTGCCCAAACAAAGCATTTTCCATCCACGGTGGCCAGACTAGCTTTCAAAGCGCGGCTGCTTGCAAACCTCTATAGAAAGAAAATGCATACGCGTCGCAGTCACACAAAACGCATATTGATGGCAATAAAAAAATAAAAAAACATGACTTGTACAGTTGCTAAGTTTGAGATGTGTGTGTACGCCATTTTTTTTTTAATCCTTTCCTTGTACTGGGTTGAAGTATGGAAATATTTAGAGTTTTTATTGACACATATTTAACACATTTAAGTTTTGTTGAAGTTGTAAAAACTACTACCCGATATACTTTGTTTCAGGCAGACAGACTGCAACTTCTCCACTTTCTTTTTCTGTCTCATCAGGCCTTTATGTCTGAAATTTTCTGAACACGAGAAAACTGGGTCATTTTTTAACCGCGCCTGGGAGCAAGACCACATCAAACTTCAGGCACGGAGCAAAAAAAGAAAGGGTGTCTTGAAACTTGTCTTTCTTGTTCCCTGCCATTTTCACACTTCTCTGTACACCAGAAAAGTTCAAAAAGCGGCATTTGTATTTTTTTTTTTCTTTAAGATTGAGTGGTCAACATGTCTGCACCTTGTCAATGTAACAGCCACCGATGCTCTGCAGCTGTCATTTCTAGCTATGGAGGCAAAAACTCACATGTAGTTCACAATTCTTTTTATGCCGTTCAGGCCCCCGATTACAAAACCATAGGCAAGTCTTGTTTTAGCGCACAAGAATCCTTGTGCAATCCCACCCTACGCATCTGCACGACTGCTGAATCAAGCACTTTTTAATGCGTTAGCATTAGTACCCACGTGACAAGGAAAAGATGACGGCGTCCATCTGTGGAGAAAACAGGGAAAAGGGAAGCGCGCTGCACAGAGAGGAGGAAAACAGTGAAGGTCAAAGGTGAGAGGGAGGGGACGTCACGGGGCAGAAGCCAAAGCGAGTGCGGGAAACTGGAGAACAGCGAAAGCAGCGAACGCGACAGAGGAGCGGGAGCAGTGCCTGGATCGGCTGGCTGAAATGCGATGCAAAAAGCGGCAAGCTGACGTGGGTCTGCGTGCAACAGAAGCTGCAAAAATTAAAGGAAGATCCATCGGTGGATCCTTAGGGAATGCGTTAGCAAGACTCTTGCAGAATGCCACACACGTCCCCTGTTGGGGAACGCTAACACTGACCCTGTAACAAAGCCAAAAAGAGGCAGAAAAGGATAGAGAAGCAAAAGAGAAAGTCAAAACAAAAAAGTAAAGGGGTCAGCGTTAGCTTTTCCCAAAGGGAGACGTGTGTGGCGCTTCCCAAGGGCATTCCCTAAGGATCCACCAATTGATCTTCCTTTTAATTTTTTCCTTAAAGCATACAGGGGGCCAACAGTGCCTCCAAGGACAGAAGATAGAGTATACCATAAAATACTGGGGAAGTGCTCTCCCACTTTCACTGAATATTGGGTTAATCTAGACAGGGGCACTTCTTCGGTCAAATCGGTTAAAACCAAGATGGTGGCCAATAATGAGCTTTGAAGGCAGAGTGAACGGAATCGGAGAACGTACATTCATTTTCACGTGACATCCACGTCATCACCGCTGGCGGTATTATGGCTGCCGCAACGGGGTGAATATTTTCAATCGATGCCGGCACTTCAAGGGGGGGGGGGGGGGGGCTTAAAGGGGTACTCCGGCGATTTCTTTATGATCTCCGATTTGCCTAAAAATTTGCTAAACACACCAAAAGACATTGCTGAAATAGTAACCATATTATTAAGTCCAAATATTATTGGTTTTTTTTGTTTTTATTCGCAGGGTAATTGAATTTACAATTTGGTCCTGATCGTGCTTTTCAAACCAAAAGTTCGTACCGGCAACGACGAAAAAGTCACGCCAGCGGAAGACAGGGGTTCACTCTTCGTACTGTAGAATTTGTTCCAAACTGATTCCAAGTAGTTTCGTAGTGGCAAACCGATGCTCTGGAAGTTTGCTTTAGTACCCACACACCAGCATGAAACAAGTGCTCAGCACAGTCTATTTTTTAGACTGCCTGCTCGACTGGCAAGCCTACCTGCCACTGACGTCGCAGTACAGAAACGTGTGGGTGTATTTGAATGCTGGTTTTTGCATCATTTTCATTTGCCGATTTCACAATAACTAGTCCGAATCTGGCGATGCTAAATAGCATACCGGAAAAGGAAGAGGCCGAGGATTCAGAAAATATAGTCAGTTAGGCGGCTCAAAAACTTGCTGGAGTAACCTTTAAGGATATAATTTGCAGGATTCCCAAGTTTGGAAAATGTTAATAGTGGGCGCTTGTACAAAGTGAGCACTTTCGTGGTATTTTACGGTAGACGTTCTTCGTTTCCTAAACTCTTTCAGAACTTTGCTTCCCTCCGTTCAATGCACAGAGCGGTCAACAATCTGAGCACTTTCCGCTGTATTTTACGGTAGTCTTTCTTTGTTTCCTGAACACTTTCACAACCTTGCTTCAATGCACAAAGCAGACAACAATCTACTTTGTGTCTAGCATAAAAGTCCATTCATTCGTTTGTAGGATTTTATTTCGTAATATTTTGCATCTGTAAACAATCACTGTCGTAACATTTGTGGTCAAACAAACCGCTACATACGTCACACACAAAAAAAAACAACTGTGCTGCATCTGCCTATTCCTTCCATTTGTTCCCTCACCTTTTCGCACCATTCCCTCTCGCTCTTAAAACCATCACCGTTGTAACCCAAAGCAATAAAGGTCAGTCCTCAGCTCAATACCAAAGTGAACTGTACAGTGCAGCAGAAAAAACAAACAAGTTGTAAAATAAGAACAAATATTCAATAACAGGCACAACGTTGGATGTCGATGAGTGAATCACTGACGGGCTGCCAAATTCCCCCTTAATTTCCAAGCTCTTTGGTAGCGCTCAACTTCTTCTACCTTTGTGCCAAGTACACTTTTTTTTTTCAACTCTTTCATTTCATTTTTTAATGTCCACGTTGATCTCTCGGCCGAACTCGTCCAACATCTTTGCAAGATATTTCTGTTCGTCCATGCCCATAAACTGGCCCCGGAAGTGGCAAAAAAATTGCATCACAGGAACCGACGTGTCATGCTGTCGAGTGTCTGGATCCTGGCGGTTGGTCCCAGAAATGATGGCAAAAAAGACGAGGGCGGCAGACATATCTGTCAGGGACGAGCTCTGAGCAACAACCACATTTTTAGATGTAAAAACATAGGAGAAAAACCAAGACAAAACATTCACACAGCCAATAAGCACTCGTGGTGTTGGGCACCTCGTCGGTAATGTGACAATTAATATTAATAACAATATTAATATTAAAGAAAAGTGACAATGATATTCATAAATTCATCGTTTGATCTTTTGACACAGCATCGGAGGGCACACTGCCAACCAACCGACTGTGCTCGATAGTGTTTGGAAACATTCAAGCAGCCGCCCTGTCACATTTCCCCCTAGTGCATCATCCCCTATTTAAAATGGACTCCACACCTGCAAAAACAGCCTCACCGACGGTATCGCATCCATCACGTTCCAAGCACTCTACTCTGCGCTCCAAACAGCATCTGTCACGGCTGCACACTCCCCAATTGAGGGAGGTGCCAGCCATCTGTCGCACTTTATTTATCACTCTTCTTACACTTTTGAATTTTGTTTCCAGGACCATAAATCTGAAGGAATTTCTTTGTTGCAATTTCTCAGATGCAACTGTAACTTCGGTGCTCGTACATGTAATGCCTAGAGGTTTGCTTAGAAAGCTGAATCAACGAATGGACACGTGACGTGCTTTGCTTCGGAACGGCACGAAGAATTGAGGGATGGATTGCAACGTGCGAATATTCCGTAGCCCAGGGGTTCAGAAACCGGGCTCCAAGCATGCGAAAGGTTCACCAAAAAAATCCTTGTAGGTACCTTGAGCTCACAAATTCCCCCGATCATCCCTCCCCGAGATTAAGGTGTTTCCGCAGTTTGAGTACTGTTTTATAGTAATAGATCAAAGACGCTCGTCGATGAACAAGGAACCATTTTTGGAAATCGGCGGTTCAGGAGGTTCTGGGACGAAAATAGGTGAGCACACACTCGACCGAGGAACCTAGATCCTTCTAGCTTCAGTGAGCTGCAGTGACTTAATTAGATTAGGCTTTCCCAAAGTCTCCTTGGTGGTCTTATCGCCCCCAAGTTCGTTCTAGGAAGCTTCTTCCCTCTCCCTCGTAATGCACGCGTTGTTTCGTCCAGGGAATCCTGAAACCCCGTTCTCTACCAAGTGCCACCAGTTATTTCTAAAATGGCGGAGTATTAGCTAAATGTTCTCTACAGCATACATTATTGTTTACAAGGTCTGTATGCTTCTGCATTATTTCACTGTGTTGGTGACAAGTTCAAGAGGGGTCCCTGGCTGTCAATCAAGAGAGAGAAGCATCTCCTGAGATTGAAAAGCTCGATAACCCCTGCACTAGCAAATAGAATCCCCAACAAAGCACGCCGCGACAATTTTTAACATTTCAAAGTGTCACATTGCCACTAATGCAATAAAGATTATCTGTGCTGAAAAGTGTAACATCGTAATATCATAAAATAGTCAAAACATCAACTTTTTCTTCTTTTAATGTTCAGAAGATAATAAACGGAAAGGTGGGTCCAATTACAACACAGACAGAATCGGCAAAAAGATGTTTAATGGTAGTCTCGGGCTAAGCTCGCCGAGACTGGCGGCAAAGTACATCTTTTACAAACGAGAGGGGTATTTACGGTCCTCGTTCTGCCCAAGAAAAGTGGAGTCAAAAACATGCGACACAACATTACCGGAATACATTGCCCTAAAGATAGAAACGTAAACATGCCATGATTGTGAAAAAGAGGGCTTTTGGAACACCTGGAGTGTGCTTTTCTGAAAACACGGTACAACGATTGTGCAGAAAGGAAACAAAAAAGGCAGAATTTCAAAAGTTGCCATTATACGAGTCGCCGACTGACAAGGGCACAACAATGAAACAAAAACGTCCGAAAAGGTCGCTCGCAGTTGGCACGATAGCTCCTGCATCTTCTGCTGTACACTTCCTTTCACCGTAACTTGGCAAAGAGAGAACACTTATGGACCCCCGCGAGCCAATCGGAGTGACGGAGGTGAAGCACGTGGGCGAGTGTCATTTGAGCAGTCGGTGAATAGGGAAAAGAGAAACTCCCATTTTAACCTGGGCCCTTTTTTGCGTGTCCCAGGTGTTGCTTTTGCTCCCCTCGGAGATTAACGCATCACTCAAAATTCGTACAAAAGCGGCCTTCTTCCCTCTCTCCCGCCCTTGGCTTCGACGCCGCTCCCAAACTAGTGAGAGAGAGTGAGTTGTGTGTCTCCCTCTGATGCTCTGATTGGCTCCCTGGGACTGTAGCCTTCGCTGTTTGCTGAGTTACGGATAGCCGGAGTACAGTTCCAGGGCGTGCGGGAGAGATCAGAAGTTGGCACTGCGACACAATGTCTCGCAAATCAATTACCTCTTCCTTGAGCGAACTGAAGGTTTGGCCACCTCAAAATCGGACGTCTTTACGTTTCTCGCCACCTACAGAGCACGACTGGCTGCAGTCGGGTTGTAGACGGCTACCGGGGCACTACAAGCGCTACAAGTCTGTCGAGAATATGATGCCGTCCTCGTTCCTTCCGCCTTCCCCGTTGCTCCGGAAACCCGCAAAATCAAATTTACTTTTCTGCTTTTATCACTTGAGGATCTTGGCTGGAGTGAACGGAAAAGCGAACTCGTGCTTTAGTAAAAAGTGTGAAAGTGAATATGTTCTTGTGGGGATTACAAGCAGTAAGGAAGGTGGAAGCGACGAGGAAGGTATTCAATCCTCGGCAGACTCACAGTAGTGGCCTGGAAGCCGCTCGAGGGTTCGGGGGCATATGTCGTTGCCATATTTACTGCTTCCCATATTTGTTACTTTTATAAAAAAATATATTATCCAATTGGTTCTTTCCTAGGCAAAGCCACAAGTTGTACTTGTGAACAGTGCAAACCCTATACACTATATAGTCCACTGCAACTCAAGAAGTAGGGCGAGCGACAGGAAGGCCGGGAGGAGGAAGCAGACAGAACGCCGGAGAGGGGGAAACCTCCTCCTCTCCAGCATTCCGCCTGCTTCCTCCTCGCCAGCCTTCCTTTCTCTCGCCCTACCTTCTTGAGTTGGAATGGACTATAGTCATAATGGATGAATGGTAATGGCTATACCCTTTGTAACGGGCGGCAGCTTGCATCACCTAGCCTAACATTTCGTCATCCCCTCTTTTCAAAGTGTTTCCATTGCTTATTTTTATCAGTATTTTTACCCCTCCCTAGACCTTTTCCACCAATCTTGCAGTCTCCTCTTAGTTACCGCAATTCTTTCCTTTCCATTTGTCTAACCATGTCTGCAAATTCCAGTGCCCCCTCCAAATCCGTAGTCATTCCCCCCAAGAGGGTGGGACAAAGTGCCGTGCACCTTAAAATTACATGTTCTATAGTTTCCCCTTAGTGATTGCATATGTTCTCTCTCAAGGTTGCCAATTCTTTCCTACAAAAAGACTCGTTTATGGTTGCACAGACTTTGCCTTTAGTCATGCTAAAGCAACAAGTATTATTCTAGAAAGGGGTGAAAACATTTTACGAGCAACTATTGAACCTGCCGACGTTTGATATAGATGACACATTAGAGTGACAGTCTGTTACAGTAACATCCAATAACTGCTTAATGTAACACCATAACTGGTTATAACTTGCCCTTCATGTGGCCCTCGATACCAAAAATTGTTCCTCTCAGGGCATAGAAGTCAATGTTGATTAATTAATTACTTAATTAATCAATAGCTTATAGCTAGGGCTCCATGTTTTAACTTTTTTTAATGCGGGGATGTTTTTGGGGGGTTAATTTTTTTTCCAAGAGATTCTGTGTTTTTTCAGCGTCGATTTGCAGTGTTGGAGCAAAAAATCTGTGGTTACCGGGGCTCCTGCTGAAGGAAACATGACACGGGCGTGGGATTCCCTGACCGCAAGAGAACATGCACGCGAAAAAATTATGTGGGAAATGTCATGCACAGGCATGGATAACAGAAGGGAACAAGGTAATGGAAGAGGTAAGGGATAAGGACAGAAGGAAGGAAGGGGTAAGCACACAAGGAAGGTAAGGGATACGGACAGTTCAGTGAGGGGTGTGTTGGGACTCACCACAAAATTAAGCTGTAGTTACGATTTCCTTCCACGAGGCCGGGTTTCCTCATTAAAAGGAATCTCCAATTCAAGGTTCTTTTGGTTTTTTCCTGATTTGGACAAAACCGATCCTGGGTTAACTTCCAAGGTTTATCGGTGATTACCAAAAACATGAAAACGTAGTGATGACACCTCCGGTTAGGTCGCAGCGACCCGAGTAAGCCGGTGCCGTTTGTGTCTGATTCCATAACCGTTACGAATTCAAAAGACGCGACATAAAACAACTTCTGCTATGTCTGATCTTTTGTTCAAAAACCGTAGCACGGCAGCAACACTTAAGCAACTGAAATGGGTTTCGGGCGTACTACGACTCCTAGTGCAACGTGTCTTTTAATGTAACAGCTGCCACTTTTCGTGCCCATCGTTTTCAACGCGGAAGCTCACAACGAGAGAATTGGCTCGGGTAAACGCTTCCCTTTTGTTGCATCAGGCTAGTGTGAGCTACTTGAGTTACCGTGAGCACAAATGAACATCGAATTCAACCTGAAACTTTACGTCGAAAGCTGTCGACTTCAATAGGAAGGAAGAGTAGTACTTTATTGTCGTGGCTTTATGTGCTTTTGGTTGAAACCAAAACATACTTGTCTCGGTTTAAAGTTAGAATTTGCCAGACAGCAGCTCAAACTAAAGTGTATGTTTAAATCGCTGATATAACCGACTGAATGCACAGGATCTTTTTTGACAGGAGTCGGCGGACTGTATGTGTTTAAAAGCTCAAATTTTATGCGGTGCGGTCTATCTACAGGTGCGGACAATACAATGACTTGTTTTTCCTCGATTGTTCGTCACGACGGCATGTGGCAGATTTTGCAGATGACAGGATATGCTCATAATGATTTCTGATAATGCAAGCTTTTTTCGTGTGTGTGTGTGCGTGCATTAGCAACGTAGGCATTTTTCAAAATGTGCTCTGTATAAGAATCTTTTGACAGATTATAAAAGCGGTCTGGACAGTGCATTACATGCAGATTATGCGCCCGGTGCAGACTGTAGTTCGGAAAATATGATACAGGCCCAGCTTGGGAGCGCGCGTTCACATAGCAAAACACTAAAAAAAAAATGCATGCAAAGTGAAGCTGCTTGATTTATTTCCAACAGCTATTGACTTCACAAGCTCTTTCTCCCTACTGAAGTGCACTGCAAACCTCCTGGCTGTAAGTACCAAGACTGTGTTGACTCGGATGGCATTATAGGCTCCTTGCACTGACGTCACATCGCATACTTTTGAACACCAAGTAAAAGGAGGAGAGGGAAGCTGCTTTTGTAAGAATTTTGAGCGACAGGTTAATCTTCTATAATCTTCTGGGAGGAGAATAGCAATGCCTGTGCAAATCAGGGAAGCAGAAAGGAGGATCCTGATAAGGGGGGAGCTCCCTCTTCCCCTTTTCTGTGGAGGGCATCGGAAATGACGTCACGTGCAAGCCACGTATTTCTTTTCACCCGCTACATGGACATCGCTTTATTGATATCATGTTTGCAAAACATGATATCAATAAAGCGATATAACAAAACATTGCTTTCCCAACATATTTTAAGAGAACTCTCTTCGGTAAATGTATCGACGAACGTTTTATATAGCACAAACATATCTGCTTCTCTCGACAGCATTTCGAATACTTGAGGGCGCCCTTACTTTCAACATTCTGCCTGCTTTTGGCTTCACCACTGGCAATATTTTAAAAATAGGGGAAAATATTTTAAAATATATAAGAAACAGCAGGCAACAAAATTCCTGTTGAAAAAGAAGAAAAACCTCAGATGTTTGAGATCACAGTGATACAAACAAGAAGTCACGGATAGCTCCTTTTTAAGTAACAGACGATCAATGAAAGGAGGACTCGTTTACAACATCCATATAAGACAATGGGTGATAATGTATTTTTGGGCCACGGCTGAAGCTTATTGAAGCGTGTTGTGCTTCCACTGCCCCGGTTTCGAGTTTAGACCGCGCCATTTGGGCTTCATATGGGAGGAACTCACCAAATAAGGAACGCTCAGAGCAGAAGTCCTCAAACTTTTCCATCTCGAGGAACCCTATTCGCCAAGACTGACACCTGAGGAACCATCACGGTCCCGGCAGTGATCCAGTAAAGCAATAACAGAAGCCTCCAGAAAGAACAAACGGCGATGCACATAATAGCGAGTGTTCTGGCTCATAGACATGCATCAATGGCTGGCTCAAATTTGCTAAAACTTCGCATAAACTGGGAAAATGTTTTACTTGAAGGCAGGGACAGTCGATGCAATTCCAGCACCCCCGGGGTACACCAGTGTGCACCTAAAAAGAACCCTTGGGGAAAATCTTTGGGGAATCCCAGTGTTCCTAGGAGCCCAGTTTGAGAGCCCATATGGCATTGAGTGCCTCGGCGCTGCGTTCCTCGATTTCCTTGTGGGTACTGCCACTTTGGTGCTCAGTGGAGAGCAGGTGCAACTGGAGACCGTTACGGTTCGAAAATGTGACTTCCCGAGCTTTCAACGTGGCGTTGAGAGGCTCGGACGATACCGCTTCAAGATTTCTGAAGGACGGAAGGGCGTTTCCCGCAATTTCAAACAAAGCTGCAGATAATTGGCAGAAATAATTTTGTGATGGCAAATGACTGAGGTGCCATTACTTCAGGACATAGGTTATTCGGTGGCCCCAGTTGTGACACGTCGCAATGCATCCGAAAAGTACACGAATCGACTGCGTTCCGACGGAGGCAATGCACAGGTGCGCCTACGAACAATGCCTCGCGTTTAGACATGTTTGACAGCATGAAATGTAAGGACATGATCCCGCAAAAAACTATACACGTGGCCCTTTTGATTCTAGTTCACATTGCCCCGTTATCTGCAAGGTTTTTTGCCTGTGCTGTCGTGTTGCTACGGCGGGAGACAATGCGAGATTTGCAGACTATAGGGTGTTTTCACTGACGTAATTTCGTCCACCATTTTGTTGTTGTGAGCTGCCTGGCGTGTGCCAAACTCGAGCATTCCAAGGATTTACATGCCCCTCAAACGCGTACAGCACCTCTGACATCATCTCAACCGGTTTCGATGTAATCTTTCATAGTACTAAATTTGTTTGAAAAAACAAACCAACAACAAAATGGCGAATTGACGTCATGTGCAAACAACCTATAGCAGAAGAAACGAGGGCTTTCTCCACCTCTGCCTGCAAGTCTGTTTCTAATATTAGCGGAGGAAAAAATCTTGGACTCACTTCGTCGGCAGTTTCTGTTTTCTTTTATAATTAGAAAATAAAATTTTAACATTGTATATAAAATTGACCAGATCTTTTTTATTTTATTTTATTACGTCAAAAAAGCACAAATTGCCAACTTTTTTTTTTTTTTTTTGCTTTCATTTTTGTTGTAATACAAACTCATTAAAATGTTAATTTTTTTTTTTTTTGTTATGTTTGCCGACAATACGACGCGACGACGCTGAGCAACTGCGCAGTTTTCGTTCAACGAACTGCTACGCCGAACTGCAAGACACGAGCAAGCAACTTTGAGACGACTCACACATCGTGTGTGGCAATTATTAAACAAATGAAAAAGAAAAAAGTGGCCCTCTAACGAAACAGGAAGAAAAACGGGCGGGCACTGTCAAGCCGCTTGCCGCTACCGCTGCGTCTCTTCCTTCAAGCTCTCAGGTAGACGAAAATAAAAGTTGGGACAGGGAATAAAAGTCGATTTGATCGATGGGCGTCTACCTTGGAGACGTTTTCGCAGCGTCGCCGGAACAAGACGTAGCAGCGGGTCGTCAGGCATCAGCATATTGTCAGAGTCGACGTGGACTTCGGACACTACCACCTCGCCGTCTTGCATCGCCGATCCGTTATTCAGCGAAATTTGATTATTCGGCACGGCAAGGTCACTGACCACATCAAACCAAAACACTTCGCGATTGAGTGGCCCCAATTCTGGCTTCTGTTGGCTTCCTATGTGACTTAGGTCTTCAACTGAGTCTGCGATATGTGCGATACCTCTGTGGATTTCACGAATATTCGTAGCTGCGTAAAAAAGTCCGACTTTGGACGCGTTGGGGGACAATATTTAATTAACTGGACTGCTCCGTGAGCTTCCTAGTTTCGTCGATTCCATCAAACAGACACAAACCAAACGAACAACGCGTGCAGAGAGTGACACGGAGATTACCCTCCCTGTGCTGTTTTTGGTTTCTATTAGCGAGTTCGTTTCACACGCACCGGCCCCGTTCGAGTTCTCTCCCAGAATGCAGCGCACTCGCAGAGTGTTGCACGGAGAACTGGACTCAAACGAACTCGCCAAATGCACCGAGTGCAGAAGACTGATGTTGCCGCCATCTATGTTGTAGAAAATGTACCGACCTCAAACCGAAACTAGCGCCTTTCTGTTCGGAGTGATGGTTGGGAATGCGAGAGTGCAGTCACTACCAACGTTTATCTACAAACGTTGAACGCTACAACCTGTAGTTTATAGTTGCGATGACTTCAAGCAACTCGGCTGTCGTAGAGATAGTTACAGCCGGCGTAAATTTCCGCACCCAGCTGTCTACAAAGCAGCTGGTTGCGATCTTTCAATTCTTATAACCGTTTACACTGAAGAAAACTGATGATGCTGTCCGAGCAGAAGCTTGATCCGTTTGAGCATGGTATTATGCGTGAACCACTGAAAGGGTACGGCTTAAAACTAGTCTGTTGGAATATCCAGCAAAACTTTTCGTGGGACTTTCGATTTCGATCGTCATTACAAGTGGATCAGATGTTAGCCTTGGTGAGGACGTCGAGAACGAGAGCTTTCTCGAACAAAATACGACGGGGCAAGTTAGCTGACGTAGGTAAATGTTAAACATGATGATGTTGCCCAGGCTTCGGGTAAAGTCACTGTTTAGATTTCTCTGATGCTTATTTGGTAGTCAGAGTTTTCTGCTGAGCCAGTTTTGCCGACAAATGTTCAATTTTTCACCCGCACACGGATGTTGATAAACATCACGGGGGCCGCTGGTGCGTTTGTTCTGAGCTTTTCTTGACACACTGGTATAGTCCAGCGTTTGTACGGCAATAGAGCGACTTAAAACTGCAAATAAAGCACGGGTTGTCAATTGCTTCCTTCACGAAATAGCAGACGCTCACAATTCAAGCTCGCGTTTGATTCCGTTGCCCACGGGACGCGATTTCTATCAGAAAATCTACTTTTTTTCCTTTCGGTTCCGCGACACATCGTAGCAGACGAACCCTCGTCGTCTGCTCTCGCTCCTCGCCGGCCTCGCCGGAGCGAGGCATGACGGGATTGCATTCTGGCGCACGCCCGATTTTCTCGGTGCAGCGAGTGCATGCACGCGTGCGGTGCCGCCACTGAAACGAACTCGGAGAGTGCAACTACTCGTGGAGTGCCTGCCGAAACGAACTCTCTTTACGCCGCGAGTGGGCACGCGTGGACACGAGTGCCGTGAAACGAACTCGCTATATGTAAGAACGCAAACGTCGACAGCTGCGGTTATGATAGCGTGCCGATGAGAATCGTAGCTGTCAACCTAGCTCACGCAGCACGTTTCATATTTTTTCTTCGAAAGCACTCGACGACTCGACACCGGGAGGGGGAAAAAAATTGTTTAAAAACGTTTCGTGAGAGCGCGAGAGCGTCACGTGACCAAACGCCGTCCAATCGGGCTTCAACACGAGTATGGCGACCCCTCATAAATTGAGCATGCGCAAACGCTCCGCGCTAGCCTCTGCCACGTTTGTAACACTCGAAGGCTGGTCACCGGTGCCGTAGGAGGGGAGCAAGTTAAAACAAACTTTCTTTTGTACACGCGACATAGGAACCATGTTGTCGCTAAAGTTTGTCACGTTACTCTGCGCTCTCGTCGCCGTCCACTGTGAAGACTACGAGAAGGACGAGCACGTCCTGGTCCTGAAACAGACCAACTTCGACAAAGCAGTTACCGAACACAAGCATGTGCTGGTCAAGTTCTGTGAGTGCCTCTTTTCTTCCTCACGTCGTTTTTTTCCTGCGAGAGAGGTTAAATACGTCGTCGCATAGGCTGGTAATTTGTCCCGCCTCTCTTATGGATGATTGTTTCCTTGTTTCGTGGGGAAGAAAGCGAATGATGTCGGCGTTTTGGTGTGGCCATCGAAACGTCCCACGTAGTGGATCGTGAGCTTGGGTGGTAGCCGGCGTCGTTTAATGCCCGCTTGGCGACGGCGGATGAGGCCTTATCTCGGTCTCGCCGGGCGGCATCGGCGGCGATTAAAGGTGGCGACGTGTGAGTAATTCGGCCGTGACTAGCGGTTCCACTTGGCTGCCCGCGAACGCATACAGCCGGGTTAACGAACCTCTGTTTGTGTTGCGGTCGACGCGGCTACAGTCGGTCTACGTGTCGTTGTCGATAATCGCGTAAGACACGTCACTACTGATGCTGGTCAAGTGGGCGGTTCGAAGTGGACAACTTTTCCTCGTTCGTATTTGTAAAAGAAATAATCGCAGGGCAGCTCGCTGCTGAAGTAATGAGATGCTTATCGAGTATGAGAATAAAATTCCAAAAATTATGGCTGAACTTGGTGTTTGGCATTGCCTGCCATTCGTGGCACCGGGTAACTGATAAAGCTTTACCAGTGATGGTGCTTATCCGGTTTGTCAAGCTTGACCCAAGTGTCTGGTGTACGGAAGAATAATTGTAAACGTTGAGTCATGCCAACTGTATTAGTACATTGCATAGCTTTCTCATTTCACAACTTCGTGTTCCGTATCCTTGTACGGATGAATAATTAGTTCTCTAATTAACTGGCACCACTACTAAGCTTACTTTACAAATGAGCATTTTTTTTTCTTTTTCTGGTGTGCATGTTGCAAGGATGGGGTCATACATTGGATGAAAATGCTCTGTGAATGCTTTCTGAATGCACTGCACAAATATGGTAGTGAAAAGCAGGTAGCCATAACTAAAAGAATAAGGGCACTGGGAAAATGGTAAATCACAAACGTAACATAACTGGGGTCTTGGTTTCTATTTACATTTGAAACCCATACAATAACATGTTAGCATAAATACAAGTCGAGATTGGTACGCAATGTGAAATGTGGATTCTGTTGCTCAAAATGCTTGTCCTTTACTTCTTTACCAATTTACCGGCACTCCGAGCCCCCATTACATGCAATTGTACGATAATGTGCCAGCAGTTTTGCAGAGGTTACCAGAAAAAAAGTTGGCAGAAGTCTAATTATTGGCGCAGGTCTTGCACAAGTCTCCTTGCTGCAAGATAGTCTTGTATGACTTCATGAGTACAGCACAAGCCCACCTTGTTGAAGCTTAATTGCGGCAAAGATTGCGCCAGACATACACCACCACGTACTAGCCGCGGCATTCAATCGCTCCGCGGACTAATCAGGGGAGGTGATAACCGTGACAAGTTCTGCGACGTGCACCTCTGCTGCAGCTTATTCGTGCATCGTGGAGAAACTACCTAACAATAATAAGGGTTTTCGAGGAGGTTCTAGCACACCCTTAACTCGTATCAGACTACAGTTATGCATGCAATTTCCAAGCAGCACTGCACATAAGCTGTACGCCGGTCGGGATGATGAGCAACAATTGTGTGGCACCTTCGCAGATGCCCCCTGGTGCGGCCACTGCAAGGCAATGGCGCCAGAGTATGTCAAGGCCGCCAAGCAGCTAGTGGACGAAAGCTCGGACATCAAGCTCGCCAAGGTCGACGCCACGGTAGAGACTCAGCTTGCCGAGACCTACGAGGTGCGAGGCTACCCAACCCTCAAGTTCTTCCGCGATGGCAAGCCCTACGACTACAAGGGTAAGCTGCTTGGATCGCTTGGCGATTGAGTTCACGCTGGTATAGGCAACAATGGTCGAGAGAGGATTGGCGATATGCCACACCAAGTGGTGATAGTTATGAAATTGCAGAGGGGAAGCCAATTGGCAAAGGAAGAAAATCATACTTTTGGTTTCTAATTTCTAGGTTAGGTGGCGCAAGCTACTGCCCGTCATAAAGGGCGCATTCATCCATTCGGTGTGTACAGCAACATCTTGTAGACAACTAGGACATAGTGCCGAGTTTCCTATGTCTCTTTATGGAGGCCAGTACAGGGACATGAGTGCTGCTTCAATGTTTGACTGGGACTCGTCTTCTCATTGATTGGACAAGCCCCAGGTGACCTGCGACGCAGAACTCGTGTTCATTCTGTGTCCCGAACTCGCTTCCGCTAGGTGACAGAGAAATGCAGGACTATGCAGTCTTACCTAAGAGGTGATGAGTGTAGTCCTATCTTATGAGGCATATAGAGGGTCTCGAGTTGCCATAAAGTTTGGTTTGCATAGTATTTAGATTTAAGGGACCCAGGATCATCTTGTTAACACTAATGCCCCTTTCAGGCCATTGATGGTGCATGTCAGAACTCTGCCTTATGGACATAGGGACAAGGAGGCTGCTGTCTTTGAGGGTTGTAGAATCTGACTGATCTTCTAGATGGCTGGCACGGGGACTCAAAAGGACTATTTTTGTTGATGCTGTTTAAAGTAAGCCAGAGTCCCCAGTTTCACGCAGTCAGTCCCTCTGCTTTAGGAAGTGAACCTTAACCAAACCCTGCAGACATACTACCACTCGAGGTTGATGCTTTGAGGGTTTTCCCTTGATTGCACTCCAGGTTGAGATCCACGCGTCTCTTGCAGGTGGCCGTACCGCCGACGAGATGGTGCGTTGGCTCAAGAAGAGGACCGGCCCCGCAGCTGAGGACCTCAAATCCGCCGATGCTGCACGTACCTTCGTGGATGCCTCCAAAGTGTCTGTGGTTGGCTTCTTCAAGGACCAGGCAAGCAGCGAAGCCATGCAGTTCCTAGAGGCTGCGGAGGCCATCGACGCTCACCCCTTTGCCATCACGTCCGACGACGCGGTCTACAAGGAACTGGGAGCCTCCAAGGATGGAGTCATACTCTTCAAGAAGGTGGGTATGGGGTAGACCTTTCTTGTCAATGGCCTTGTCCCACAGAACATCCGCAAGTTGTATGCTGGCAGCGTGCACTTGAACTGTCCCCCTAAACCAGGTTGTACCGCTGCATTCACTGACCTCGCTCCAATTGAGGCACCACCCACTTTCCCAAGGAACGCACGAAGGCCAGCTCTGGCCAATCACGGCGAAGGATGGGCGGCCTTTGTGCCTTCCTTGAAGAAGTGTAGGGGTCTTTCAATTGGAGAGGTAAAGGTGCTTGTCATAGAAAGTGTGTTTCTACATCTGGGCTCACTGTGTGTGTCCCACTTCAGGTGGTACAAGTCCTAGAAGACGTCTTTTTCAACATAAATTTAGGGAGGAGATAGTTTAGTCTGTTCCTGAATGCCTGAGGATGGCAAGTAATGTTCAGCCATATCAAATTTAAGTTTTTAGTTTTTTTGTTTTTTTTCGTGAACTTGTCAGACTTGCAATCTCGAAAGCTGCAGACAAGAAGGCAAAATTCAAAGACCCAGGCATCTTATTCGTGCCCACTGAGCAGTTGTTCCTCTCATTTCTCTTGAAGGAAGGTGGAATGGAAAAATTGTCAGCCCGGCCAAAGATCTTGCAGACCGGCTTTGAGAGCTGAGTGCTAGACACCGGAAGCTGAAAGTTTGTCGTTCACGGCGAATTGAGTCCGTACCTTTCATTCCTGCAGTTTGACGAGGGCCGCAGCCTGATGGAGGGTGCTGTGACGTCCGAGAGCGTCCAGTCTTTCGTCAAGACCAACAGCCTGCCTCTGGTGGTAGAGTTCACCCACGAGAGTGCCCAGACGGTCTTCGGCGGACAGATCAAGCTGCACAACCTGCTCTTTGTGAGCAAGAAGAGCCCCGGCTTCGAGGACATTCTCAAAGACTACCGAGAGGCCGCCAAGGACTTCCGCCACAAGGTGCTCTTCGTCACCATCGACGTGGACGACGAGGACCACGAGCGCATCCTCGAGTTCTTCGGCCTCAAGAAGGACCAGGTGCCCGTAATGCGCTTTGTCAAGCTGGAGGGCGAGATGACCAAGTACAAGCCGGAGAAGGACGACCTCACGCCCGAGAATGTGCGCTCATTCGTGCAAGACGTGTTGGATGGCAAGCTGAAGCAGAGCCTCCTGTCTCAAGACCTGCCTGAGGACTGGGATAGGCACGCCGTCAAGGTCCTCGTCAACAAGAACTTCGATGAGGTGGTCTTTGACAAGGAGAAGGACGTCCTGGTCGAGTTCTGTGAGTACCTTTGACACTTGTAGTGCGCAGTTCCATACGTAGCTTGCATTGATGTCGCCTGGTCATATATAATGGAGGGAAAGGGCACATGGGAGGGTAGCTTCCACTGCGTTATTGAGGCGCTCCTGGCCACCGGAAAGAAAGCCGGTCACAAGTGCCGCACCGGCATTTGGCTGGGGCTCTTTTACTCGCCGATCAAACAAGAGTTCCAACTGAACACTGACGCATCATTTCTGTTATGTCTGTCAGCAGTAGGCAGCTATGGTCATGGTATCTGGGTGTTGCCAAAACTCATTATCTCGTTGCTGTTCGACACGTGCCGCGAATGGTATTTATTGGGGAACTCCGGTGTTTATATTATTGAGATGCGATTGTATTCTCGCGATTGATATTAGCAAGATGTTCAAACTCGTGGAAGTGGGGTCCTCGCGAAAGAGTTGCTTACGGTACACGGCGCACTAAGGTTGAGCCTTTCGGTGCCGTTGGCGCTGGCTTTAACGGTGATGTTGTTGCGCGGGCAGATGCTCCCTGGTGCGGACACTGCAAGCAGCTGGCCCCGATCTACGACGAGCTGGCGGAGAAGTACAAGGAGAAGCGGCCGGACCTGGTGATTGCCAAGTTCGACGGCACGGCCAACGAGCTGGAGCACACCAAGATGCAGGGCTTCCCCACCATCCGGTTGTACAAGAAGGGCACCAACGAGGCCGTGGAGTACAACGGGGAGCGCACCCTCGAGGGGCTGTCCAAGTTCATCGACACGGACGGGGAGTATGGCAAGGCGGCCCCCGAGGAGGTGGGTTGTTTGTCAGCAGTAGGTTGGGAATCGATCGGCTGTTGGTAGTTGGGGGACAGTTCCCGATCGACTGTTTGCGGGCGGTCTCTTCGGTATTGATCGCCAGCTGGTTAATTGGAGACTGACAGAGTGTTAATGACTGATGAGCTGTTCGCCGGCAGTCTGTCGGGATTGGTTGTCAGCTGGTTAGATTGGGATTGACTGGCAACCATTAGTGGGGGATTTACCGGTTTTGGCGACTGCTTAGTTGGGGATTGATTGGCGACCAGTTTGTTGTGGACTTGGTTGCTAGCTACCTAGTAGACAATTGATTGGCAACCCGGTTAGTTCAGGATTGATTGGCTATGTGTAGTTCGGAGTTCTGATTTTATTGGCTGCTTGTCTATTTGGTTATTCAGGCTACCTCGCAGTGCCTAAAAGAAATTTTTGCAAGGAGGGGATGCTTGTACAAATACGGCGCAGTTGGTTGGGGATTGATTGGTTGCGTGCAGTTGGCGGGGTTGTCATTTATTGGCTGCTTGTTGGGAATTTATCGGCAGCCAGTTGAAAATTGATGAGGGGGCTCCATATTAATTGGTTGCTTGTCGGTAGTCTGTCGGGTATTGATTGAGTGTTAGTCTGGGGGTTCCGAATTTATTGTCTGTTTATCGGCACTCGGTTGGAAATTGATTTGTTCTCGATTGACCTGCTGTCGATAGCTTTGGGATTGATTGACTGTTGGGAGTTTAGAATTGATTGGATGCGAGGACCAGTGGTGGACCCAAAACTATTGACACTTGATGGAAACGTCAAATGAGTGGGAGATAGTTCGGTGTCAAATTAACAAAATGGGTTGGGTGTTGTCAGCAGCTTATTGGCTACTGATGCCAGTCTTGTTAACATTTTAGGTGGTGAAACCTACGCAGAAAGCAACCAAGAAGTTTTTTCTTTTGTTTTAGGCAGGAAAAATATATATGAATTGCCGGATACGAGGGACATTGAGATTCTGGTCTGGGCCATGTATATCCATCTTTACAAAATTTTGCTTCAATTCTGGTCGCTTACATGCATCGTCGCGGATCAGTGGCACTCGAAAACTAACCATGGCAATTACCCTTTGCTGGGCATTGCTTGGCGACTTGCCGACGGCAGATCGGCAGCCATTCAATCGCACCCCATCTTTCCCTCTCACAGGTCACGGAAGAGGAGGAGGAGGAGGAAGACAAGGAGGACAAGAAGCGCGACGAGCTCTAAGCAACTCCCCTGTGACCCATTTCTCCCACCGCTCATTCTCCCCCTCCCCCCGCTGCCCTCTCATTGGTCACTCACCCCCGTCCCTGTTGTTGTTCGCATGTGGTCCCCCTCTTGCGTTTGATCCCCTTCTCCCGATCTCTTCCAAGGCCTCACATGAGGGTGCAAAGAAGCCCCCGTTTAAAGGAGGGTGACCGGAAGTACCACGCGCACATTTGGGGGGTGCGGTTTCGGTCGTCGTCTGCCGCCACCTCCCTGTGGTCCCCCCCGGCCCTTGTGATGGGGGGGAGGGAGGGCCCTTCTGGACTTCCGTGCGCCGAGCCCCCTTCGCTTACGGGGTGGACTGTGTTGCATTTGTGTGCGCGAGTGTGTGCTGGGGGGTGCCGTCTGGGCACCTTTCGATTAAAAAAGAAAAGGGCTCTGCGGAGCTTCATTAAACTGTACAAGCTGTCACGTGGAATTTGTTTGGTTTATACTTATTGGAAAAGAAATGGGCATTGCCATCATTTGTCACTGAGTGACAAGGTTGGAAGCTCGTACAGGTGGCAAGACAACTGAAGGTCCTCCCTGCCGATGGTGTACATTACCATCATTTGTCAGTCGGTGACGGTTCGAAGGTCATACAGGTAGCACTACAACTGAAGGTCCTCCCTGCCGTTCTCCGCTTCAGTGGTGCGAACGCTAGAGAGGCGACCTCTCCAGTGTTTGCTCTGCTAGTGAGCAGAGTTTCCCGTCTGCTGCTAACCTGTTGCCGAGAATGGTTCAGAGGGTACACCTTTCCTGTGTTTACAAATCCCCAGCACAGTAATGTGCATCGCTTTAAAAAGCATGTGCCATGTGCAAGAACACCTCAAATGGCACCGGCCAGATGCCATCTGTGTATTCCTCCGTGAGGTGCTGTGGAAATGCCACCCTGCTCGTGCACGATTGCTTTACCCGCAGTTAATTTCAGTCTGGCGAACTGAGACTCTGGTTCTAAGTAAGGTTCTGCACAATCCGTTCTCTTGCCTTCTGGCAGGTTTCACCTTTTCTATAGTTTTGGATCTGCTACCACTTTCTGATGGAAGAAATGATGGTAATGTGGCAGAAGCTCCGAGGGCGAGCTTTTGGCATTGCCGACAAGCACTCCTTTCTCGGTCCTACAAATGTGTCCTTGGAGCTTTGGCTTTGCTTGCCCACAAAGTGGCGTCCCTCAAATTGTTGCGTGTACACATTTCTCCGCTCGTTTTTGCCAGTGATGAGATGTGCAATGTGGTTCTATAGTCACTTTAGTGCATCATGCATCAAGAACTGCTGAGGTTACCAGGAACTAGGTTATTATACTCTGCTGCAATTGCTGACCAACGGTTTTGAGTTTAATATGTGGAAGAATGGCCTGTTTATGGTAATTTGGAGCAGGGGCTGCATGTACGACCAATGCTAAAATTGTAGGAGAACGCCTAAGCTTTGCCTTTACGAGTGGAACACTATGGCAAAACAAACTTCTGCTTGTTCCAAAGCTGTGCCAGCGTGCCTTGTGTGGCTGTCAGTAGGGTGTTGCTTGCAAGCGAAGGGTCGTGGGTTTGAATCCTGCCTAAAATTCTTCCATTTTTCTTCAAAGCAAAAGAATTGCTACTTCAAATGAAATTATTTGAGATGTGGCGACCTTTAATTTGCATTTCACGTCACGTTTCTTAATGGCTTCCATTCCGTGCGCAAGTTGTGGGTCGTTTTAAATTCCCGTGCGAGGTTGAATGGCTGCGACGTCATGGCCCTATTGACCAATCAGGATTTTCCCGTTGCAACGCCGCCGATGCAGGCTTACCTGCAACACTTTAATGCTTTTGCGTTAAAACTAATAACCTTTAGACTTAATTGAACCAAATCGAGGAATTGCACCAAAATATATGGGCAGTACAAATCTGATTGGCGAGATTTGTCTCTAAACATTTCAAGTTTAACCCTGCATTTATGATAATTATCGCAAATCTTCCCCACCCCTTTGTCAGCATTAGTGCTGCACTGTTGGCTTAAGACTAATGTCATTTACAAAATACTACCGTAAAATGTCAAGCAAGTACCCAATCGTCGAAAACTAGGGGATGGGCCGGTTCGCACACTTGCTTTCGACTGCCACAAGTATTATGATCTCGTAGCCGCTAGTGTTCGTCGTAATACCGTTGGCGTCATCTGTTGAGTGGACCTGGAACACTTGCAACCGCTGTATACAGCCTGCAAGTTCGTCTGCTCTTTGCACACCTCATGTGTTCCATATGTTGGCCTTTCATTTCGATGCGCACAAGATGCATTTTGGAACACTTCTTCACTGCTTAGCACCGAGAGAAGCGGCGGACATAAAGCGACATCTCGGTTGGCTCTGGATCCTTGGGTGGGCGCTTTACTCGTTTCTTTTTTTGAATGTTCCAAAAGTAGTGGATAGCCACTGTTTGGGACATATCTTGCGTTTTAAGAGTACCAGGTTTTCCTGCTCCAGTTCCATCCACATCGAATGCGAGTACTTGTCTGCCATGCCACAAACTCCTCGATTGCACTATTAAAAAAGACAAAAAAACTAAAAAACGCCTGCAGTGTACATTGGGCCACAGATCAAGTACTAGTTTTGAGACTAATCTCCATATATTGAGGGGCAAATACACCACGCAAACATGGGCACCAAATAGCAACTTCCCACCACTTCCAAGCACCAACGAAATGGCATTTGTTTGCTGATATTGTACTGTGCTATCTAATGAAATGAAACTAAAAAAAAAGCTTCCCACTTCCAATTGGTCGGCAGGATGTGGCATCGTATGCCCCTTACACAGAAAGGCGTACATCCTGTCCTGGTTTCTTCCTTGCCCAATTTCTTTTGTAACACGTGCTACTACGAAAGAGCTGTAGATATAGTCTTAAAGCAAATTAGGGATGAAAGCACTGCCGTTTGTGTGTAGAGAGCAAACCAAACTGGCCCACTACCCTGTGGATAAGCCCAAAGAATCCTTCCCAAAGCGGTATTTTGGTATATGGCATTTCGCCAAGTTCCTTAGTTAAGCGCTTTTTTGGCAAACGGTGCTCCTGTACAGTAGTCGAGATAGCCTTAAAAAGGAAACTGCCTGTGTAGTGGGATGCGCATCAGCACAGCAATCATTGTTTGACCTTCGTTGGTGACTGCCCCCCAAGCAGAAGGCAAACTCCAAAACAAACAATTTACCCTCAGAATTTGGGCCATGAAAAATGTTAAAAGCAAAGCAGGAATTCCACCATGGTCTCCTGGTTCTTGTGGAATTCACTAAATATTTGTTAGATGTCGTGACCATTTGACTAAGTGACCACCACTCACTAGAATGCTGTTTGATAGAATGGCATTCATTATGAATCCACACAGAGGAGTCAACAGTAGCTTTTATTATAAGATCGGAAAGGAGAAACATGCACCAACTAAGAACGAGACCAATCACTTGAAAATTCTCTATCAGGAAAAAGATCCTTATTGTGGGCACTTTATTGAATGTCTTTTTTTTTTTTTTTCTTCATAATGAGGCAATAAAAATGGGCCAGGAATAGAAATACTTCAGGGTTCCACAACTACCCTGAACAGGAGCGAATCCTGAAAGAGCAGCTGGTCCTCGAGGTCCCTGTAAGAAAATGCAGACTGGCATTGGAGGTGGCACCGTGAATACAATAATTAACATATAATAAATGTGCTTTCTCATTTTCAGTTATACCTATAGACCATTCCACTTGGGTGAGAGGAGAGAAGGAAACAAATCTGACATTAGGCAGTTCCGGCGCTACAGCCCACCAAAACTGCTCAAACACCAAGCCTGTTTGTCATCTGCAGTAGGGATATTTCACCCAAACATTTCCACTGAAATGCCCGGGTGTATGTAGATGGTACAGCAGTTGAAAGAAATGGCGTCGCCCAGGTAGCGTTTAGTGGAATGGTCTATAATCTCGCCAGCGACTACAGGGTTCCGTGTTGAAACCCCGAGAAATTAGCCTAGCCCCAGACTCAGTTTTATCAAAATCTGAGAAAAACGAATAACCCAGATTTGCAGCTGTCCTGGAGAATAATAAAAGGTTCGCAGAAAACAATCTCCAACTACGGCTGCACTGAACGGTCCGCCAGGCTGCTTTATTCTTTAGAAACCGCACCTATTGTCCCGTTCGCTTCACATGTCCATTCCGGGACGTTTTTGCAAGTATTCGGGTCATGCTAGGGATTCCCTAACCCGGGAGGTCAGGGAACCCCCGGCCGTGTCCTGTTTTCTCCAATGCAAGCCCCAGTAAAGACGCCGCAAACTGCAGGAACTTTGGAAAAAAAAGTAAACGCCGAGTAAATACGCTTGAATTAGAAGAAACGAGAACTCTGAAAATGTGAAACCTTAGTCATAACCTGAAGGCCCCTTCACACTCTTGCAACCGAGTACGACTGAGAGAGACGAGACCTCTTGAAACCTTTAAAATTTCTTAGGACGAGGGAACACACTGCATCCTGGTGCCATCTATGCGGTGACCCTCGAACTGCATTTCACAAGAGCGAAGGTTTTGTGGGATTTCAGAGGTCAAATGTGCGCAATACCTACAAGAAAGCTCGTTTATAATGTTGACAAAAGTTTTTTAAGCCAAGAAAGAAAGTACAATGTGCGGCAAAATAGAAAATATGCTGGACCGCCAAGTTTACACTGCTACCCAATAGATGGCGGGATAGTGTGTCCTCTCTTTGTACGAGGTTTCAAGGCACCCAGTTCTAAGAGGTCGCAAGAGTGTGAACGGGCTATAACTTTAACCGGCGTTTAGATAGAATGAGCCTACAACATAAGCTGAGCTTTCTACCAGGACCGTTGGAAACCAGTCTCCATGACACCATTCCTACTAGACCATAACAGCGTAAAAGAGCGAAGCCAAATAACCCAAGTAGGGGCCATGCAGTTACAGCTCAAACAACTAGTAGTATAGTCTTTATCTAGGATTATCAAGTAATCCTAGATAAAAATATCAATTCATGATTACAGACATTTTCTTTTCTTTTTTAGAGAGTACAAATGAAATAAAATTTTCCCAGAAAGAAAGTGGAAAGATTGGACAAATGTTTGAATAGCAGTTTCCAATAATACTTTATTCGATATTCGCTTTGAGATGAAGTGCAATATTCACATTTTTCAAAGTTCTGATCGCAGCGGGTTAACTCTGCTGAGTGTGTTTCTTTCCGAGCACTGGTGCACTGCGCTAGGTTCCGAGGGTGCTGCTTCTCTGCAGTGCACCTGTGCTCGGTAAGAAGCGCACTTGACGGGGCCAATCTGCCGCAATCAACATTTCGGAAAGTACAAATATTGCAGTCCTGTGCTTAGGTGAAAAGCACACTTGCAAACTAGGATGGCGCTTGCGCGTGCCAGATGTATTTATATGTTAAAAAAAAAGTCAACTGCATTGCTGTAAAGTTTCCAAAAGTAAACTGACTATTATGCAAAAGTATTTTAGGCAGAGATGCCCTGACAACTTGCAATCATAATTAGTCATTGTCTTTCTTTTTTAATCCGAGATTTAAGAAAGGGTACTTGCATAAAACTAGTACCCTTATGAAGAGCCGCATGCGGCTCTTCACGTGCTAAAGTGCGGCTCGCGGCTCCCTTTCCTGACCCCCCCCCCCCCCCCCCTCCGAAAAAAAAAAAAAAAAAAAAATAAGAAGAGAAATGGAGCGCGTTTTAAATTGAAAGACAGGTTGCGGTTTGGTAGTCTACTGCTATTGCTACCTTACTTGGACTGCTTATTACCTATATAGATTGAAAGCAGTTAGAGTTTCGTTTATAGCTCTAAACAAAAGTTTTCACCCCCCCCCCCCCGGTGGCACTTGGGACGTTTCGTAATTTTGTTTGCGGCTCTTAGGCCGGGCCTGCCTGGCCATCCCTGGTCTACAGAATAAAAAGCCTCAAGTTTACTTGTTCAAAGTTAACCATAAGCAAGAAACAAATGTACAACTCTATCTAAAATTCTAATTGAAAGATAATGAATCCGATGCTCAGATAAAACAGCACCATTTGGAACGCTTGGCATCATGCAATGACATTTGGCAGTGACCTAATGCTCACAAAGTGAAGACCGAAAAAGCCTTCACTTTGTGCTGGTTACATGTAGAATCTATGATTAAGTCTACCCAAAATCCCACCATTCCGATCCACACAAGAGGTGACGTTTCTAAATGTTCACAAAGACTAAATACCACCATTTACAATAATTTTGAATCATGCCATTATTCTTTCTGATTAAGATGTCAGGCCTTGTTGAGCATGTATTCCCGCAAAACTCGTGCATTTGAAAGAGCCGAGGCAAACACAGCTGCAGCTAGGCATTGGTATAGCAGGAATTACACTCCATGGTGCACAATAATTCATGCAAGCTTCCTCTCTAGCAGCACCTGCTTTTTAAACTTGAAGACCTATTAAATAATTGCCCTTTGTATTTTTGTTTCCTCGACAGTCTAAAGCTAAAATTACAGTTGGGGCTCTTGTTATACTTGCCATGTGCATTCCTGTGAAATTGTTGCAACTCTGCAATATTTGTGAGGAGTACAAATTGTAGTGCATAGCAGTGATGCTACTGCAAAATTGTGATTTGGAGCAATTTTTGGGGACCCTGACAATAAAATTTTGGAGCACTTTGGAGCACCTAGAAATGGCCTTTGGAGCACATAATTGTGAAACCTGGAGCCCTTTTGGACACCTAAATATAACTTTCCGAAGTACTTTTGAGCATGCAGTTGTGAATATTATACCACCTAGATTTATTAAAGAGAATTATAAGAGTTGTAAATGTCTTACCGATTTTTTTTTTTCTTTTGGTGCGGACAGTTTAGGTAGAGTCCGTCGATTCAGGTTAAACCTAATTTTTGCTTAAATCCTGCACTTGAATTCCACCATTTTTCATATTATACTCTGCTCCGAAAATATTTTCTAGGTATCAAAGAGTTGGTAGAGTCACATAGATCGAAGATCGAGCCCAAAAGTTTACTTTTATGTCTATTGTGAATTGTATCCTTTGACCTACCTCCCCCTGTTTAGACCAGAGAAAAAGAAAGAGAGAGAAGCATAAGAAGCATATGATTTTCCTCAAAAACTTACAAGAAACAGCAGATATTTTGTTCCTGTCGAACTAGTGATATTATTGTACACTGCAAATCTATGCATTAGCTGTAATGTTGAAAAAACCATCTCTCAGTTTCAATATGTTAAAAAAAACAAGACAAGACTAGGATGGATACAAAGATGCTGCGCACGCAGAAGATTATGCAAGCCACAAGGATTATAAAAAAGAATTAAAAAGCTCAAGTCAGTTCATACAATGTTCCAATGCAATCTTGTGTACTTTAATGACTTGATAGTGAAAAAACAAATTCCTTTGAAACCGGTCATTGCTCTTTGTTGTTAATTATACTAGCATACTTTCTAAATTTACCAACCTAAAATAACCCGAACTCTAAAGTAATTCTTTGAAAAACCCGCTTTCTCCCCGATGACCAAATTGGAACAAAAAGCCCAATTTTTACCCCCCGTTTATTTAAAAAAATATAAAACCCGAAAACGAAGAACCCCAAGTACAAGCCACTTTGTAACGTTGATCCCCACAGGCCTAATGACAAAAAATTATCTTTCATAGCAATCCAATGTGACGGATTACTAAACAGATCTTTCTCATATAAAAAGGCTGACAACTGCTGGTGCAACTTACTGCGCATTTTTATTTTGACTTAAAAGGAAACAAGACCAGACTTCCTGAACAGGACGCTACAAAGAAGCTGAATAACAAGTGCGACCAAACGCTAAAGAGGCTAGTACGTGAACAAAAAGATCTTTAAACATTATCTCCGGTTTTTCGAGAAGTTGTCCCAGTGACAAATCGGCGTATGACGAAGTGCCCTGTTAAAGGGGCCCTGCAATCATATTTAAGCGTCTACCTTTTTTGCGGTTTCCACATCTTCTGGGGTTTGGGCAAGCCAGCGGGCACGGAGAGAGTAACTAAATATAAGTATGTCATATTTTAATCGGACGACGCGGAAACCTTTTCCACCTACGGGGGCAACCCGCGGTACAGAAAGCGCATGACATGTGACATATTTTGTCCTGGGCTTACTACTGGTCAGAGCCGCTAAAAGCTTCTTTTTAGTCGAAATACAAAATATAAGTGGCGCAAACCATTTCAATTATTTATAAAAGTAGTTTTTGTTCAGTATTTTAGATCAGAAACGAAACAAATATAGTTTAGAAAGTATGGAAACAAGAAATGATTCGTCGACATACCCGCCACCAAGCGGTGGAAAAGGCAGCGCATATTAGAAAGGGGTAGTGGCATCAGGCGCTGACGAGCGGCGAGCGTAGAAAGGTCCCGGATGTACGCGGCGGCGCTGCGATCGTATGAACTGGAGGATCTGACCGGTTCGAAGCGCTCCGAAGGCCTTCGGCGAGCAGCTTTAGCTTGCGCTTTGGCCTTTTGGCGGTATGGCAGCGCAAAGTGGCTTCCGCTCTAAACTGATCTTTATCCTGTGTTTGCTGTCGTTTGTGGCCAATGAAGTGTCATGCCGAATTAGTGTTTAATCGCGCAGCAAATGCAATGCGAGCCGCCCTGGCTGCCCGCTTCTTACAGCCTATCCAGAACATGCTTTAGTGGCGTCCTCTCGAGCCGTCGCTTGCTGAGCTCACTACCCCTCCTCTAGTTCACGGCCACTCAAGCAACCAAGGACGTCAAGGAGAAGGTTATTTTTTGCTTGGTTTTGTAATTTTACTTGCCTATAACTTTTAAAATAAAGCGAAATTCAAGAAAAGAAAAGTTTCAGTAAGTTACTATGTTCAGTGTGCTCAGGTTCGATGCAAATTCAAAATCAGTAAAAAAAAATCCTTGCAGGGCCTTTTTAAAGCTTTTCCAGTTCCTATATGCCTGCCAGCTTAGTCATGTTCTCAGAAAGGCTTGCGTTTGCCTCAGAAAAAAGCCCCTGTCCCGGTTGACAGCACAGCCACAAGGCGTCCTTCCCTTTGCCGTGGCTCAGGTTGCGTGTAGCTGTGATAGTTGGCGCAAGTCATCAGCTAAGCCAGTCATGTAATATGGCGGATTTTTATCAGGATGGAAGAGGAAATTGCCACTGGCGCAAAATGGCGCAGGAGTGGAATCACTACAATCGTTAGAGGAAACAGAGCAACACCACAACTGCAGCTGGAGTTCTCCCAATTCGCCACTTGACCACATGTGCCAAATATATTTAAAAATAAATTATTAGCAGTTATATGTACTCACCTTCTAACTGTTTACACTGCCAAAGAAAAATAACTAAAAAGATATTTGAGTTCTGTGTTTTTTTACACCGAAGGTACACATTCCTTGGATATCCTATTCAGGCTTTTCATTCATTAGGCTTACTCATTTGGACTTTCCAATCTCCAAAACCAGAAAAATACAAAAAGGTGTTCCATATACCGGAGCTAACAATAAGATGCCCTTAGAATTCTACTTGACCGTAATCTAATAGTTTCACAAGTAAAGAAAAATGGGGCCACATTTCTGCAGTGCTTAGCAGCAGACAACGTCAAAATGCCGCATTTTGATGTTTCTCCTATGAAGGCCATATTCTGCTGGTTAAAATAAGACAGACCTCTTTACCTCACTCGACCCTCGGTGGTGGCGCAACGAGCCCACCTCGCTTCTCCCTAGTCAAACACTCTAGGGAGATTGGAAAATACAGTACCGTATTTGCACTAATATAATGAGTTTTTTTTCGAAATTACGTGCTCCAAAACGCACCTCGCGTTATATTCGGAATCGAGTTCAACCACAAGGCGAGCGAGTCTGGAGAAAGCCAGAGGAGAAAGCAATCCCTCCGGCTCAATGCAAAATACCCGGTGTGAAAAGAAGTGGGGGTGTGGAAGGGAATTTATTAGCTATTAGTCCACATGAAGGGACGAATAGAAAACATAAAAAAGCATTTTTATCATTTTTGTGTTTGTACAACGCACGCATGCCACACAAACTCAGCGCGCGCCCGCCATGCGGGAATACGGGCACTAGCCAATTCGAGCCAAGCCAAGCCGGGCCAAGCCAAGTCAACACAAGCCAAGCCAAGCCAAGCCCACCGACCGCGTTTACGCAATCGTGCGACATGAGGCATTTGTTTATGCAGAGGCACCAGAAAAAGAAGTGTGATAGTGTATCGGTTCAGCAGTCTTTTTTCTGCCTGCGCATTGTTTAATTTCTGCTCCAGAGTGGTCTAGTGTTTGTGTGTTGGTGCTTCTATTTGGTGCCTTGTTTGGATTGTGGGCTGCCGAGGAGCTCGCACGCAAGAAAAAGGAACTACCAGACAAGCAGGTGCCGTGCTGCTGCTTATCTGCGTAGTGGCAAAGTGGATTGTAAACGGAAGGACCTGAGCAGTGAGGATGAGTGCAGTCAAACCATAAACTGATATTTCTTCTATTTCCATTGGCTTTTCACTTCTGTTATGCCCCCGAGCGAGAAATTGACGCTGCCTCGGTTCGCGTTATAATAGTAATAATATTTTTTTTCTTCTTGGGGGCATCAAAACCTGCCCTCGCGTTATATTCGTGGTCGTGTTATATTCGTGCAAATACGGTATATAGACCGGAAAGCACAGTACATAGTGTTAGAATGTTTGGTGCGCTTTTTTTGTCTGTGTTGCGACGTACCACTGAAAAAACACGTTGCTGTTGGTGGACATCATTAATAAACAAACAATGCAACAAAATCAAGCCCTTTGACCTGCATAATGCTTTCTCATGAGTAAACACATAAAGAGGGGTTTTCCCTACCTCTGGGAGACAAACTCCTGCCAGACGTATGGGGTCGTGTGGTCCCCCTGCGGTCTCAGGAAGCAGGGGTCGTGGATGGTGTAGCCCACGCTGCGCCCGCCCCCTGTCTGGTCCATCAAAGTCACCGAAAGCTGCAGAGCACAGATAACTTTGCAGACACCTATACTTGACTATTCTGGTTTTAAATGCACAGCATTTATAGGGCGAGCTTTGAAGATCTCGTGTCCGTGGCATATAGCCTCAATGACATCACGTGACATCACGGCACCACATCATGCCATGTCGTGCAACACCGTAATGTCACGTGCCTTCATGAGCCAGGCGACGTTATGACATGACATGACACCGCATCACATGACATGGTAATGCCACATATCACAATGTCACATGACATTTTAACGTTGCATATTTTCATGACGTCACGTGACATCATGACCCGACATTATGTCAGATGACATCAAAAAGTAACATGACATTGTGACATCACATGGCATTGTGATATCAGTGTCATGCAATACTGCGACGTCATGCGGCATTGTTACGTCAGTCACGTGATACTGTGACGGCTGATAACGCAGATAACATCATTACATGCTTATCATACACGTTTTCCCAACACCGGCCTTGAGCCTGTCGCAAGGGGGACGGCATTACTGCACCTCCACTCTTCCCCTGTGCTCCAAATCCTTGTAAAATCGACCGATGTAGTGGTTTTCGATGACGTTCAGCAGGTTTCTCATTGGAATCATACGTTTACTTTCGCTAACTAATAGGTTAATTAAAACATTTTAGTAAATTATTCATCTTACTGTGATGATTGAGCCTCTATATTATGCCCCCCATGCCATATAACTCAACCGGACAGACTGCATTAATGTAACTTTTGCTGCTTTTAACAAAAAAATCAAAATAATCTGTAAAGTTTAAAAATATTTCTTGCACAAGGAAGAGGTTAGACAGAGGAGGGGGAACAGTTTAAGAACGGTGAGTGAAACGCGAAGCGTCCCTGGAGAACTCTTCCATGGCAATGTCACCCACTAGGGCACTATACTTCGTTTCACCTTAAAGGCCGACGTACACTTTGCGCTTTCATCTTTTGTCTGCCTTTTGCTTTCCTATATCCTCTCCACTTTTTACCTTGCCACAACTTAGCTACCCTCGCAGCTTAGGACAGGGGAGCACTAAGAGGGTTATCTTCCCTGCAGAAAACCGAACTTGTACGTCAGCCTCTAAGTTCGAGCAGAGCCGACGCTATACGAGCCAATGGGGCGAATCGAATGTCGTCATAAGTGCAACATTATAGCATTCTACATCTTTCTCTACATGACCTGTCATCTGCAAGACTATACTCCGTTCCACTTTAAGGGGAGACACTACCTGGGAATGTCAACCTTTGGACTCTCGCTTAATCGGGGTGATATTTGCAGGTGGTGTTTGCAGCCAACTCTCTGCCCTGTCAACCAATTTTATGAGGTACTATACCCCAGAACGAAGTAAAGCACAGCATTGCATGGAATTTGCTCAATGAATATATTGTTGATAAATGGTGTTGATAACCACATTATTTTTCTGGTGGAACGCATACTGGAATACCTGTTGCCAGCTACTATAAAAAGAAATTAAAAAAATAGATTTTTTCAGATAAAAATAATTTTCACATTTATTAAGTTTTGCAAATTGCAATTTTTCATAATAAACGAAGATGAAAATGCAAAATCTAAGTTCATAGTACAGTGTAGACCGCATATAACGTATGTCGCGGGAGTCGCAAAAATCCGCACTATAAGCGGTACCGCGTTATAACCAAAACATCAATTTTTCAGGCCAAAATACATGCCATGAGACTACTTACCTTTGTAAGAATTTACTTTATGTTAGGTGAAAAATAAAGCTTAGTTTGAGGAAAGTCTTTATTTCACCAGACTAGAACAGTTCTGTCTCAAGTGTGTCACACATTTTGAAAGAAATGAGCGACTTTTGCCTGGCGCAGCCTTTTAACAGCGTCGCGGGTTGCGGACGGACGTTGCGAGCGTTCAGGATTGCTAACCCTAATCACTTTTCTCCGGCGATGAAAACGCGTGAAAATTCGCATCCTTTATACGGTACGCGCCAGTAATACCTTCAACTTGAGCACAGGCATGAAATGCTCCAAATAAGAAATCCGGGCGATGTTCGAAAACACAGAAAGCACCACTCTAGTCGAAGTAAACAAACACGACGACATGGGCGTTTGTGCCGTCTTGAGAGTGCCGCCACGACATCGCCGCACGAGTAGGTGGATCTTCCCTTCTAGTACGTGCTGGGTTATCATAACGACACACAACGAAAATTCACAGTCAAGGGTAGCACTTTTACGCGGAACGATGAGCCTTCATCACGCAATCTACGTCGACGATCAAAACCAACGCCACGTTTGCGGATAGACGCAGCCGGCCTGCGACCGGAGAGGAGGAGAAGCGTTGTAATAGAGGTTGGGGGGGAAAGGAGAGAGCCAATAGTGTGTACGCACTGCCGGCATGCAACGCGCGCGAACACTTCTCCTCGACCTGCGATTGGTCTGTCGTTGCGGTTGTTTCCAACCATCGCAGCGGAGGGACGCGCGCACGAGAACGACACGTGCATGCGTCCCTCCGTCGCTATGGCAACTGCAGCCTCTCTCTTCGCATCTCCCGGTTTCTTCGAGCAACCTCCTTGCCCCGCGAGTGCCGCTCGCGGCTCGCGCCGTTATCTAGCGCCGCAAAGGGAAGCGTGCTCGCTGCGCCGGTCAGTCGGCTCGGCCGCTGGGCTCTTCCAGAAACCGCACTATAACCGGTATTTCCCTTCGCGCGCCTGCATTTTAAGCGGTATGTAAATACATGGAGTTCTATGGGAGGCGAACCGGTGGTTTAAAAAAGCCGCATTATACCCGGTCCTGCACTATAAGCGGTGACATTGTAAGTGGTCTATACTGTAACCGGCTCTATAAAATTTCGGCATATAAGCCGCAAATATTAAGTTTCTCGATAGTTTCATACTGAAACGATAGTTTTGATTAAGGTGAGATTTGCTGCCAAAAAGCTGAACTGAGAAAAACGCGCTCAAGAGCTCCAACCTCTACCTTTTCTTTAGGATCGGTGGGCCGAAAATAGTTTATAGAAAAATAACTATGGAGTGTAAACTAACGAAACTTTCTGGGAATACTCTCTAGATGCGTGGATATAGATATGTCATTTTTCCAAATCAACCTTTTCTGCACAAACTTTTTTTTCTTCTGGGTAGAGTGCCCCGCTTAAGTTTGATAGCAGCCAAAGCTACGATTTGACGGAGCCAATCCAAAAGTAACTAAAAGTGCATTGTTGCGACCCTAGCCCTCTTTGTGCGTTTGCTATCACCGCAGTTAAACGGATCACGCGCAGAAAAAAGTGCACGAGCCCGGCGCATTCACTGTTTGCGATTGGTTTAGCCCGGTGATAGGGAACGCACAAAGACGAGGAGTGCCGTGACAATGCACTTTTAGCACTGATCGACTTGTTCCGTTCGGTCCGACTTGACATGAAACAGAGTATAATTGAGCGCAGACACTGTCCGGCGACTTGCACTTTTAGTATGTGTGTCGGTGTTCGTATGCAATGGAGCCTTCGACTGCACCCGGTCCCGTCACGGAACGAAGTACGGCTCTACAGATTCTCCGGACCCGCCGGAGGCAGTGCCTACCCGGTGCCTGAAGGGCCAGGGCAGCTGGTTGTCGTGCCTGCCTCGATGCAGCACCAGCTGCACAGCCACAAACTTGCCCTTGTGCCCCAGGCCGTGCAGGTGCACCCGCAGCTGCATCAGGTAGCCGGGCTCCGCGGTGTAGAACCGGGGGCCGGCCGTGTACCTGCGACGAAGGGGTGGAGGTTCTGCAGGGCACTCATGCTACATCAGCAGGGGAAGACGGGAACGAGATGCGGCGGGGAAAAAAAAAGACCGGCAACTGCTGTCTACCTTAGGTAACAGTTGCCTGAAGAAGGCCATTAAAATCATCAAATCAGAACGTTCTCCTCCTTCTTTTCCGTAGGCACATCTTTTTGCAATCTTCTCCCTACTGGTATACCTACAACAAAGACACCTCTTGTCTACTTATCTAATCTACATATATAATCTATGGTATTTAGGTTACAGAGTGCCGCGGGGGATGGCGAGCGGATTCGCTTGAGTTATGGACCCATGCCGCCATGCTTCAGACCACTGGAAGAACAGGTTGTCGGCAGGTGCTCCATCGTTGCTTCTTCATCATAAATGTTGATGCGACCTACGCCCCAACGTCACGCGTCATGAAACAAAATTGTGACATCACATGAAGTCACATGACACCATGTGATTGAGCGACACTGTGATGTCAGGTGACATCATGTGACTGCGACATCACATATGACAACACACATGACATGACGCCATGTGGCTCCGTGACAACACGCAATGTCAATATCACATTACGTCGTGCGATGCCAAAGTCATGCGACTTTATGAAGTCACCTTATGACACCCGATTCACAATAGATTCTGTGCTCCCTCGTTTTTGTCAGCACGATGCTAGCCGTAAATTGATAGCTCTCGGTACAGCTCAAAGACACCGAGGATTTTGGACCCAGGCTTGCCTATGCTGACCCAGAAAAGCAAAGATTTTAGTTTTTTTTTCTTTGACCTGCCCCCTTGAAATGCGTACCTGTGTTGCCCGTGCCGCTCCTTGCGCTTGGCTCGACCGTAGTCGCTCAGCCGCCAGTTGAGGATGCCGTCTGGGCAAACCAGTTCTTGATCCTGCACACATTGGCATGCCCTCATTTATACGGGATGTTTCCTGTAGCTGCTTTACAGACGTTTCTTAAAAAATCCGGAAAAGGTACACTAATGCAGTCTGTGCAAGTGAGTTATACTGCCAGGGGGACATAATATTGACGGCTAATCGTCGGCATAAGTTGGATAATTAAATAGGACTTGTTGCGAGTTTTTTAATTGGTGGAAATAAAAACATGGTTCCAATTAGAAACCCGAGCATCATCATCAACCACTAAATCAGTAAATTTTAGAAACGCCTGGAGCACATGGAAAGTGCAGGTGTGCACTAAAGTTACTACTGACAGTGCAAAAATGCTGATGATAAAAGAAGGAAAAACTTTACGGGCACATCAAAGTTGGATGCATTTTTGGGGCCCAGAAAACAAAGAATGGTGCGTCAAATCTTTCTACAATTGAGATTTAATGGTATATGCGGTATCAGCTCCCACGTCACGTGGTTGATAGCAGGTGCTCCGATGTTTATCAGTAATTTTTTACGACCTTCTGCTGTCTCGATCATTCCAAAAACTGCCTGCCCAACATTTCTAACCATTTATCTCTTCAAAATGGGTGGGCATTCGTACGGGATTTTACAATAAGTGTATTGGCTAGAAAAATGGCTCACTTAAAGAAAGGAGGCATTGAGCCAGGGATTCCCCAGAGCCCCCTGGGAAGAGAGGTGTACTTTGGGCAGCCTCATTCTGGAGCACTCCAGGGTACTTTTTCCGCTTTGACAAGTGCGAGCCTAGTAATTGCATGGCGTATTACCAGTAAAAAAAATGGGCCGAAATCGCTGCTGCCGTTACGCTGATTCTCGAAGAAATGCATTAGCATTTCGCACAGCAGTTACATATAACAAAGCGTGATGAATGCAGCCTCTCAACAGTCTTCCGTGGGTTGAACATTCTCAAAACCGCTCTAATCCCTGGTGCAAGCAGATCAGGTCACTTAGCGTGTATATGAAGGACGGCGGCCGCTCAGGATTGACTGGTTACAGAGAGCGACGGCATGATCGACATTACACCTAGGATGCATGAGCCGCCAGCGGGGTGCCGCGAGGCAACATGTGCGGGCGGCCCAAGATGGGTTAATATTTTGTAATGAACCATCTGCAGACTGTTGCCACGAAGTGGCATGAAAGGAGGGCCCGGACTGGGTTAACACGCGCCCCGGTGATACGCCCGCCGTCCCCCCCCTGTGCGAAGCCGAAATTGGCGAAGGGGTACGTCGCCGGCGACCATCGATTGCTAGGTATCGCTCTCTACAGACCTTTCCAGCGGCAGTCTCAAACGAAGCGATTTACAGCGCACATCCCCGGTTCTGAAAGTGTACATCGGAGTTGCCCGACTGCACTAGGCTGTGGGCCTTCTCGTCAGTGGGCTGTGGCACCCTGCGCAGGCGCAATTCCGGACACTGGTGGCATCTAACTTGCCGAGTTTCATTTTTTTTCTTTTGTGTTTTACAGCGAATAGAATTTCTCAAGACTTTAAAGAAAGCTCTGCACAGGTCTTAACTGTCTAAAATGTTCGACAACACAGGATAACCGAAATGCATGGGTATGCCTGCTCACAACGTGAAATTCAACGAGTCTCGTCAATCGAACAACATATTGTATGTACCCCACGGTGCAGCATTATCCGAACAGGATTTATTTGGCAAAGATCTCAAACAACACAGCATATCCACTATACACTGTCGATGTGTCACCTTTACGACGATCAAATGGTATCCGGTTTGTTTTTGGGCACGTTTTGAAGAGAACTGCTTTTTCACACAGTACCAAAGCAAATGAACGAAAGTGTCTATTTTATCCTCATAACCCAGACCTGATCCTATCAGCTATTTTTTGTGAACACTGGGAACATAGCCGGGAAGGCTGTTCGGAGGTTATCTTGACAGAAATAATCCTCGAAGAACATCGACAACACGCGTCATATGCTGCTTGACGTTCACTCTCTTCGTTCGTTTTCTCCGAAGGTTGAGCAGGCTACGAGCCCCTGGTATTCCCTGGTTCTCCCAGTGGAAGATAACACAAAAAGGGTAAGCATCCTGAAAAGGCAGTAAAAACTTCTAAGAAAAGCCGGCAAACTCCGAATGCACAATGCAGGTGGAAAGTCACGCTGACCGGGTCTCCACAGCTCATGCAGGTGGTGGAAATTTCTGGTTGATAGGGGTCACTCAAGTCCTAAAATGGCACCAGCCAGAGTTCTCATTGAATTGGCCGGTGCCAAAATGGCACAGGCCAATTCAGCGCAGCTTCTGTTGCTATGCGTTCTATCGCCAAGCCTGAATATGCACCCCGCCGCCATCTGGCAGCACTTGCAGAAGGTGTTTCCTAACCGGTTTTTGCAGCCAGCGGGGCGTCGGCACCATCCTGTGGCAACGTTGTGAAAGTTATATACATGTGCTCAAAACCAGTCCAAGGTCAGTGCATGTATCTAAATTGGAGGAAAGAGGAGTGCTTACACTGCCCACGACAGACGGTGCCAGGGAGGCCAGTGAAGCTTCCGGGGCAGAAGGCTGTGGAATCAATGGGTGAGAAGGATTAATGACCCCGCTAACTTCCAGAACCAAAATAATCTGATTGGCTAATTGGCTGACCTAATTGATTTCAATTAAATGGCCCCTCAAATTACTTCCAACCATGGCTTGGCACAATGCATCATTACAGCCATACTCCTTTTCGGCTCACAAACGACCGCGGTGGACGTTACGAGCCTTCCCAGCCGATCCAGCACTGCGAACGTATCACACGGCCCAAGTATCACTCCTTGAAGAGCATATACAATACTCGCACATTATTGGGTCAGCTTCGATAACTGTGGTCCATCGCGAGTAGGGTTCAGTGTTTTCGGGGTTTATTTTTTCCCACGGATTCGGCGCTTCTCAGTATCAATTTCAGGTGTCCGACCAAAAGTCAAGGATTATCGGCGTTTATGTCGAAGAAAATAGGACACTGATTCCCTGACCCCCAGGGAACATACCCCGCCTCCTTGAAAAACGTCCCTGTACCGATAAGAAAAAAAAAAAAAAAAACGAAACATAATGTGCGGTTACGAAGCAAGGAACAGCCTCACGAACAGTTCAACCAAGGCTGTGTTCCGGGTCGACACAGAATAAAAGTCTAGACAAATATTTTCTTTCTGTGGAGCTTATTCACGGACAGCTCCAATCCAAGGTTTTACGGTTTCCCCTCTATTTCGATAAAACCGGCTTGGGAGTTAATTTTTGGGGTTTATCGATATTTATTGAAAATACAGGTAAAACAAAGTATGGTCAACTTCACTGACCTTGTCTCGTGTGTGTGTGCGTGTGATTAAGGCTGCTACCAGACGACTGCAGGCAGTGAGCAGGCTATATACTCCACCTCAGTCTTACTTGGCAATTGACGAAAGCTACAGTCTCAGTGAGCCCAGCAGTGTGTTGGAGGGACACACGTGACTGTAGGCTCTCTCACTAGTTGGGTCCAGTGCTGTCCGAGCCACGGGCGGGAAAGAGAGGAAAACCGCTTCTGTACCAATTATGGGTGTCTGGTATAGTCTCCGAAGGGGACAAAGGGACAAGTGGGGAGTTCCTCCTGCCCCTCTTCTCCAACAACTTGGGTTACGCCCTTGCCCCTGTACCCTCGCTAAGGGCCGTCACGTGCCTTACCTCCGCCACCCCAATTGGCTTGAAGGGGCCGCGTAGCGTTAGCTCGATCTTTGCCAAGTTACGGTGAAACGAAGTATAGTCGCATATTTACTTTCCCTACGAATATATAACGTCACTGAATTCCACAAGCCAGATGAAGTTGACTGCTCGCATTTTATTTTGGCTTTACCTCAGCGTAGATGTAACCTCAGATAATGCCGAAAGGTTTTTTGGGATCACTCGTCTTTATTGTTCGATCCTAAAACTGAATGGCTGCCATAAACACTACTATAGTGTGGTGAAAAGTTCTCACTCAGGACGGTAACCAAAGCAGTAAAGTTTGGTGCTTATCTATTCTCTGTCTAAGACGCAGAAAATCAATGATGTTGTGTTCGTGCCTACTCTGTTGTACAGTGAATCTCTAAATATAAGCCGTTCAGGCAAGTTTTACCTGTTCTATTTTTACAGCTTCAAATTTCCTAGGTAGTATTATGAAAGAGGCAGGCAACAAGCGGCAGGACACAAAAACCCACAATGAAACATGTTTTTAAAACCAGCATCAGAGAGTAAATCATACAACCCGACTTTCACAATCATGCAGATGGATGTGAAAGTTCAAAATGCAAGTCTCCCACACCAGGCAGAACCTTTCCGAAGATGTCAGTACCATAGATAAGGGAGAAAAAGGGGAAGAGGTGAGCCAGCCACCGTCCTTTGGTGCCCAGCTCACCTTCCTGTTGGTTGGGCGCCTCTTTGCGCCTCCCGCGTTCCCAGGGGTCCCCACCAGCCGGGCCCACGTGCGGGGAAACAGGAGCGCCAGCCCCACGACCGCGGTCCCACAAAGCTGTGCCACAGTGGGGCCAATTCTAATCCTAACCGTAACGTTAGCAGAGCATCTAGAGTGAGACTGCTGCCTTCGATAGTGCTTTGGCTGTGTGTCCAACGACTTTGATGGTGTGGAGGCACCAATGATGCCTCGTGAAACTGATGGTTCTGAACCGCCATCAGTATTGTGGGATTCCATTAGTGAATTCTTGAAAGAGCACAAGTGCCAAGCTCTTGAAATCATTGGAACGACAAGCGGAGCATCTCATTTGGCTGCTTAGCATCTAGAGGGACCTTGCTGCGTTTTATGGTGCTTTGGCTGTATGTCTGATGACCTTGATAGTGTCAAAGCACCAATGAAGCTCCATCATACTTTATTGGCTCTAAAACATCAAAACTTGCCTTGCCAAAAAAAAAAAAAAAAAAACTTTTTGTAGAAAGGTTGGAACATGCAAATTATCTCATTTGGCTGCTCAGCCCTTAGAGCGACCTCAATGCATTTTAGGGTGATTTGACTGTCTCCTCAGCTGAAGTGTCAATCATGTCCAATGAGGCTGATAGTTATTCTGAAGTGCCACCAGGGTTGTGTGGGACTTCCCTGTCTTTGATGCTGCTGAGACATCATTGAAGGGGGTGAAGAAGAGCCTTTCTTGTCCGGCTCTTTTAATTATCCCAGCCTTCAGCCTCCAGAATCTTACCCGCCTTCAGTGGTGCCCCTGCTGTGTGCACACAATTTTAGGTTGCCAGGTACCAGAGCACTCTCAAGAGTTGAGGGGCCGGGCAACTTTTTAGTCGCATTTCCCAAATTGCAGAGAGCATTAAACACATTTTGAGCACCCTCTACAAGTTGCTTTTTCATGCTTAGACTATATGTGCATGATTCCAGATGACAAGATTCTGAAGCAACACAAAAGGCAGCAAGCTCATCCTAGCATAACATAACTGTCCTTTTAGGTGTCTGGTCTCCAACCTGATCTTCTTTCTTTCAATATAATCAATATAATTGCTTAAGCTATGGCCCAGAAGATGCTAAAAACAATAGAACAGAAGTGAGCAAGCTCTAGATATGGCTCTAATGAAGGGTTCCCTTCCATATTAAACTAAGGGAGTCGCAAGGAGGTGACACCTTGCAGATGTATCGAGACTGTGTCAGCTGCAGTAGCCACATTCAAGTTTTGAATTGAATTTTACCTACCAACAAGTACCTCGTCCACGGCATCTTCAGTCACAAGACTTAAGAGCTTAGCAACAATCACAGGTTCTGCTTCTGCCACAGTATATGCAAACCACCTAGAGTAACTGCCATTACTGCTGCTTCTATTCTACACAGTTCTTTCCTTAGTCTACAATGTGCTCTGCTAAAAAAATGAACTATCTGAAGGTCAATTCAGAGCCTTCGACAACTAAATCAGCCCTAGTGCTCTCCCCTGATTTGTCTCACATTAAAAATACCTACATTTAATTTATTGACATTTAGACTTACGGCACAAATTAGAAAAGAACAGTCGTGGAAATGAACTGTCAGAGCTGATGCTCGAGGGCCATTCATTTGTTATCACGTTGTATGGCAGATTGTGTCGACATCAAAGGGATGTGCCCCATCATCCCGGATTACAAAGACTGGTGCTAAAGAATGCACTCTATTTCCCACAACTGCGATTGGCAACAAACTTTAAATTTACATCAATTTACTACAAAGGCAAAATTCAAGGTACCTAGAACAAAGGATGAAGTACAAATTCTACAGCACGTCCCCCCCAAAAAAGCATACAGGGTATTTTTCCATCGCAAAAATAAACAATGCATCATTTAGCACTCAAGGTTCGTTCACACTCTTGCAACCGGGTACGACCGAGAGAGACATATCTGTTAAAACTTCTTAGAATGTCTTAGGACGAGGAAACATACATTCTGGCGCCATCTATGCGGTGACCCTGGAACTGCATTTCACAAGAGCAAAGGTTTTGCAGGATTTCCGAGGTCAAATGTGCGTAATACCTATAAGAAAGGCTCGTTTATGACGTTGACTGAAGCTTTTCGAGCCAAGAAAGAAAGAAGAATGCGCGAGAAAAATAGAAAATATGTTGGACCGCCAAGTTTACACTGCTACCCAATAGATGATGCCAGTGTGTCCTCTTGTTGTAAGAGGTTTTAAGGAACCCAGTTCTAAGAGGTCGCAAGAGTGTGAACGGGTCTTCAGTCTTCACCAAATGTAGGGCTACCGGTCTGGACCAGATCCCAGAGTTGCAGAACTAACCATTACCTTTCCAAAAAGTTATATGCTATTTCATTATACTTTCAAAGAAAAAACAGAGCTTGTTTGCAGTAGCTGATACCATTTATCTTGTACACGTCTTCGTGGGCTTCGTTTTCCGCCATTTTCCCATTGAAAATTTTCAAAAATCTCTCTTAACTTTTGAATAAGATAAAGCTCTGACAGTATAGCATCTGGTCCAGACTGCTGACAATACATTTAGGCAGAAGAGACTGAGTGTTCAACAATGCAGAGTTTATTTTTCCAAGAAAAAAAACACTAAATATTTCTTTCGAGACATTCTGTGCGTACGAGAGAAGGCTACAGGGGAAGCACTTACCATGTTGACAGCGGCACAGAGGCTTCCTTGTAGCTCTGGGTACATCTGCCCACCGCCAATAGGCTGCTGCAGTGCTGGCAAATAGGAAGCTCCCTGCTGTGGTTGAATCTGGAGCGAAATAAGAACCACTCTTGACAAAAAGAAAGGCGCTTCATTTTCAGTTGACAAAAAGAAATGCCTTTTACATTTTCACAGAAGCTAACTTCGATTAAGCTTAAAATCTGCGCCACAAGCCCTGCCAGCCTCGCAATAAAAGGGTAAAAAAAAAAAAGAAAGACGGAAAAGGCAGGACAGAGGTTTTTGAGACACTTAAAGAAGGTTTGCAAAAGCTTAAAATACAAAAAAAATGGTTACAAGCACTACGGTATGTGTCTACGTTAGACATGGCGTAGCATACCTGGAAAGCGGAGACTGCTATTAAAGGGACCATGAAATGATTTTAAAATCTAATTTCATCCACCGCACATCGTAAAAGGTGTGAAAAGAAACACAAAAACACAAAACTAGGGAGCCAAAAAAAATTATTTGCTATAGAACTTTTAAAAGAAAACTGGACTCTTTTGCGACTTCTTTCCTTTGAAAGCTCTGCCTTTTCACTACGATGCATCCGCAGAAATGGAGCACGTCAGCCGAATCCACGTCGCCTATTGGGTAAGAGCCTACCTCACCAGCACCGCGATCGTAAACAATAAATAGCCGGCGAATGTTTCCTAAAAGTTTTGTTAAATAATATTCAGACCCATATTTTGTAGCATAATTAGAGATGTGTGGCGAAAATTGCCAAATTTGATAATGCTGAGAGCCAAGCGCCATCTATCGTGTGGTAAACGAAGCAACTACTGCGCGTGCGCAGTAGGGCAGGGCTGGCAGGGCCGACTTCAGAACGGTTATTTCCTTTGGTTTCCTTCCTCTCAAAACTCTGACTGACTGAACGTTTATTTTTCTACGTGTTCATCTCGCGCGTGCCGACTTCAAGCAGCAAGAAAAAACTGTACTTAAAACAGACCACGACGAACAAGAACGCTGGATCCACAAACACCCCAGAAGAGCGACAACAGCCGCAAATCGCGCTCCGACGAAGCTCTCAGAATATAGGCCTAGCAGGCACTCCGACTCGGCGCAGCATTGCTTCGTCGCAAGACCATCTGTCTGCCTGCGACCGGCTGGCGTGCTGAATGGAATATGCCTGCGCTACCCTTGTGGGGTACCCTTGTGGACCCTTCCCGTATAATAGTTTGATCGCTGACCTCAATTTTACGTTAAGAGGTGAGGTCAATCTCTTCCCCTTGTTTTCCGAGGCAGTGTTGACGAACACTCGTCGAAAAGGGACCCTCGTCGATTCTCTCTTCTTGTTTTGTGTGATATAGAGCTGAAATAAACGCTGTATGGATTACCTTCGTAGCACGGTATGTACACTTTGTTATTGGTATGCCATTTTTATCCTGACAGACTGCACGTCACTGTCGAGCTGTAACAGTTCGTGAGAGGTATACGTGCAATACCGGTCCAACCTTTCTTTGCCGAGTGTCGCGTCAGTATCGAGTTGCAATCGTAAAAGATCGGTCCCGAAGCGCTTACCAACAGCGCGAATACAGCACTTCCATCAAACGCGCGCGTCCGCTCCGAGTGTTAACAGGTATTTACGTGGCTCTTGCTGACACTCGTAGTTCAAACGTATCTTTTTTAACGTCAGCTCACTCCTGCATCTCCGAGACCGCGAAAAACGCCGCGGCAATTTGTTTCCATCTACGTCGCTTTGCAAACGACTGACACTGGCCGCCTTTTGCCAACAATGACAGTTGGGTTGACTTCTGGAGTCTTCACCGGAAGACTCGCTGCACTTCCCAACAGGCATACCGGTGTATGGGACTAGTCCCATGCTGTCGCTGTAGCGCAACATATCTCGTTGAATTTCGCTCAGCTGCGATGCGGTGATGAGAGGCGCCGATTCAGAAAATACATCGGTGACATCGGCGCAGTAAAACCTACCGGCGCACCCCAACTCGTCGCCGCTAATGCTCCCATCTCCTACTGCCGAGAGAAGTTCCGGTTCCGGAAATAGCGTACGTCACGGCTTGTTTTAAGGTCAAGAAAAAGTCAATATTTCATTAATGTTTTGTGTAGAAGTTAATAAACCGAGACGAAAACGGATGCCTGTTCGGCATTCAGTGAACATTGACGGTTTAATGTAAAAGTTATCTGGAAAAAGTAAAAAAGTCATTTCATGGTCCCTTTAACATGGTGTAGGTGTAACAGCACGTAACAACGAAGACTAAGAGAAGGAACACACAACACAGGACGAGCGCTGTGTTGTGCGGTTAGCATTCGCTGCGTTCCTAATAAACGCAATTCTGCATACGACGGTTCGATCATACAGTCCCTCCTCATATAATGCCAAAGAGGTTTTTAAGGTATTTTGAATAAATAAATACATAAATTTAAGAAGCCCTCACCTGTGGCGAGGGCATTCCCTCAAGCCGGCTCAAGCGCTGCTCCATTTCCCGCAGCTGACGCTCCAACCTGTCGCTTCGGGCCTGCACCGAGCACAACAAAGTACCGGACAGTCATTTTTCTATTCACATTTCGTTTGCTGGAGCACAGCAGCCATTGTGCCTCTGCGCTCAACAGGAGTTTCGTTCCATCATTCTAAGGAGTGCCACAGCATTGTTTTAGTAAAACATATAAAATAGCGCAACAGAAAGACAAGTATACAGGACAGGCGCTAACTTTCAACTAGTTTTATTAAGGAAAATTGAACACATATATACACTTTGACAGGCAAAGCAGCACCATGATTAATTTTTCACCCGATCACTCAAAAACTGAAATTCATTACAATGAAGAATAATAGAAGTGTTGCTGACACATGCCGTCCCACTTTTTTTGATAAAGAAAGCTTCCAATAGCTCTCGAGCGACTGTCTCTCGGCTTCTTCCTAGTATCCGTATCTGCTGAAGTCGCGGAACATAGCCACATGTGTTGCAATGTATTGGCAAATGCGAGCCATATTTATTTTTTACTGATAATGCGTGCTCCCGTGTTCGGTCATTGATGCACCGCCCCGCTTTGCTATCCCTCTACGAGAGTTTAGTTGTGCTGCTACCTGAATGTTTTTGCCAGCGACACACAATTTTGTGTGTCATATCATTCGAGAAAGGACTCCTGTATTGCACTTATTTATTTATTTATATTTTGTAGCATCCTCAGTGCCCAGGGACATACAGAGGAGACTAGTTTTCCAGGTGGAATTTAGAAACCCCAGCTGGAATCATTGCAATTAAGTCCAACTGGATTCAATGCTTGTCCAGCTGGAACAGTTGCCACTCCAGATGGATCCACTACTTTTCCAGCTGAAATTTTTCTACTCCAGCTGGAAACATTGCTTGTCCAGCTAGAACCATTCCAATTCAAGTTGGAACCAACTGATTTTAACTAAATCCTATTGGTTCCAGCTGGAACCAACTGGTACCAGTTGGAACCAGAAGTTGAATTTTTGCCTGGGTAGGCAACTGAACACAGCAAAACAGACATAAATAGGAATTAAAACACAGTCATGGGACACATAGAGAAAAAAATAACGAGTAACAGCAGTTTTAAACAAATAAAATGAGGGTATTGCTACTAATGATGCAGGCAGGTGGTTGCATTCTGGCGATGTCCTATGAACGACGGAATCGTTTAGGCTGATGTTCGACAACGAGGGATGCCAACTTTAAACTGATTGATGCATGAAGAAATATTAGAGGAGTTGAGGAGTTTTTCTTTTAGGATAGGATTGTACTCCGTTCCACCGCAAGTCCAGACTCAGCCGATGCCATGAGCTGATGGGACAAATCAAACAGCAACAAAAGCGCACCACCAAAAAAAAGGCCTAGTGACTTGCACTTTTGATTGGACCCATTACCTCGTACCGTCAACTGCGTCTGGACTTAAAATGAAATGGAGTATGGTACAATATATTGAGTAGAAAAGGTATCAACGCCATCACTGGGCCTAATCTCAGAGGAATCATTTAGAGTAAGTAAAAGTAAGAAGACAGCAAGCCGTTTACTCTTGACAGCAGAACCTTTTTCTACAGCAGCCTCCGCAGATCCGAAAAACACGAATCAAAGAGGCTGCGAATAGGCCTGACGTACGCCGCACAAGCTGCAATGTGAAGCTCCAGGCTTTTTTTTGAACATTTTAAAGTTTTTTTTAAATAAAAAGTAACTTCAAGACGCTGTTTTTCATTAGAAAGTTATCTCACAAAAACGTCATACACGTTTCTTTAATAAAGAAACCGCTTCTTATAGGCACAGATGCAAACTAATATAGCCACTCTGTGCTTTGACATAGCACATCACCCGCTCACATCCTGCCAGCTCCGTCACAGGACGGAGCTGGCATGTTTTGGTGGCACCTGTGAGGTGGCGTCACCAATACATCTCGTTGCCAACAGACAAAAAGTTATGTACAGTTCACATGAACTGAAGAGCGTGTTAGTAAGATTGACTGGTAACAGAAAGAATGAAACAAACTCGGGACGATGAACAATTCATGTATGAAATGTTTGTCGTTCCTCGTCCCGACTTCGTTTTATTATTTCTGTTATCAGTCTATGTAAACCTCTTGGCCGATTTTTCAAACACTGAAATGTCTGACTTGCTTGCTATTTTGGACATCGACAAGGAACCTTGACTTACTCAATTGAAATAGTACATATTAACAACCAATTTTTCAAACAGTGTGCAGTCCGGAAGTTCGGTTTTTTGGACTAAAACGGCTACGAGCGTGGCCACCCAGAGGCTGCCATCTTGAATTTTTCGCTGGCGTTGCTTTATGTTTCAAACGAATTGGATAGGTTTGGCAACACTATTTCAGCGCTGCCGAACCAGCCGCTAAGCATGCTATGTTACGCATTTTGTTTTTGCTACGCGCTATCATCATATAGTCTTGGTTTCTTTGTTTGGTCGATTTTCCATCTCCAATTTTTTGTTTTGTTTTCGTGCCAGTCACCATCCATAAAGTGTGAAGTACGCTGCTAACAGCTTCTTAACTTTGTGCCTAAATGTCTCGCAGATTTGTCGTTTTGCCCTGTGTCAATGCATGCTTTGGACCTCATGGCCTCTTCTTGCACCTTGGTCGGGTGAAGACATGACGCTGAAACACATGCAAGCAGACATGATCGCTCGCAAGGATAACATGACAGAAAATACTTTTTGTAACTTCTTTAAGCCAGGTTTAGGCTCAATAAAGCCAAAGTTTTGTAATCTGCAGATTTTTCGGACTGCTTTATTATTCTAACGCTTTTTCAGCCCACACGAAGACCGAAAAATCGGTCGGTGACATATGAAAAGGGGAGAGACATCAGGAATATGTGAGATACTGCATTCCAGTGTAGCAAACTGCATGGCGCACGTGAAACCGCACTGAAAAGCTTCTCTTTCCTTTTTTTGTACAACATTTTTATGGCCATTATTGCAACCCTGGAAACAAATGTGGCTCTACGAACATCCTCAAGATATCCTAAAATCCCAACGATGTCTTCTAGATATTTACAAGACACCTGTGCTACATGAATATCCAAATTTGCTAAAGATACCAATCTGGACAGAGCAGTTGAGATACAAGCTTTGTCCCTTCCTTTTTCACCTAGAAAGATGACAAGCTAAAGGGTATGCCTCGGTTGAATGACGACACCCTCACAAGTCACTGGAAAGTGCAAGGCTTACCGTGGTTTCGACTCGCTGCTGGTTGAAGTCTAGCCTGAGGTTCTTGAGAGCGGCGTTGGCCTCGTTCAACTGGTTGCGCAGCAGATCCCGCTCTCCTTGGATGTCCTGCAGAGAGGAACCATGTACAGTTGATGACAATGATGATTGTCATGTCTTTGTAATTTTTATGGCAATAATTACTGTGCAACTTGCGGCAACGTGGCGGAGAGCTTCGGGTTCGAGACAATGTTGCCCAATGTAGCCTACCCAGATTTGCAAGTACTATATATGTCAAATACTCTCCCTTCTTAAATTACAAGTCCAACTTCTTTGGCGGGCGTAGGGCTCTTAAGGGGGGACACTACCTTGAATCGCACCTCTTTCCAAAAAATGCATATTCAGAACTGCTGAGTTTTGGCCTGTATGGACAACAAAGAAAACTCTCACAAAGTCTTGTCAATGTGCACTGACAAACAATGTCAAAAATAATTATTTTTTATATGTTGGCGAGGCGTGCCGCACTGCGTGGCACTCGACATCTGCAAGTGCAAATAGCTGAAAGCAATGTCAGTATATCAGAGGAAGTTTGAAGAAGACATCACCTACACTGCTGGAAAGAATTTCTGGCATTTAAGATGCAAAAATAAATTCTTAAAACATCATCTTGAAACTTTAAGTGCATTTATCTCAGCTTCACTTTTTGGCAGCAAATTCCACCTTATAAAACTATTGTTTCAGTATGAAACTGCCGAGAGACTTATCGAGCCAGTTACAATGAAGTTAGATTTTGCATTTTCATGTTCCTTTATTATGAAAAATTGTAATTTGCAAAACTCGGCAAATGGAAAAAAAAAAAAAAAAAAGTAATTCTTTTTTACCTCAAAAATGCATATTTTCTGAAATTTCTTTTCATAGTAACCGCCAACAAGTATTTCAGTATGCATTCCACCAGAGAAATACAGTATAGACCACTTACAACGTAACCGCTTATAGTGCAGGACCGGGTATAACACGGCTAGAACTCCATGAAATTACACACCGCTTAAAATGCAGGCGCGCGAAGGGAAGTACCGGTTATAGTGCGGTTTCTGGAACAGCCCGCCGACCGCGCTGACCTACCAGCGCAGCGAGCACGCCTCCCTGTGCGACACTAGATGACGGCGTTAGCCACAAGCGGCACTCACGGGGCAAGGAGGTTGCTCAGAGAAGCGGGGAGAAGCGAAGAGAGAGGCTTCAGTTGCCATAGCGACGGAGGGACGCACGCACGTGTCGTTCCTGTGCGTGCATCCCTCGGCTGCCTCCGCTGCGTTGGAGACGACCGCAACCACAGCCGCGACAGCCCAATCGCAGGTCGAGGAGAAGTGTTCACGCGCGTTGCATGCTGGTCGCGGGCCGGCTTCTTCTATCCGCAAACATGGCGTCAGTTGTGATCGTCAACGTAGACGGCGTGGTGGAAGCTCATCGTTCCGCGTAAAGGCGCTATCCTCGACTGTGAATTTTCGTTGTGCGTCGCTATGATAACCCAGCACGTACTAGAAGGGAAGATCCACCTACTTGTGCGGCGATGTCGTGGCGGCACTCTCAAGACAACAGAAACACCCGTGTCGTCGTGTTTGTTTACTTCAACTACAGTGGTGCTTTCTAAGCATTTGTGTTTTCGAACATCGTCCGAATTTCTTATTTGGAGCATTTCATGCCTGTGCTAAAGTTGAAGGTATTACTGGCGCATACCATATAAAGGATGCGAATTTTCACGCGTTAACATCACCGGAGAAAAGTGATTAGAGTTAGCAATCCTGAACGCTTGCAACGTCCGTCCGAAACCTGCGACGCCGTTAAAAGGCTGCGCCAGGCAGAAGTCGCTCATTTCTTTCGAAATGTGTGACACACTTGAGAGAGAAGTGTACTATAGTCTGGTGAAATAAAGACTTTCCTCAAACTAAGCTTTATTTTTCATCTAACGTAAAATAAATTCTTTTACAAAGGTAAGTTGTCTCATAGCATGTATTTTGGCCTGAAAAATTGATGCAGTGATGTGATTGGCCTAAGTCGTTTTAGAGCACCTTTCGGAGCAGGCAAAACAGTGTTTCGGAGCAGCAAAAGTGGCTTTTGGAGCAGATATTCTTAGAAAAATAAACATATTCCTTTTAAGTGCTGGACGAACGAAGGAAACTTCGCTCGCCGCAATAACCAAATTATGGTCAAGTTCGATCACCTGGGAGCCCTGGGAGTCTTTCAACATGTAACTGAAATGCCAATGACATGGCAATTTTACAATTCTTCAGTTAAAGTATATACCTGTATGTAACGTTATAGATAAATAAGAACCAAACTGCACATATTAAAAATTATTTGAAAATGACCAGCTTATTAGTAAATATCAGCATTAGGTTGGCTACTGCAGTTACGTAATATAATAAATGGAAGCTCTCCTGATGAAACACATAACTACTGCACTGAATGCGAAATTGTATACAAGATAGCGGGTGCTTTCCTTTTTGCTTTTCGAAACTTTCTACAAGGCTGCTGCAAGCCTCGCTTTGCCTTTGGCTAGTAATTAATTCCCACTTTCAATGTCTCCAAAAAGACATTGAGACATCCCGCAAGTGAACAGTGCTGTGGCCGCTGCTGAGCCATTCCGAAAAACCGCTTGCCACCGTTTTATTGGCTCCAGACGTGCCAGATTTTCGTCAAAAGTAAGCAAACGTAAAACAATGGGTTGCAAGCGTCCCGGCTGGAGCCTCTGTCGTGCAGTCATGTTCGCATGCGCATGAGGGCAACTTCGGCAGGCTTGCATTTGCATGTGCTTCGTCGCGCGAGCGGAGATGCCTGTTCGATCGAAACAGACACCATGCCACTCCGCTCCGTCGCCAACTGGTTCCAAAATTGTGTGCAAAATGTAATTGTCCAGCATATGACAAAGAACAGTTCAGCGGCACGTGCTTGCCAGGCCGGCAAGCGAGGTACAAGCTAGACACACAGAAAAAAGGAACCTGAGCGAGTCAGGTGAAAACAAGACATCGCGAGTCAGGGTCAAAAAGTACTTGGAGCGCTTTGCACAACGACTGAAGCACTGAAGAGTCAACACACGCCCGCGTCTATCGTTGAATTTTTTTTTAAAAAGACGCGAGTAGGGACACATGAACCCCTTCCATGAACTACATGAACGACGAGAGCACGAAACGAGAGGTGGCAGGAAAAACTATGCAAGACCGGATGGCCTATTGATACAGGGTACTTTTTGTTGGGCGGCCCCTTGAGCCCCTTGAGCTACCTAGCTCATGCACGCTCAATTAAGGTACTCAGTTTAGTTCCGGTTTTGAAAGACGACCAAAATTGGTCTTTTGGCGCAGGCTTGGCGCAGATTACCCATATCTTGCCAAAATGTAGCAGGATATGTAGATGGGTTAGCCCCTTGGCGCAGTTTAGCGCAATTGGCGCAGCAATTACATCACTGTTGATGTTTTGGTTATAACACGGTACCGCTTATAGTGCGGATTTTCGCAACTCCCGCGACATACGTTATATGCGGTCTACACTGTATGGTGGCCATCAACACCATTTCTCAACAATAGATTCATTGAACAGATTCCATGCAAAGCTATGCTTTACTTCGTTTGGGGGGGGGGGGGGGGGGGGGGGTATAGAATCTCATAAAATTGGTTCACAGGACTGAACTTTGCAAGCCTTCCTTCTATATGGTTGCAAACACCACCTACAAATTTCACGCCGATTGAGTGAGCGGTTCAAAACTAAATAACAGGTTGAAGTTGAGCTAGTTGGTACATAATTTAAGTAAATGGTCAGCTAGAACGAAAGGGACAAACACAGACAGAGAGAAACAGAGACAACGGCGGTGTGTATGTCTCTGTTTCTCTCTGTCTGTGTTTGTCCCTTTCGTTCTAGCTGACCATTTACTTAAAAGTTCAAAACTAGACATGCCCAGGTAGTGTCTCCCCCCCTAAAAGCCTGAATTTTGGATGTCGTGTGCACAGGTGGCAGTGACTTGACATGCACAATGGCAGGACCGGCTGGCAGCGATGCCTCCACTAGTTGTGTGGCACTTTGTGCAACCGACTGCGACGCATCCTCAGACACCATCCTTGCTGGAGGCACTAGATTAGGCGGTGCATGAGCCGGTCTTCTACAGTATTCGGATATGTGGAAAAGAATTGCTAGCTCTGGAACGACAAAGTTGATCAACGTGTCAATGCCAGACTGTGTCGCAAACTTGTACTTCATAGGATGCTGGTCCGTTTCGGCACTTGGCCCAATTGCCATTGATCCATCCTTGGTTTCCTCTGTAATCCCTCATGGAAACCCAGTATCCCCGTTGGAATGCCCGAGTTTGCCTTCGGCAGTTCAGGAAAGACTTGTCTCCATTTTGAATTTGTCACTTCACTGGGTCACTTTGAGGGAGTGACAGACAAACGCGAACAGTTCTCGTCCCGTGAATAGTTTTGTGGGGGTTAATTTCTCTACTAGTCACTGTGTGAGGAGAGGCCCGACATACGAGGAGAAATGCTGCCACACACTTGTTTAGACTTTCCTCACCTTTCATAGCCTCCAGGCTGTTTTTCAGCGTCTGGACCACCGTTTTTGCAGATTTATTGGTGTCAGGGTAGCAAGGAGCCGAGAATGAATGTTGCACTCCATTCACCTTGAGAAACTCTGCAAACTCACTTGATGCAAACTGAGGGCCACTGTCACCGACATTTCTGGAGAAGATGTCACAGTCCATTTCTGGAGAAAATGGCTCGAAGAACTTCAATCGTACACGTGACTGTCATACTGTTCGCAACCACCACTTCCGGCCATTGTGAGTAGGCGTCCACGACGACCAAGAACATCTCGTTTGTAAAGAGTCGAGCAAAGCCACTGTGGATTCTTTTCCACGGTTCACTTGGAAGTTTCCACGGGTTTATAGAAGTCTTTGCTGGAAGGTTTTGTTCTGCACTACATCTGCTGCACTTCTTTCCTTGCTCTTCAATGCCTCTGTCAATGGTGGGTCACCAGATGTACGAGCGAGCAAGCATTTTCACCCTTGTGATACCAATATGGCCACTGTGGAGTTCTGTGAGAATGCTTTGTCGCAGTTCCGCATGTGATCCCTACCCATGTTCTCCATGGGGAGGGATCATTATTCGACAACAACTTCCCCGGTAAATTTCAAAAATACGCACCTCGAGGTTGCGCCTGTATTCGGCCATCCGAGTAACCACGAGACGCCGGTGGAGCTCCCAGTTTCCTTCATGGGACTCCAGTTCAGGTGGTGCCCCCTGCACAAAGGGGGAAACCAAGTCCAAATCCGTTTATATATGTATTTGAGAAGATGGATGCATCCTTCACTTTGTCCTCAAAGTAATCTAGACATCTATATGATTAAAGATGTAGGAATATTCAAACACTGAATCAAATCTGTTTAGTCACGACTTCTAAACTTCCAATTCATTTGTCCTAATTTCGTAGGTTTCAATCTAAAATCCCAGAGTCGGCAACAAAAAGCCGATAAGTCAGGCACTTCACCACTCCATTTGGTGGAGCAGCACACAGACAATACTATGAGACACATACTATGTAACGCATTACATTAAAAAAAAAAAAAATGAAAAAAGTGTGTTTTTTTTTTTTGTTTTTTTTTTTTTGTATCAGTTTGAGGACACTTGGCTAGAATATGACCACTCTTGGCCACAGCTATGTCAGATGAACCTTGTTGCCTCCGCCGAGTTCAATGACATACATAGACTGAGCTTCCTCAAGAGTTGCCCTTCTCCTTGTCGTGAATTATCTCCGATGTAAAGTTTGTAAAAAAGCTGTGTCCTTCCCATCGGCCATTTGAGGAAGGGGGCATCGCAGGCTCACCGTGAAGTCGCAGCCGAGGTTAGCCATCCAGCAGGCCCCATCTGCTTCCTGCGGCCCAGGACCCACTTGGGGGGCCACAGGGGGGTCGTTCGGGGGCAGAGTGGTGGAAGGGGCCTCCACACACTGCTTGGTGTGCTCCTGCAAAACAACATGTTCACGCTACAACACACGATAGAACTTCCAGGATAAGTTCTCAATTCATATGTTTTCTTAATTGTTTGCAATCATAAAAAAAAAAGAAAATATACATACATCAATAAAGAGTACTATGTGCAAGCGGAGAGCAAGTTGTCTGCTTCTTGCCCAGGAGTTGCAAAGATGCCAGAGCGACGCCGAGCTCCAATGGGCTCCGATTGGAAAGATAGTGGGTGGACCTGTATGCTAGATGTCTTGAGATCTACCCACCATTTTTTTCAATCAGCCAATAAGAGCTCAGCGTTGTGGCACCATCACAACCCCTGTGCAAGAAGGGGACAAACTTGCACTCCGCATTCATTTCTGGTTTGTGCCGTTTGCCTTCTCGTCCGCTACCTCCAAGAACTGCTTTTCCTTGCGACTGCTATATTAGTTTTGCTTCAACCCCCTCTTTTTCGACTCTGCCTTTTTGTGAACACGTTTTGCATTGAGAACCGGGCGGGAATGACCTTGAACTAGGTCATCTTTCAGCCCTTTTCCTCGGCACACACATGCACACTTCTGTCACATTTGGTGGCTCGGTTCGTTTAATCTCGATAGCTTTCACTTCATGTTAGGCTAACATTAAGGATTTGTAAATCAAGGGATATGCAAGCATCAAGTTTTAGCGTTTTACAACGACATGCGGATTGTGCTTCGCTGCTTTGCACTGTTGCGATAGGGGCAGCAACCGACACGAGGGAATGTCTAGGCTAGCTCGAGGGGCTCGAAAATCTTTCTCAATATTTTAGGCTGACATTCTTTGGTTACCATATAAAAATTGACCCGTTAATTTTAATTAAGAGTTCGGGGGAGCGTCTGGGTTAGCTCGAGAAGCTTGAAACTTTTTCTCAAACTTTTAGGCTGACATTCCATGATTATGATATAAACTAGATTAACCCGATAATTTTAGATAAGAGTTCGGAAGAATCTGGGGAAATATGAGACCTCCACAGCTGCGAAAGTCTATGTGGAATAAATTGCTGCACGAGAGTTGCTTCTCGGCTCATCTACAGTCTCCCAAAAAACGTATTCAGACGAAGTCTTGACGAAGTGTTAGCCGAAATTCAGGAGGCTGCTTTTCGAGCCAATCATTGAGTGCAGATAGGTGCCTATAGGATGCTTTATCTGCAACCTTTTCCGACTTTCATCTTGAGCCAATGGATGAGCTATAAGGACTGCGACACATGGTTGTTTGTCTCCGACGTTAACTTTGTCAACTTCTTTTTTGGTGAGTCTACTCAAAGAAATGTTGCCAGACAAATAACATGAAACAGGAGGTTGTTAACTGAAAACAAGAAACAAAGAAAGAATAAAAATACTTAGGGGCAAGGACGGACGGCACAACTTTTTCAAGGAGCTGCGCCGTCTGTCCTTAGCCCTAAAGTGTTTATATTCTTTCTTCGTTCCTTGCATTCTTACCAACCCGCTCTTTGTTCTTTGTCACCTGAACCAAGGAGGCCACTAAACATAGCAGTCGATTCTTGACAAGACAGTGAAACTTATCGCTCCATCCCAATACTTGGAACAGTCATGCACCTCTAGATTGCAGAGGGGTGGAGTGGCCATGCAGCCTCCGTTGGGACAGTGAGCCCTCAGCTGAGACGCCTGGGCTTGCACAGAGTTGTCCGCCAACAGCTGCGCAGAACGCGATTTTTGTTAAGTCACACAGGTAACCCCGCGATCGAGTGAAATCACCGCAAAATGGTTTTATTCGTTCTATGCTTTCCAATTTCCACCATGCAATCAGTGTGATACCTGTACTTTTCTTTATGCTTGCTTCAGGAAATATATTCTCATCCCCAGTACTAGACTGTACACCATATGTACAGTCGTCGCCGGAGTTAATAGCTCCACATGAGCGCGCATTTTTTTCCGAGGGACGCTTGACTGGTGGCTTGTGATAGAACTAGGGATGACGTTAGGGCGAGTCCATGCGGAGTGGACGTGGGAAGCGTCTCAATTCAAGGGAACCGTTGTTATCATCCGCACACCCGCACCGCCTGAGTGTAGTTCGAATGTAAAGGGGAGATGATTCTGCAGAAGTCAAGATCGCCGAGCACGAATGAGATGGCTGTTTGGAAAGAGAGAAGGAAACACGTCGTATTTTCTAACTTCTGCACAATCATCTCCCATTTTCATTCGAACTACACTCACCCTTAGGCAGATGATAGCAACGGTTCCCTTGAATTGAGCGGCTTCCCTCTTCCACTCCGCATGGACTTGCCCTGACGTCATCTCTAGTTTTATCGCAAGTCACCAGTCGAGCGCCCCTCGGAAATTAATGCACGCTCGCGTGGAGCTATTAACTCTCGCGGCGACTGTGCACTGGGTGACACCATTAGCACAAACAAGTGGTCGCCATTTTTTTCTCTTTTTTTCCCCCGAGAATTTAGAGGGTGTCATCAAAAGCGCTCACTCCGGACGCTAACCTAAGAGGTAAAAGGTTATGCCCACCACTACTCTTCCGAAGGAAAATGCAAAAAAGCACCAATGTCGCACTCACACTATACTCCATTCACTCTTAAGCTGAGACTGCAGTGGAAGCTACGTCATCGTTGGATTAATCCATTTCTCTTCGCCATGTGATCACGCTCCCGCCGCAGTCTCAGCTTAGGGGGAAGCACTGTCGTGCATACCGCACGACACTGTTAGCGTGCAAAAACGCAGCGTCGGCAATATTTTTCAATTTTATTTTAAAAGGGCATCGCACAGGCAGCAAGTTCCACTGCTTAGGATAGTGCTGCTTAAGTGAGCACTTTTTACCAGCCTGGTAATTTGAAGAGGAGGCTTTAGATAAAAAAAAATATTATAGAGCATTTCTTTAAGTACAGACAGTGTACTCTGCACGACATAGTGTGAATGTGACATTGGATTTTTACAAGTCTGGGCTCAAACGGGTCACTGATGAACAGCGATTATTATCTATGCCCGTAACATGTCTCCGACTGTTGTGTCTACCACGTCCTCATTTGCGGTCTCTCAACTTCTGCCCGACGATGTCAAAAAAAAAATTGTTTCGCAGTCCTGGCAGTGTCATAACAGCGGTGAAGGATGGGACAGACGCCCGTTTGCGACGCCATTTGTTGCCACTTCGAGACCACCTTTTGACGTATGGGAGGGAAAGGACGCTAAACACAACGGCCGAAGACGCGACATGTCCAAGCACCGTACGAATACTTATCACGGGTGTTAATGCGTAAAGTGGGCACACTTTGCCGCACTAGTAGTTTTGGCAACAGCCTTTCAATTGCGACAAAAATACAACAAAGTGACAACTGCTCAATCATGCTGAGTCATACTTTGTACACACACCATACTTTTCACAAAAATTAATGAAAAATTTTAAGCATATGCAGATATATTGAAAGGTTGAGAATATTGCTTTCATTATCGGGGAATTCGACTCAACCTTGTGATCCAACAGCAATATAAGGATATTTGTGAATATTTGAAATGTTTCCCCAGCGGCACGTGCGCGTACAGCAGCAAACTCGTATCTCAGGCGGCAGTGTCACGGCAGTCTTGTGGAGATTCCTCTTGTCTCCCTTCCCCGATGGCTGTGATAACGGCCGCGGGTCGGAACACTCGGCCTCCTTCGCCGTGAGCTCCGACCTGTTCGTGAGGCGGAGGGCCGGCCTGGCTTGGGGGGCTCTCCTCTCACTCTCTCCCGGGGGACCGACTTCCATTCCCCCGCTCGGGTGCGGATCACTGCTAAGAGGCGAGGAGGTTTCGACTCTTGTTTTCCCGCTTTGGGGAAAGGGACTCGTCCGGCCGACCGCGAAAGAGATAGGACGTGTGTCGGCGACTCCTCCGATGCTTCCCCGGTCTTGGCTCTCCGGAACCCCGCGTCTGGCCAGCTAAGGACCTTTTCTTACCTTGCCGGCGCGGGGGGCATTTTGGATGGGGACATAGTAGTTCATATAGAAGAGTATGTTAATAAATGCTCTTGGACTCTGTCCTTACTCTGGTACGTCCGTCTTCTCTTCCGCTATATTCGAGAGAGTGAGACAAGGTAGACGATCATTGGCACCGACGGAGGTAATTAATCGAACCGACCCGCGGTAATGTAGCCCTAAACGTTCGTCTACATTGCCGTGGAGATGTGGGGACCGCGCTACTAGGTTTGACGTCTCCTTTGCGATATCGCCACTGTTGAGACAACCCTTTGGTTCCTCTATCGGTACCTGTGTTGCTAGCAAGATCCCACAGTCTTAAGATGCCGACCGCCGCCATCCTTGCAGTGACAGAGCAGGGGAGGTCTGTGCGGCAGACACATCTTCTGCCACAGGTAGCTTTGCAACGAGACGGCAGATGGACACCAATGCAGAAACGAGGTGAGACGCCGCGACGACAATGATTCCAGCACTCCCCTTTTCCGCGAGCATTTCTACAACCAACCACCACGATGTGACATCCGAAAGCATGACACGCCAGCTCCTGTAACACACTTTGTTGCCACTTTCGGGCCACTCTCGATGCGTGGGCAGAATATGATGATCAGTCGAAGACACCTTCCAGGCGCCATAGTTCATTTAAACACAACCTTCATTAAAGAAAAAATATTAACAGACCAATGGCTAACTTTGTATTGAAACACTGTTACAATAACCAATCTGCACGAAACGAGTAAGGAGAGTGTGTGGCAAGGAGGATCTTCGGCTTGGCTGAAAAACGCTCTGGAAGTCAGTCTTGAAGGTCACTGCTTTTCCTCGAAGTTTCAATGAGCAGACAATGTACCAGAGGCAAGCTATCTTTGGGTGGCACCAGCTAAACACTTGTAAACACACAAATAGACAACCACTGGTGTATGTGTGTGCATATAAGTGTTCGGCTGGCACCACCCAAGGATACGAACCAACTAGCTCAGCTCCAACCAGTAGCAATATATATCTTGTTTTAGAGCTTGTGCTAGCTCCTGGGGTCCAATTTTTTTCACTAGTTGTAATGAAAGCTTTCTCGGCCGCTGACTGAACGTGCCGTCACAGCTCTCCGCTGAGCGAGCGTTATCAATCAATTGGCAATTTTTGTATTGTTCGCGAGACAATGATGGGGCAATATTTTGTTGAAAATTAATCATATCACACGGGTGTCAAGAGAGGTCTTGCAGCCTCCAATGTGCTCGCCCCTCGCGCTCCTTTATCCACCGATAAATTTTACCTTGTGTACAGCAACAGAACAACTTGAGATTTGCAGAGGAGTGCAGGTTGTCGATTGCATTCAAACGTCAATATAGCAGACAATTACAATTTCCGCTTTCATCCGTTCGCTGCAGCACTGGGTTTGTAGCAGAGGGCCGCCTTTTTTGGGTTACATTAAAAGACAATTCAAAGGCATGTTTTTGTTTATCTCAATCTGTGAACAACGCTTTGTAGAAGACATTCTTTGCTCACGTTGGCAGATGAACAGTCTGCTAACGACGTCTTAGCTCGTTTAGTGAAAGGCCAATTAGATCTGTCTCGTGGTAACAGAAATCGGACCCTAGAACACAAGGACTAGAAGGAATATGGTGCGCACCTGGGCCCTGAGGATCTCGCTGGCGTCGATGGGGCACGGGGCACGAGAGTCCTGTCCCAGCAGTGGCTCGAGGCAGCGCGTGCAGAACCGATGTCGGCAGGGGGCACCCCACAGGGTTCCCACGAGGTCGCCGCACGAGCAGCAACTGAGTTCCCCCGACGGCGGCTCTACCAGCGTCAGAAGCGTATCCTCGGCCAGCCACGGGAAGCCGCGAGCTCGCACCTGGGGCATCGACCCTGGCAGACGAAAGATTCTACAGTCAGTGACAAGCTATAAATCCTTTCTGGAAAATACCAGAAAACCTCGTGGCGAGGTAAATTGCGGGGCTGTTCCGACTCGATCACTTCGTTAATTCTGGAAGCAGCACAATTAATTCTCTCTCTTATCATTACGATCCCAGAATGCAAAAAAAAATAAAGTGAGCACATAAGGAGATTAGCTTTGTTTTGCTTTCCTTCTGAAATCACAAAATGATAAACCAACGTCAACTTCGTCTTCGACTCCTGGATAATCTCCTGTGCCATACATTGAACGTCAAAACGCCACCAGCAGACAATAGGAGCGCCACATATTTACGGAAAGGTCTATTCAGTAGGAGCTCCACCTCCAGGATGCGCTTGTTGCCTTTCAACGGGTTTTGGAAGCAGCAAAGTGTTATCAAAGGAAGAAAGCTTGCACTGGAGCACCTACCTGTCACCAACTATGGATGTTTTGCTGCAGGACACATCTTGGAACACCAATGGACATCTTGGCACATCCTAGAAAGATGTGCCAGATGTCCAGTGGATACCTCTTGGCGAGACATTACTGTCTCAGACATCCTGATGCCCTTTTCTAGCCCAGCTGATGTACCACCATTTCTGGTCTACAAAAAGAGGCGTCTTCTACAGAATAGTCGTGTACAAGATGTCTTGTCATTTGTAGGCTACAAGATGCCCTACAGATGTTTTATGTGATTAAAAACATCTCAGATACCCTGTAACTCAAACATAACAGTGAATTAGGTAAGCTCCAGGTCTTGCCAGGATGTCTGCATGATATGTCTTGCAGCCATCTTGTCAAGAAGTCTACAGGATATGTCTTGCACATCTTGACAAGAAGGTCTAGACATATGTTCAGTAAATTGGTCCCTTGGTGGACAAAATGGGTTCAGAATGGGGTCGGACTTCATCAGGCTGTGTAGATAACAATTAGGTAAGACCTGAGAACAACGGACCATGCCAAAAAATGTCTACTCAGCTCAACCCTCTCCCTAATAATGTGAGAACTACCTAGTTGACATATAAAACTTTATTCAGTATGGCTGAAAATCCTTCACATGAGTGTCAAGTGTCTGGCAGTTCATCCCCTACAGCAAATACTGAATTAAACCAACTCCTGCAGCAAATGCTGAACTGAACCAGGGCTTGGGGGGCTCAATTTCTCTATGGTTGCATGCATTGGCCTTTAAAGAAGAGATTTCTCTTCTTTAAAGGCCAATGCATGCAACCATTGGTCAATAGAGCTCCTGTTCAAGTAGAGCATTTGACTAGTCCCATTTTTGCTTCATCAATTTATTTTGTTCCGGATGTCACGTCTGCGCACCATAAGTATATGCAGAAAAAATTCACATTTATTTGATAGCAATTACTGTGCTATTCAATTGCCTTTGGTTAGATATGTATTTATGTACAAAGATGGTTGATATCTGAAAAGCCGCCATGAACACATCTGTGTAGCGTTTCACGATTTAACTCCACCAGGACAGAGACCTAAATGTATAGCACAAAATGTACATGTCTCGGATGGTGCCAACTCTCACAATAAAAAAGAGACAAAGAAATGCTCGCAATTACATACAATGGTGCTGGAAACAATAGAACAGCGAACTGCAGCGAGGCGAGACATTTAGCCGGCCTTGGTAACTTCCTCCCTCCCAATTGTGCTTCCTCTTTTCTACAAGCGCTTGCGCTTCCTTTAAGAAACGACTGGTATGCGGGATTTTAAATGCACGAGTAAAATAATATGTGCACACAGATGAATCACAGGTATGGGTGCTGAGCAAGGTCATTCTGGTTCGGTTTGGGTTCAGTAGCTTTGCATTTTTCATTACCGGTTCAGGCAAGCACACAAAATATTGGTTTCATTACTGATAGTACCACAAACTGTGAATTGGTAGAAACTGGTTCCACCAAATGTGAACTGGCTTCAACCAGCTCATAACTCTACTCTTGATCATAACTGTCCATGCATTTCCTGTGGTTTTCATTGAATGTGCGATACAATAGCCTGACTCTAAGATGATACATGCGTGGTTTCATTTGGATTCAGGCAACAAGGTGCAGTCATTTTTTTTATTTTCCTTCAAATTTTTATATTATGTAGCGCATGTTCCAAGAAGAACAATCTTTTTTTTTTTTATTTTACTGTCCCGACACGTTTAGTTTCTGAGAAAACAAAATCTCAAAGAAGCGGAACAGAACCACGGGGTTTTGACGATTGTCGTGTGTGGCATTTTTTAATTACTCTCAATCTCAAAGTATTTAAAAGAGAGTGTCTATATTTTTTTTATTATGATATACAGGGTGTTTCATGAAAGCTGGACAAATTCGTTATTGCGAAAACTACGCTTCGCAACAAAAGAAAAGGCTTGTGTCGTTTCGGTCCTGGGCCAGGGGCCCATTTAGGGAAATTATTAAAGTCGGGATAATTAGATTGTTAATTATTTTTGCGTACTAATTGACTTTTTAATATTTTGTTCAGGGGCATGGTTTCATTTAGTGAATTGCTCAGCATCATCAAAAACACTAAATCAACAAATTGCAGAACGATAGAAGGCATGCAAAGCATCTTACGGCTTTCTGAAAAACCGCACACAAATGACGCAGCAGAGGTTGGTTGCACTATTTCTCCATGCAGCGTGGTGCCGTCGGGGCCGAAATGCGCTCCCATAGCAAACAGAAACTTAAAACCTGTCGAATTTGTGTGGTTTTTCGGAAAGCTGTAAAATGCTGCGCGTGCCTTCTATCGTTCTGCAATTTGTTGATTAAGTGTTTTTCGATAATGCTGAGCAATTTTCTAATTGAAACCATGCCCTTATAAACACAATATTAAAGAAGTTAATTACGCAAAAAAAAATTAACAACTTAGTTATCCCAGACTTTAATAATTTTCCTAAACAGGCCCCTGGCCCAGCACCAAAACAACACAAGTCTTTTTTTGTTGCGATGAGCAGTTTTCGCAATATTGAATTTGTCCACCTTTCGTGAAACACCCTGTATGTGCAGGTAGGTAAAACTTCATTATAACTACTATTTATTATTTGTCGCTCCAATTTTGTAAAAATCCCCAAACATGCCTCCGCGAAAAAATGTGATTTAAACTGCGGATTTTTCTTTAGTCGACTATATTTAGTATCGCTTTTAAAATAATACAATGTGTAGAACCTTTCATTGTCTTCAAAATTAAGCAAAGTTTGTGCCTTCATCCAGTACAAGTATTGAGAAATAAATTATGAAACAAAGAAGGTTTTCACTTTTTCTTCAATTTCAGCACGCTGTATAAAAAAACATTTTTAATTTTTTTCTTCTTCTTGCGTCACGTTCTCTTCACACCCTTCTTTTAGCCAGAATACATTCCATTACAGGTATATGCACTGGTTTTGAGTTTTAAGCCTCTAAATATGCTAAAAAAAGAGCAAATGCTGATGGTGGGTTTATGGGTTAAATTGACGATCGTCGTGTGTGGCCTTTTTGAATCCCTCTCATTCTCAAGGTATTCAAAAAAGAGCTTCTATATTTTTTTTATTGTGATATATATGCAAGTCGGTAAAATGACATTTTAATTACTATTTATTATTTGTCGATCTAATCTTTTTAAAAATCCCCAAACGTGCCTCCGCGAACAATTCTGACATAAACTGTGGATTTTTTTTTTTTTTTAGTTGATTATGTTTAGTATTGCTTTTAAAATAATGCCACATGTAGAACCTTTCATTGCCTTCTACATTTTGCAAATAAATAAATTATGAAACAGGTTCGGATTTCACTTTTTCAATTTCAGCAGCTGTAAAAAACAAAAAAAACATTTAATTTTTTTTTAATCCCACCAGTTGTTTGCAGATAAAATAAAAACGTCAAAAATAAAGAGTGGCAAAAATAAATACAAATTATTCTGAATTGTGTTAACATGAATTTCGCATTAAAAATCTAAAAATTCGCATTTAAAAATCTAGGCTTCCAATAGGAAGTGTATTTCACTTTAATGTTTTACAATATTATACTTTGACATTTCTAGCATAGTACAGATTATGTAGCGCATAGGGTGCCATGATTGGAGAGGCTTGGAGCTGCCTAATCGTGGCACCGGCAGAAATTGTCTGAAAACCCGCTTTCGGCAGTTTCGATTTTATAGTGTTTAGACGTTTGGAATTGCAAACTTGTTATTATACACCTAACGACATCAATGTCTTTTGTAGGATTATTTATTAAACGTCCCTTAGATTCTTATAATAAAGAATAAAATATACAGCTATAACCCATAAACCCACCATCGGCATTTGCTCTTTTTTAGCATATTTAGAGGCTTAAAACTCAGAACTAGTGCACATACCTACAACAGAATGTATGCTGGCTAAAAGAAGGGTGTGAAAAAACGTGACACACAAAAAAAAAAATTTTAAATGTCTTTTAATTTTTTTTACACAAAAACCTTAGTTGTTTTATAATTTATTTCTCAGTACACATAGATGATAAAGACACAAACTTTGCTTAATTTGGAAGGCAATGAAAGGTTCTACATATGGTATTATTTTAAAAGCAATACTAAACATAGCAGACTCAAAAAAAAAAAAAAAAAAATCCAGTTTAGGTCACAGTTGTTTGCGGAGGCGTGTTTGGGGGATTTTTACGAAGATTAGGGAGACAAATAATACATAGTAGTTATAATGTCGTCTTACCACCCTACTTGCATATATATCACACTAAAGAAATATAGACGCTCTCTTTTGAATCCTTTGAGATTTAGAGCGATTCAAAACCGCCACACACGACAATCGTCAAAAAACCTTGTCATTCTTTTCCGCTTCTTTGAGATTTCTTTTTCTCAAAAACTAAACATGTCAGGACATTAAAATAAAAAGGCTTGTTCTTCTTGGAACATGCATCACGAAATATAAAAATTTGAAGGAAAATAAAAAATATGACTGCACCCTGTTGCCTGAACCCAAATGAAACCGCCCATATATACACATGAGATCAAGTCAAAAAAGGGTAGCATTACCTTGCAAGATTATCCTTATCATTAATGTCCCTATCACCAAGCTAAATGATAGAATGAGCAAGATGGATAACTCTTTGCTCACCTAATGTGCACTGCACTCAGTGAACATGCATGCCACAGGAAAGCAGGAAAACAATAAAAACTTTCAGCACAATTACTGGAGCTGGTGGCCCCCTACACTGCAGGGTGGCATGCTAACGTTCTTTCACACACTTGCGTTTGCTTACGACCAAGTTCTTGCAACCTCTTACGAGAGAACACACTGATTTTCCCGTATTTGCGAGATAAAACGTATATATAAGTACTCTTTTTGAAAAATGTTTACTTATAACTGTGCCAAATTTTTTTCAAGCCAAAAAAAAAAAAAAGTTATGTGTGAAAGGCATAGGAATTATATGAAAATTCCAAGGGTTCTAGGCAACCCGATAGATATGGCACCGCGTGTGCAAGAGATCCCAAGATGTCTTGATGGGGCCCTGCAATCATATTTAAGCGTTTACCTTTTTCGAGGTCTCCAGATCTTTTAGAGTTTGGGCAAGCCAGTGGGTACGGAGAGAGTGACTAAATATCAGTGCGCCATATTTTAACCGGACGACGTGGAAACCTCCTCCACCTACGAGGGCGACCCACGTTGCCGAAAGCGCGCGATATGCAACGTTTTTGGTCCTGGCCTTACTACTGGTCAGAGCTGCTAAAAGCTTCTTTTTAGTAGAAATACAAAATATAAGTGGCGCGAACCATTTCAATGATTTATGAAAGTAGTTTTTGTTCAGTATTTTAGATAAAAAAAGAAACAAATGCAGTTTATAAAGTACGGAAACAAGAAATGACCCCTCAACATACCCGCCACCAACAGGTGGAAAAGGCGGCGCATACTAGAAAGGGGTAGTGGGATCAGGCACCGACGAGCGGCGAGCGTATCGGATGTATGTGGCGGCGCTGTGGTCGTATACGGGCTCCAGGATCCAACCGCTTCCGAAGGCCTTTGGCGAGCATGTTTGGCTTGCGGTTTGGCAGTATGGCAGCGCAAAGTGGCTCCTGTTCTGAACTGATCTTTACCCCGTGTTTGCTGTCGTTTGTGGCCGATGAAGTGTCATGCCGAATTAGTGTTTAATCGCGCAGCAAATGCAATGTGAGCCGCCCTGGCTGCCCGCTTCCTACAGCCTATCCAGAACATGCTTTAGTGGCGCCCTCTCGAGGGCAGCCGTGAGCGCTCGCAGAGCTCACTATCCCTTCTCTATTTCACGGCCACTCAAGCGACCAGGGACGTCATGAAGGAGGTTATTTTTTGCTTGTTTTTGTAACTTTAATTTGCCTATAACTTTTAAAATAAAGCAAAATTCGAGAAAATAAAAGTATCATTAAGCTACTACGTTCAGTGCGCTCAGGTTCGGTGCAAATTAAAAACCAGTAAAAACAAGTCCATGGCAAGAATTAATTGTTCTGTCGACTTGGTGATTTTGTCAATTCTATCTCCGTAGACATATCTCTTGGGTTTTCGAAGACACATGTGCGAACTAGTAGTTTGTCTTGTACCCACAAGTGGCACATCTAACGAGGGCATTTCAGAGCCGTATATCGGGGCATTTAAACGATGCCGCTGACGCCGCCGCCGCGCGCTTATGCTAAAATTGACCTCGGGCCGCTGCCGACAAGGGATATGCACGGCGCACACCAACACCTCTACAGTTCGCCGTCAAACCGGCAGGCTTTCTTTTTCCTTTTCTTGATTGAGTGTAGCGCTTCCGGATGTTTAAACCTGAGACTGGGAAGAAATTCAAAATGAGAAATTCGAAAAACGCACCAGCTCGCCTGCACTTCGGTTTTTTTTTTTTTTTCTATTTTGTTTACTTTGTTTTTAGAAGCGGTTAACTGTCACGGAAAAATCAGTGACGCACCGCACCATTCAACTCATCTTGCCCTGTCATGTTCTTGAAACGGGGCACTTTTCCCCCTTTCCTCTAATTTCTAGCTTACCTTTAAACAACTAGACAACGAGAGTCTACAGATAGGTACACAGAACAAACTAAGCTTTGAAACGAAAGTGGTGAGGTTGGAAAGAAGACCATGCTGACTGGACCCGTGTCGTGTGGTAAGGCTGGTAAGGCCAGCACAGAGCAGTCCACGTACTTACGACTCAGGGAATGGACGGATGAAGGGGCTTTGGGCACAGTCCCCGCGATGCTAGCCGTCGGGACGCTTGTCCGTACGCGCGCTGATGATGGCCCCGATGCGCTCTTTACCTTTCGACCTCAATACTCGCGCGCGCGCGTCAGCAGGAAAAAAAAAAAAAAAAAATACTGACGTCAAATTAGTCAAACTTGGCTGCAGGTGGCGCCGTGGCGCGAACTCTGTTTCTTCGCGGTTGTTGTCTCAGTCTACTCGACGACTTTCCTCGTAGGAAAACACCGCACGCGAAGTTCCGTCACCTCGCCAGTCAGCTGACCAACCTGCATGAGTCAGCTCAGCTCGGCAAGAGCAAGGCCGCCGCCAACTGGCCGCTCAAGGCCACGCGTTAAACCGAAACTGAAACGTAGTTGGTTTCTAATTGCTGAATATAGCAAATAAACACTACCTATTTGTTGTTTGGGCGTCGACTACCGTTACCTATATTCTGCGTCGTCTGTAATTTCTAAAGGAAGCAAAAGACCGGATAAAAAGAGTAGAGTTACTACTTTTAAATTAAAATCAACTGTTGAATAGTTTCTTTGCAGGGCATAATTTATGACGTTTGATTCATTTGTTGGCTTTAATGTGCTTTGAATCTTTGAAATAGATCAAACTCTATGGAATCAAATGAATAAAATGAAGGCCAGAGTTGAAGGCACAGATGTGGCGCTAGTTACCGTTGGAAGGCACACTTATGGCGCTAGTTACCACACGGCGGCTCCTAGTTACCTTGGTAACGAAGTAGCGGCGCTGCTCGCAAATCGCTCGCAATGGTCGCTCGGATACGTTGAATGTACGACATTCTCTGCATAAAGCCTTTGTGGGCCATTTGGGTATTTGGACCTTGGCCCTTTGACAGCAATTTGATTAGACGTGCTTCCTTCCAGCGGGCGTAGAATTCGAGCAGAATGTCAGAAATGGCAAGATGCCCCTCTTGTGGCGAAGTTGCGCCTGTCGCTGACGCCGGTGATGGGGTAAGTTTTTTAACTTCCTCCTAGTCACACTTTAAACAAAATTTTATTTTCTCAACAAGCTTGTAGATTCGTTTCGAAACTTAAAACACAGAGCCGAATGAGTTCCGAAAGCTATGCGCTCGTCTTCGATAGTTTAGAGTGACATACAAGAAACATTGTTCGGCAAGAGACACGGTTCAGAGTCAGCCTCGCACACACACCAAGCGCATGTTTGTTTTGTCGACAGACAAAATTCGGCACTTAATTATGATGCACTTATGGCACGGGCGTGCTGTCTTAAGGATTCAAAGGTACTGCATCCCAATACAGTTTCCTTTATTTTATTAAATGCGCGCGTGGAGTCCCACAAATTCTTGCCCACTCTAACGGAAGAAACTGGGCTTGGACAAGGACACGAACAACGCCGATTACACAGACAGTTAATTAACTAGTAGTTTGGCTTATTTTCGTTAGAAGGAAGACATGCCTGGCTATGTTTGTTGGCTGCAGTTGGTTCTTTAATTGTATAAAATGTGGCATTGTCTGGAGGAGGGTAGGCATCTTCTAGTACCAAGAAAGAATAAATAAACAGGTCAAATGAGATGCCATGTCATGTCATATCTCTACAAACCAGCAACATCATTTCACTTTTTCACGAAAGGGTATTGACTGAAGTCCATCCTGGATGTTGGTGGAAGGAAAGGGAACAAGAGAGGGGGTAGAAAATAAATTTGTGGGAAGAGGTAACAGCCGAGAAAGGAATCGCAGCAATGGATCTTTTGTAAGTAACAAGTGCCCTCTGGGGGTTGTCTGCAAACTACATATGAGGGGCAACCCAACATGCCTTCACCCGACAGAACACATTAGCGTCGTGCCATTGTATGGGTCTTCATTGCTCTTTATGCCCCCTCCTACCAATGCTCAAAAAACATAATAAAAAAAAAGACGAAAACAGGCGCCAAGATAAGTGCCAACAACATTGGTCACGCAAGACTGTGTTCCCTGAAAGTTGTGACAGTGGAAAACGAGGCCGGGGGACAGGGTATACACATATGCGCAGAGGCTTACTGGAAAGAGGCCCATCAACTATGCTCACCGCTTTCCCTTTCTTACAACCTGGGTCAGGCTTTTGTCAATATTTCTGTGTGCATGGCCAAGAGGGAATGCTACCCTATACTTCTAGAAGATTCGTGTTTACTCTTACCTCAAATGTTCGATGCTCGAACATTCTAGGCCGGAAAATAGGGAGGCCAACATGGCCTTGCCGAGTTAGTTTCGCTTTAGCTTGATGCTCAAACATTCTAGGCCGAATGTTAAAGAAATCAAGAGTAGTAGATAAAAAGTCTAGCATGGTTTTGCCGACTCACTCTCGCGGTACACGGTTGTCACACAGACACCTCGACGCTCGCTGCAACCGCCTCCGACATTCGCTGCGGTTTTCTCTACACTCGTTCCTTCTCTTGTTTCTGGCGCAAATTCACCGATTAAACTTTATTTTAATTTTTATGATTGTCTATCCTTTTCTATCTGCGACAATATCCTCTCGTAAAATGTAACATTGTTTTTACTCAAGAGATGCGCATGTTCTTCGTTAGTTACCTTAAACCAACATGCTCTGGCTCTGCAGTTCATTCATTCCCTAGCTAAAGATGGGATTTATGGGTGAAAAAGGAACCTTGTTTTTCTTACACATTGCCGTCGCCATACACTCGGTCTTCACCAAAATGTAGCGCTAGCACTTGGAACCAGATGCCAAAGTTGCCGTCGTCTTGTTCAACTTACTTGTCATTACTTATTATTGATGACACCCATTTAGGATCCTTCGTTTTTGGGTTTTATTTTTTTCAACGACTATTTTAACGTTTGCCAAGTTTCATCTTGTTCCGATGGTTGTGTCTTCATCGCCTTCGTGCGTCTTCGTTTAAGATTGCCCTTCCTCTTGTGTGCCCCCTAGATTAGGGGTTCAAAGTTCCCAAAGTCTTCAGTGGGTTTCCCCTGTTCCGGAAATGATGTCATAAACGTGAAAATTAAAATAAAACCCGAAAATGAACGACCTCTTCTATGTTTTATCAGGGGCCAATCGTTTGCAAACCGCTTTTTCTCTTCGGCAGGTGTCCAAGGTGTGTACGTCGTGCGGCGCCGTCCTTGAGTCGTGTGACTTCCAGTCCACGGGTGGCGACGACGGCGCCTCCTACGTGCCTCCGACGGAGACCACCAAGCTGGCCCTGTGCCCCGGCGGACTACGCCTGGTCCGGACCCGCCCCCTGCGTGGGCACCGGCTGGAGTGCGACCGGTGGCTGCAGCACGCGGCCGGACGCTTTGCCATGAGCGCGTCCATGACGCAGAGGGCCAGGGATCTCTACCAGGTGGGTCCGTGCGCCAACGCAGTTGCTGGAATGCTCCTCCGACCCGCGTGTTTACTGCGTCCTAGAAAGTGGTCTCTCGATTTCCGCGCAACGACGTCGACATTTCTGCGATCGACAGCCAGGGTGGCAATGTTTGACAGCACGGCTCTCCGGCTTTTGTGCCGTCGTTTGTTGCCACTTCGGGATTGCTTTTGATGTATGGGTGGGATACGATGCCAGACTCCCAAGTCGGCACCTAACGCCGTCGGCACGAGAGTCGTCGTGCGACACCGCGATGCACCACCGTGTCGAGCGATATTGCGTTGCTTGATATCGTGTCATGCGATGTGATGTCACATATATTTTCAAACATTTATAAATTGCTCTATTTATTTAGAGAGCAAGTTCTCTTTGATGCTTGCACCGTCGGGTAACAGGTGCACTGTGCTTATCCGTTAATTATAATTAGGGCTCCGTGTTCTTGGAGTTTATTTCTCGTGAAATTGTCGCTCGGAGTTAATTTCATGTACAAAAATTCAGAGTTTGAGTTTATGGCAGATTCCCGATTCTCTGAAGTTCAAAATATAATTTTGCTGTGTGCCCAATTTTTTTTTTAATATTTAGAAAATGTAATACAGACTTGAGCGTGCTTTAAATTCGTAAGAATTCACCTGTATCGGATCATTTTTCGTCAACTGAATTGGGCATTTTCACCCTTGCCATCGGTAATACTAACTGCCCCGCAACAAGTTTCGCAAAGAAAGTGTTGCTTTGATAATAAGCGTCGATGCTGTCGCTGAAACCCTTGGCATAGCCAATTTTCTTCCCGTCCCATTCCACTGTGGTTGCACAAGGTGGAGTGGTGAGATGAACCTTTAGCTGCCCCCCTCCCTCCTACGATCATAGCTTTCAATGTTGTAAAAACACGACCCCACTTTTTTTTATAAAAGTCCAAACGGAATACTAGAACAGTGGCGTTTGTCGTGACCCAAAATTACAATGATCCATTGTCCGGAACAAAACTTGTCGAGATGAACGGTGAACCCCTTTTGTCAATTGCCCGAGATTTGAAAAGAAACTGAAAGGCCTCTCGTCAGGACTGACCTTTCTGTGCTCTGACAAAACTTACTTGTAAAATACCATTTCTTTTTTTTGTTTTTGTTGTTGTTGTGACATTTAAATTTCGAGTTCTTTGGATAAATTCAAATTGACGAAAATTTATCCTAAAACACAGAGCCGTAATTATAATGCACAAGTGGTGGCCAAAACTTCTGCCAGAAGTGCCTAATGATGAAGCTGATGACGCTGCGGAAAATTAAGCTCCTGTTGCGTCACATGTCCTTCTTGCTCCTTTTTTTCTTTTTTTTTGTTTAATCATCATTTTTAATGGGTGTCCAATATTTCTCGTGTACTCTTGGCACTGCTGTTACCGCCAACACAACAGTGGGAACCCAAAAAGAAAAAGTCACGTGATCTTTAACAGAATTGTACCGGAGACAGAAGAGAAGTCGTGGTGGTCATGTGACATTGGGGTGTCATGTGATCTCGCACAGTCACATAACTTCATATCGCTCGACATCACTGTGTCACCTGGTTCTTTCTGATCGTTCTTTGCGATGGTTCTTCATGAGAGTTTTCTCATAGAATTTGGCAGATAAAACACATTCCGTGTTAAAAAAGCAGAAAGTCGAGTGATCAACTAAATCCGAGACAGAGGAGGAAGAAGACACATAGAAAGAACACACAAACATCTTCTCTACTGTGTGTGTGCACATCTTTTTTACCTGCCCTCTTGCTCCTTTCTTGTCTCAGCTTTTGTCATGTTTGCGCCTTTCCTGCATGCTCACTCATTTTCAAGTCTACTGGCGAAGTTTATTTGTTTTACATCGTTGCCAAATCGCGCACCAGTCATTGCTTCAGTACCGGGAGTGTGACTCTAGAAAACAACAGTGTGACCTACTGCAAATTCCAGAGAAAAAAAAAAACTTTATTTATTACAAAAATGAATTGTGCATTGACGAACGCTCAGTCTCTGCCTAGTGTAATGCTAGCAGTCCAGACCAGATGCCAAAGTCCCAGAACTAACAGTTACAATTTTCAAAAGTTATAAATGATTTCCCGGAAATTTCAATAGAAATACCCCTCCCGGTAGCCGACGCCGTTCAATTCGTCAACCGCCATTTTCCCATTAAAAGCTTTCGAAAATTGTTTGCAACTTTTTAACTGGATAACGGCAAGCTCCGGAACTTGGGCAACTCATTTCGACTGTTAGCGCCGCACCTGGACGGAGACCGATAGTTCGGCGGCACATAGCTTATTTTTGCGATGCAAAAAACGCTAGAAAATGTTCCCGGGAACAGGCTGTACTACGACCCCTGGACGGCGCAAGCAGTCTCTCCGACCGCTGCGCGTGCATTTATTTAGTATAGTCGGCCACGGGATAAGTGTTCAGGGGAAGCTCCTCCCACCACTTCCCACTTTACCAGAGCGAACGCTGGAAAGGAGGCAACCTCTTCTCCAGCGTTCGCTCTGCTAAAGTGAAAAGAGTTGGGAGGAGCTTTCCCCAAACTCTTCACCTGTGACCGACTAGTTGAATGCACTGTACTCTCTAGGTGACTCTAGATGGCCAAACGCACACCCGTGTCACGTTTTTTCCGGACATTGAGCAATTGCATCCATGTGCCTGTGCAGGACTTGGCAGGCAGAGCTGCATTGACGGGTCACGTGTCGCTGGCGGCGGCCTGCTGCTACAAGGTGCTGCGGGAGGAAGGACGTGCCGTGTCCCTGCACTGCCTCGCCTCGGAGGCGCAGTGCACGGGGAGCCAACTGCGCTGCGCCCTCCGACTCCTCAGCCAGGTATGTATGTCCCCGTACACATGGACAGATAGACGACAGTGGCCAGACACTTGCCTGAATTGCCCACGAGATTGTCTTTTTGTGGCACAAACGCCCCAAGCATCCCAGGAAAACCCGAAGTTGCAATCGTATGTGGCACCTTCCCCTATTAAAAGTATGGCCAAACATCGCATCATGCCCTTTTTCCGAGATGTGCGCAGCGATGTCTCGTTAAAATGGACGCCTCCGTCCACCAAAAAAAATTGTCTGCAATTCAGTCGTCCGTCCTCGTGGGCGGATGGCTCGAATAAACGAACCGGCATCGCGATCCAGGGCACGGGGGAGCGCTCCGAGGGGCCGTCCTTGCGCGATCTGGTACCCGAGGCCGCCCAGATGTTGCGGCCGGAGGAGCGCGAGGCCGTGGTGTCTCGGGCCCGGGCCCTGCTGGTGCCCCTGGCCCGCTGCTGGTTCCTGGAGGGGCGCACCCCCCGCTGCCTGCTGCCCGCCCTCGTGTTCGTCGCCTGGCGCTCCCTGGACCCCCTGCACGCCCAGGTCCCCTACGCCGAGTTCTGCCGGCAGCGCTCGATTGGGGCCAACGCTGGGACCTGCCGCATCATCACCGCCCTCAACAAGGTGGGTCAACTGTCACGGTTGCCCGGAACGCGCTTTTGACTGGTGGGTCCGGCATCCTACAAGGAGCGTTTGTGCTGGCGGCGATACCAGTGCGAGCGTGCATACGACAATCTTTCACGGTTCTTTCCCAACATGCATTCCGCACCGTCCAGGTTGTTAGTTTTAGCGGCCCATTAATCTGAGCTCGTTCCGATCGTGCGCTCTAAATGTCTTTCTCAAATGTATCGTCCAGTGAATACCTCCTGTACGTGGTATTCGCTTGCGGCCATAGTCGAGCACGCCGTTGCGGAGCGCGAGGTCACTACGAGCTTATTTACACGACGCTTCCTCTACGTGCACTTCACAGCGCCAAGATTGCGTGTCTTCTTGGAAGACGAGTGGGGTATCGTTCTGAGTATGTGCTCTGAAAGGTGCACTCGAGTATGGCGCCCGGCGATTGGTGCCGGTCTGTCCACTAAATCCAGGGGAGGATGGCTCAATAAAAAAATCCCGTCGGGTGCCGTTGCACCTTCATTGCATTTAACAGAATTTCTATGCGCCGAGAAACTGAGGTAGAGGAGGAAACAAGAGCGCGCGGGCACATGAGACTGCGAAGCTCCGATTGGAATGGCAAGTGGGTAGACCCGAACCCGACTGCCTTTGTTTCCACTACACTCGTCAAACGCAAACAAACGCGAAAGCCAGATGTTGGACACCGGCGTTTTAACATGTTTGACAAGTTGAATGGAGACGAAGGCAGCTAGATTTAGGTCTACTCACCAGTCCTTCTAACCAGAGCTTGGCATTTTGACGTCCCTGCGCGCGTTCATTTCCTGCTCTCCCTCAGTTTCTTGGTGCATAGTCTCTTGCAGGGTAAAGGGACACTGACAGAGTATCTATGCTCGCCAAAGTTTCTATTTGAATATGACCTAGAAGAGTCCAACTACTCAAAACTCTAAATTCGTTTTCTTTCCGTGGGAAAACAGCAGATTGAGAACTGGCCGGTTTCAGGCGCGCTCACTACTCTCTTTTCCATAGTCACGTGGCGTTCAAACTATATGTACCAAATATGTTCAAAGTCGGGGGGGGGGGGGGCATCTAAGGCAGAGTTGCGCAAACTTTGCAGGCACGCGACCCCCCCAAAATACTTAAACATCATCCGGCGGCCCCCTCCTTCCCCTTCTTTAGAACAATATCAAAAGTATCAGCAGCTTGGCTTTATTAGGTCCCCGCGACCCCCCCTTTGTGCAGCTCTTGTCTAAGGCATATTCAATTTCAATATTAAACAATGAAAAGATAATGAACCCCATTTTTTGTGGCCTCCAAAAACATGCAAAAAAAGTTGATTGAAAAAAAGTTTTGCACAGATCACGGGACGTACATGTACACGGCACTGTGAACCTTCTCCGTAGGGGCGTAATGCCTGTCTCACATCAACCTTACTCTCTAAAGCAGTGGTTCTCAACCACTGATGTTTCGCGGACCCCTTGTGGATCGGCGGAGATGATGGAGGACCCCGTTCGTGGTGAGGGAAAGGAAAAGTTATTGGTTAATTAAGATAGTGATTTAATAAATGGGTATAACTAAGGGCTAGTGTGAAGTAGACTTTTCTTATTAACAAGTACACGAGAAAACTCGCCAGAAAATTGGAACGTTTATTGTCGATCTGAAAAAAAGACAACTTTTATTGCCGGGAGCAAGGGCTTCACGGACCCCTTGGATGCCTTCACGGACCGCAAAGGGTCTGCAAACCCCCATTTGAGAACCACTGCTCTAAAGTTAAAAGAATTTTTATTACGGCGAGTTTAATTGCAGCGGCTGGACGACGCGATGGCGGCGCACGACAAACCAATGTAGCGACAAACGTGGGTGTTACGCAGCGCAGCGACTTGAAGGTCACTGCGTAAATTCCCATTTATGCAGCGACCTTCAAGTATGCGGATGCGTGACCTGTCTTTTTATGTCATTTCCACTTGTTACTCCCAACTAGACAGTCACCCGCTCGCTCAAAGCTTGTGAATATCACGAGGCTAGTCGCCCCGTAGTCGCCGATTATTCTCGTAGTTTGCGACTGCTTAGATGTGCTACCAAGTTTTGAAAAAACAGGGCCAGTTAATTACGACTGGTGAAATACGGCTGCGAATGTTTTGTCAGACAAATTCCCCGAGACATTCACGAAGGACTGCAAAGGCACGTTGCACCATAACGTCATCGTGACATCACAATGACATAATACCGTCATTATGACGCCACCACGAAGTGTCGCAACTGATACCCGCTAACACCATGACATCTCACGACACCATGTCATGCCACGTGACAAAATTGTGACATCACACAGCATGTGCCCAGCTGATTCCTTCGTGCTCCCGGTCTTTGTCAGCATGATCGAGCTGGTGCATTTTTTCCGTTCTGCGGCAGGTGCTGGTGCGCCTGGCCTCCCAGATCCCCTGGGCGTGCGGCACCCGTCTGACGGCCAACAAGGCCGCCTCTTACGTGCCGGACATCCTCCGCTACTCCGCCTCCCTCACGCTGGATGCCAGCGTCCCCGCAGACGCCGCCGGCCAGGGCCCCACCGTGGCGGTGTTCCAGACTTTCCGCGGCGACCTCAAGCGACCGCAGGAGCAGCAATCCCGCAGCCCGGAAGGCCCCCTCTGCGAGGACTTCTCGGACTCGGAAATCGAGGCGTACATCCGCGGAGAAGATGAGGTGGCCGCGAGGCGGAACTTTCTGCGGGCGCGTGGAGTTGAGCCGCCCTGAGCCTTATTTGCCGACCAGTAAAATTTGTGTACCTTGTTGCTCGGTCTTGTTGTTAGTTTCCACTAAGTTTGTCTGCTCCTTGCGCAGAGCAGACTTTGATTACCAAACTTATCCGGAACACGCCAAAGGAGCCCCATCTTTTGGGAGCGCCATCCTGGCAGCAGCCAAAGTAATACTCCAAGACGAAGCGCTTAAAGGGACAATGAAGACGATTTTATTTAATGTTTTTAAATGGTGTTTTTAGGCTTCTTGGGAACCTAGCATGCTGCCTAATTTTTTGTAGACATTTGTGACGCACATTTCTGTGCCTAGGAAAGAACTGAAGAAACCGAAACTGAACTATCTCCATTCTCATTTCTGGGCCTCTGAAAACGGAGGTGACGTAGGGAGTGACGTAAGTGTGAATAGTCGGTATCGGTAGTATTTAGGAGATCGAGACCCTGGTTACCATGGTGGGTTATAGCAGTGCGGTGGCACGGTCAATCCGTGAAATCTGTCAATACGGACGGCAATGCCGCTCTCGCAAGCGAGTTCGAGCTTCCGTTCAGTGACCCAACACCAACAGAACGGGAATACGTGTGTGGCAGCCTCCGCCATCACCCGACGGAGACCGCCCTGCCGGCAATGAGCGGCCCGCATGCCGAAGGACAGGGACGTGGGGGAGATGCCGAGGGGAAAGCGGCAGCGACCAAGTTGTTCCGGGAACCGGTTCCTCAGCGGGGGACGCTCCCCAAGGAGAAAATTAACAGCACCATTTTTCTTTTTCACCAAAGTCGGACGTCCTCTTTTCGTCGTCAAAGAACACTAACACCACACGTGAAAACTAGCGTCGTTCGAACGAATACTGGTCTTCAGTCGACCGTTAGAACAGTCATCTACAGCGCATAAATTTGGCATGACTACGATTTTGCAGAATCCTTCGAGTACAGTGTTCCCAAAGTAAACACGACACCGACATCTGAAACCAAAACCAAGTGCCTCCCGTGTGTTCTTTTTATTTTGTTTGCCCATAGTTGCTCGTTGCCAGTTTCGCGTCCAGCGCAGCAAAAAGAAAAGCAACTATGCTGTTTTATTTACAATTTAGTAATCATTTCCGGTCTGATTTTTACTTTTCATGGTTATTTAAGTGGAAATTAGAACAGTATTCCTAAAAATAGCGAACCAACATGTGACCGAGGGCACGTCTCATTTTGACCAATCGCTGACGCGTCTCTTGTGACATCGCGCTTCTTGGCCCCTCAACGACCATGCGAGCTCCGCTTCTGGCTTCTCTTGCAACTCTTGGTTAGTCACCCCAATTGACCCCGGCACGATTATTACCGCGACTGTTTAATTGATTTGCGCGGCACACAAGCTCCGGTTTCGGCTGAAATTTGGGCAACGTGGCCCGAAATGTGCCTGGAACCCAGTTCAACCACCAAAGAAATATTTGAAATTGTCTTCATTGTCCCTTTAATGAAACAGTCCGAGCAGGGGAGGCATTTCGCTGCTGAACCAGGGACGACGCAGCAATTTTGCCTACAAGACTACGCTTTTTTCCTGGTTCAGTAGGAACTTCAAAGGCTTACTGAATGAATCATCCAGTCGTCCACGATTCAGCGAGAGACCTCCCTGGTCGGGTCGTTCCGTCGAGCGCTACGTCGTGGAACAGTTCTCCAGCTGCTGCTAGGATAGCACTTTTACGGGATACGACAGCGTTCGCACGTTCCGGATAAGTTAGGCGAGCAGTTAAAGCCCATCATGTGTTTGTCTTACAAGTAGCAACATCCGTCCATGCACGAGGCCGCCGTTCTGTGCTACCCTTGGGAGAAAATGGCGGCGCAGCACTGTTTGCAACAATGCTGCGCCGCACCACGACTTGCGCATTTGCGTAATGAAGGTTTTCGGTTCGCAAAGTTTTTTTTTTCGAAACGAGTACAGGTTCAAGGTCGTATCCCCCGAGCCCACGGCGAGTTGTGGATAATCTGTGACCGACTTGCAGAATACCTGCCGTCCCGTTGAAGAGGACTACGGTCGGCAACATTGAGTTGCGGAGTGCCTTTCTTTTGTTCGACGAGTCCACAAACACGTTCCCGAAAGGCACCGTCTCGACTACACATGCTTCTGTCGTGCAAGAGCTCGCTCGGACTTTTTTCTGAACTGCCGCCGCCTCGGCTCTACCAAATGCTCGGTTTTCTATGCAGATAAGTTTTTGGTGTGAAGAGACCGTGAAATGGAAGTGCGATTCTAATTGAGGGGCTTTGTCTACTGTGGCACCGTGGTACCACGTTCCGACTGGAGGTGTAAAGCACTCGGATGTGGTGTCCTCTAGTCAAAGCAATGGCTGCCTTGTCTCATCTATGTCTGCTGCCAGCACGGCAAGCAAGTTTGTGCTCTTGTGCGGAGGGTTTAGCGGCAATCGGAGGTGGTAGAGAGTACCGACGTACCGATACGGTGACTGTCTGCTAGTTACCGCAATGGCTGCCTTGCCTTTTGTGAAGCTGTCAGAAATGCAATGGCTCTTTGTGAAAAAGTGCTTTGCCTTCGAGGAAAAGGAGGAAATACCTTGAAGGGTATGTCGTAAAACATTGGGCGATCGCTCGTCGACAAACACGACGAATTAAAAAAACGTTTCGCTCAAAGACCAACCTGCTTCACAACTTTTTACACTCTGTTCATCAAAAGGAATGGAACTAGTTTGCTGCTGGCAAAGTCCTCTCAAAGCGTGCCTTTTGCATTATCTTTTTTAATGCGAAAGCATTAACTGTCTCATGGAGCGAGCCAACGTCATCAGTCTGAAGCACTAAAACAGCATAGTTTCCTTCGGTTCCATTGGCTGGCGCGTGTCGACGGGGCTCCCACTGGCCGCTGCGCTCGTCAGTTTCCACAACCGCTCACCCCACCGCGTGTCCATCAGCACAGAGCGTTCACGGTCAGCAGGGGAGCACACGCACTGACCGGCGACGAAAAGTATGCAGCAGATGAAAGAGGGAGCGGACGAGCGGCTTGCATGCTTTCGCTTTCACAACTCATAAGGAATGCTTAGGTGTACCTCAATCTTTTGTTGTTGTTTATCTCCGATGGTTGCCAACATTAGATTAGCTTAGTTACGGAACTGCTCATAGACGCTGCATGCAGGAGCAGTACCTCCCCTCACTCAGCCTGACTCGCCACCCGTCGTTCGACGCACCGGACGGCTGCATTGGCAACCGCAATGTATTCTATGCGATACGTACGTTTCGAAGCACAGCGTCTGGATGGCGTTCCACCGTACTCTATGGAAAACACAGTTCGTAAACGAAAATCTAGATGGCGCTTCGAAAGACAGGAGGCAGACTGAAGTGAGTGAGGGTGAGGGTACCCCCTTCTGCGAGAGTTCCATAACTGAGGTAATCTAGTAACGTTGATGGTTGCATAGCGCGGCCGACAGAGCTAACGACCCAAGTGTTTGCCAGCCGGCCAACTCTTCGACCGTGGCTTGCCGCGGTACGCTTCGCTTTTTAATGCTAAATCAGAGTCGGCTTCAGCAAGAATTCAAAACACTAATAAATTTCATGGCTGACCAACTACCGGAATGCGTCCCGTTATCACCGTAGTGAAGGAAGCGAAGCAGTTGGAGCAACACTGGGTAGATCCTTTATTGGGGGTCCTCCAATGGAGCCCCACGAAAACGACAAATGATACAACGAGGCGCAAAACGACAAACAATGCCTAGAGTACAGGGAGAGAAAGAGTAAACCGCACCCACCCCCTCTGCCTAGGTGCAAGGCGGCAGGCCGGAACGGAAGATCTAAGAAACCTCGCATTTCCGATCACAGCGTAACATCACAATTTGTGCATGGTGCCAAGCGTTGCTAGGCTTGCTCCTGAGCGGCCTCCTCGGCCAGCTGGTAGTATTTGTTTGCCAGGCGTCCCTTCATGGCCATGGTGGCTGCTGTGGCCGCACGCTGGTACAGTTCCCCTGGGGAGCGGGAGAGAAGACCGAGCATTTCACACACCGTGCAGCTAGGCATTTTTTTCCCAAGGTCGCTCGATGACCCATAACTAGGCTTCCCTATTTTCCGTAGTGTTGGGAAGTACTTTAGGTACTAAAGTACTACTTCAAGTAGAATAAGAAAACTTGTACTTTACTTGAAGTAAATTCTCCAAGAATGTACTCATACCTGACTTGCAGTATTTTTTTCTGGTACTTTCCGAGGAAACTGCGACTCACGACTTCAAAGTACATTCTCTCAATTTGGTCTCGTTAAATTTGTATCGCAAAACCATGCTTTGCCAACTCAAACGAAATACTGGAAGAGATATTCTACCCTCGCCAGAAACGCGACCAGAAGAAGCGTTGCTCTGTTTTTAATGGAGGTGGCTTTCCTGCAGCATTTCGAACTCTACGAGGGTAAAACTACTCTGTGGCTACTTGACTTTATCCAATATTCGCCGCCATTTCCAAAAAAAACTGATGCACCCCCGATTAACCCTAGAGCAATGTATACCAGTTTAAAAAAAAACACTACAGGGGAATGAAAGGGCACGATGAAAGATTGCGTTAAAAAGTATTTATACTTTTTATTAACCTTGCTTTAACAATTTAGGTACCTTGCATTGCACCCGGTGTACTTACTACTTTATTTGAAGTATGCATCTTCTCATTTACTTTGTACTTTTTAGATGTACATTACTTAACACCGATTTTCTGAGTTTAGTTCTTCTTTGAATTTGGGGGCATTTTTTAGGGGTTCATTCTCCGATTGTTCATTCTCCGATCAAGCCATACGGCAACCGAAGAATGAAGTGTCCATAATCTAAGCATGGCTCGTTTGATGGCGCTGCTTTGCAATCTGTGCAGCTGGACATCTCACTGGGGTCACCGAGTGCTCTCGGGGTGACAAACAATCTACTATCTTTTGGGGTCAAAATAAAACGACCTTTCTGCAAAATTTGGTCCCGTGCTCGCCAAAAGCTGCGGGGACCTCCCTGTTGTCGAAGAAGGGTCAACAAACTTTTAAGGGTAGTAGGGCAAGTGAATGGAGTCAATGGTCACACAGTTCAAAAGGGGACAATATTGTTGCAACTGTATACAACTGGAAGGGAGTAAATGAGATTACAGCTCTAGAATCGGAAGGGGGTCAAGATCTTCGAACGGAGTCAATGAGGCTGTTATAGGCTAAAAGGGAGTCGACGAAATCGCAGCTGCACCAATGAAAGAGATTCAGCCGGTGAAACAGTGATGACCCTCCGAAAACACGGAGAAACTAATCGGACTTCGGTGCCACGATGCGGCCAAAGGGAAGTTCTCCAGATTTTGCCGTCGCAGGGACGGTTGGAAGGTGCATTTTGTCACGAAACCCTATACAATAGAAAGCATGGTCACACACAACAAAGAGGGAGTCAATAAGGCCACATCAGGGTGTTTAGCAAATTCTTATTTTGAAATTCTCTGACTTTGCCAGGTTTTCCCTGACAATTTCAGGTAAAATTTCCTGACCAGTGTAGAGGCGGTTAAATATATAAGACCATTACAACACAAGTCATTGAGCATTGAGCACTGTGAGGATAATTTTACACAGGGCTAATTATACTTGCATATTCCGAAATATTCGGTTTCGTCCAGTCCGGATTAAAAGAGCACTTTCTTGCCGCCGACATCGTCAATGAACAGGCCACTTCCGGAAACACGATGAAAACACGACGCTCAACCACACACACTCATAACCGCAGCATGGCCGCCAGATGCACACTTTTGGATACTACCGACTTAAGGCTTGGGTTGGATTGGGATCTGCAGCTTTTCTATTTGTTACTAAACTAGTAGCTCTAACTGGATCTAGCCTAGTGTAGCACCCTCAATCCGATTCAATCCAAGGCTTGGACTGGATTTGTCGGCTGTTCCCTTTACAGCAAGTGAGCAGAGCCTGCGCACCGCTGTAAGCAGTATTTATTGCCTATTTTCCTCCTCCCCAAGTCTTCAAGTCTTTGCTCAGGGCACTCGATGGCATTTCCGGCTCATTTTTCTGACTAGGCTCGCTTTTTGACAATATGCCTGACAAGTCCCCGATTTTTCCCGGTAATTAAAATTTCTTTGACAATTCCCGGTTTTCCCGGTTGCTAGACACCCTGCTACGTATACGCAAGAGGGCCAAGATATCAAGGTCGAAGTGCTGGACTTTCTGCATCCCCTACAGCCACGTTACCTAGGCAGCATTGGTTCGGGCCACTCTCCCCTACTGGTCACGTGAGAGGGGGGACCTCTCCCACGCCAGTTTCTTGCGAGGGATTCGTTCACAGTGTGAACAGGACTATTCCACCTCACGGTCTATCGCCGGGACTCACATTCCATCGATAAGGATGAAGTGCTGGCCGAACACCGAAAACATTACCTAGTCGGAAACATGCGCTGTTTCTAGATTTGCAAATAACAACGAACCACAAATGAAAAGTGTATTATGCGACATGAAACATAGAAAGTCCAGCACCGTACGACTTCGTTGTCTAGGTGTTGGCCGTACCCGCGCAACTCAAAGGCAGCTGACGTGACCCTGCGGCAGATGGAAATGTGAGAGGGGTGGCCAAACAAAACCAAACACCAATCTGGCTTTGCAGCCGGAGTCGATCGAAAGGAAGTTCGGCCAACTTCGGTCCCAGGAAGGTACAAATGGAGTGGCCGGCGCTGCGCACACAGTGCTGACTTCCCCCGAAAATACTCGTTCATCAAAGAAGAAAAAGCAGGAAGGTACAGGTACAGACCTATGGTTCTATGCAATGTGGAGAGCAAGTTGTCTGTTTCTTGCGCAGAAGCTGCAGTGACCTCAGAATTGAAATGATAGTGGGTAGACTTGAATGCTAGGTGCCTCGAGATCTACCCACTAGTTTTGTTTTTCAATCAGGCAGTAAGAGCGCGGCGTTCTGATGTCATCGCAACCGCCGCGCAAGAAGCAGACGTACTTGCAGTCCACGCAGAAAACATGGCCACGTATGTTTAAGGATGAGGGGGACTGCACTCACCCGCAGCCTGGGGGTCCCTGTCGAGCCCGTGTCCCCCCAGGAGGGTGAGCTCGGCCTGCCTGGCGAGCAGCAGGTAGTCCGGGTCATCCATGCAGCCGTCGTACTCCCCCTCGTCATCTCGCTCTGTCCGGCTGAGCGCCAGGCCGTACCAGAGGCAGGCCTCGGCCCAGTTGCGCTCCCTCTGGCCGCCCAGCCCCGCCCCCGTGTCCAGCGCCTTGGCCAGCGTGATCATCGACCACCGGTCCCCCGCCCTCGCCGCCTGCTCCAGGTACTCCACTCCGCGGGACACGCTCTCCTCAGTCTCCTGCGGCGAGGCACCCGGAGTTGAGCCCACAAGCCCGCCTCTTGCGGCCAAGAGGGCAGGCGCTTTGGCATCCGCGATACACGACCGTGAAAGGTTAGTTGCGGTATGGTATTTGGAATGTGTTCTCGACCGGTGCATTTACCGCGCACTCAAAAGCGGTCCCTCGATTTCTGTGCAACGACGCCGTAGAGGTGTCGCATTGTTGTCTGCCACAATCCTGGCGGTGTTGCAGCGGCAGTGATGGATGTGGCAGATAACCGTTCTGCTGCGGGTCGCTCTACGGCTAGACGGTACACGGAAGCTTCGTCAGTCGGGTGTTGGGATGCCATAAGAACGGCGACACTCGCGTACGCTCGTTTTTTTTTCTCCCAGGACTTCCATAACCAACCACCAGGATCGTGAGATCCTACACGATACGCCGGCTTTTGCGACATCATTCGTCATCACTTTGGAACCGCTTTCGGTGCATGGGTGGTATGAGAGGCTAAACACACTGCTCGGAGGCGCGTTTTGGGCACCATAGTTGCGGCATTCATGAGACACGACCGCTCAATGCTGACGTACGGCGGCACCGCATCCTAGCGTCCCAATATGCGTCTCTGCCGGTGTCCCTTTACGTACGCAGACGAAACGCTTGAAAGAACTATAAAATCATGCCGCCGCTACAATGATTCTCTAGCATGGGGGTTTCGACTCGATGAAGGACAAGAAGTCCGACCTCACAAAGTTTTTCTTGCGCTCGGACGAGCGGTGCCAAAACCCGTCTTCTTTGTCATGTGAGCACGTTGGGTCGGCGAGCTGACCTTTCTTCTTGGGTGTCGGTAATTTCATGCAAAGTGAGTTGTCGTTGTGCCTTGGAATTACGTCGTCGCATACGTTGTACTAACCAGGGAAACGAAACTATGTGCCCACGCACCGATGCCACCGTAACAGCAGCGTGCGTTGATGGCGGCGTGTCATTACAAGCACGCGAGAAGACTTTTTCTCTATTACGGGAGGCAGGCGTAACGAGCAAACGGACAGACCGAAAGCACGGCAGCAACTGTGCCAGGGCCTCCCGAAACCAGTTCAGTCCAGCCCAAACCGAAGACTGCTGCATGCACCAAGCACAAAATGCCGACGCATTTAAAAAATATTTGAGATGATCAAAAGAACAGTGTAACTCGTGCCTTTCCTATCAAAATTCTGCAATGGTTTCCCTTCAGTTTTCTTGTTCTTGTTTTTCTTTATTTCACAAATCTTTATCGATGTGCGCGAGCATGGTGGCGCACAACCAAGACACGACCTAGAAATGTCAGACTTTTCTCGCTGGGGACATCGCTCGGAGTTTTGGAGCTACAGGCCCGCGGGAGGAATGGGGCAGTAGCGATATCTTTTTCATCACTAAGCAGACGGAGCAGCAAAAGCTAATAGTTTGACAAACCGATCAACCGCTGGTTCCACACAACATGCTCGCATTCTCTGTGCACACTTGCACGCAGACGGCGGAATTAATCAACTTTGTAGCTTCCACCGTCCTGCCGGCTTAACGGCGAACAGTCTGTTTGATAGGTCTGTCACGGGGCTAAAACGGACGAGTGCTACAGTCTAAAATCTGGGGAACTCCCAAGTTTTTCTCCCCCTCAGATTTTTCAGATTTTGCAATCTTTCGTTGTCACTTCATGGAAGAAAAGCATCTTTCAAGTTTAGCTTGTATGCTGCACAAGTAGTTCTTAGAGTGTCTGGCTGTTGGACAAAAAACTGATGCATTTGCATTCGAAACGCTTACGTCTTGATAAAATAACACACAACTATCTTGGGTCCACATACCGAGGAACTAAACATTTTTTTACAACGGCTCTTCAGGTGAAAACGAGTTTATACCGAAAATACCGGTGAAGTGCCCACCGCACATTCGCAGAAAACTGGATTAATCTAAATATGGGCGCTTGAACGAAGCGGGCGCTTCTGTGGTTTCTTGGATCAAAATGAAATTACTGAAACCGTCTACCTGTTAATTAATTTCTTAAGCTGATAAAATCCCCTTTTTCCCCATCCCCAACCTGGAACTGGCTTGCCCCCAATCGACGGTGTGGTTAACAAGTTCCAGGCTTCCTTTCTTTTCAACACTACTCTCTCTCTCTCTCATTTCGTTTTCCAATCTGGGAGTCTCAAACAGTCTGCCCTTTTCCCATTTTCGGGAATGCATCGAGTTTGGACCGATTTTAATAAAACGTGCTCGGGGGAGAACTATTGCATGGAACTAGGTTTCACCCTAAGACGAATCACCCTAAACAGGTCAAACACCCGCCAACCGTAAAACAAAAACACAACACAAAAGACTGCCCCTGTCGAAAGGCATTCTTTCAAAGGCACTTTCTATGCATAGCATTTATAAAGCCTCTTTGCATTCCTGCTTTTGCAGGCGCAGTAAGCGGGCCATCGAAGGGCACGTTGCAACGACTTTCTAAATAGATAAAGCAATCGCAGTTCGCAGTATCACATGGCCTCGTGGTGTCATGTGATGTGAAGCGACACATGACAGCATGACCTCACACTCAAGTGACGTCGCAGATCTGTAAACACCACACATTTGCAGTATTTTTGTAACGACGTCGGTACCACATGACACCACGGAGGCCACGTGTGCAGCCATAAAATCTCCAAAAGCTGGTCCTATCAACGTTACGAACTTAAACAGACGGACCAATCTGGGAGCAATGCGATTTTCTCTGGTCGCAACGCTCGGGGAAGGACGCGATCCAACTCAAGTCGGGTCGCGATGGCACGCGCGGCACGCACCGGCAGGCTCCAGTCCGGCAGCAGGTCGTGGGGCATGCCCAGGTGCGCCCTGGCCAGCTCCAGCAGGGCCTCGAGGGCCCCGCACTGCGCCGCCTGCTCCAGGTGGAACACCGCAGCCTCCTGGTCGTAGTCCCCCTCCTCGTCCTCCTCGGCCCCAAAGCGCCCCGTCTGGTGGCAGCGCGCCATCTCCAGGTGGATCTGGCCCAGCACAGACCGGCTCTGGGTCGCGGGCAGCTGCTGGCCCAGCTGCCGCAGCTGCACCTCCCCGAGCACGCATGACGGGCGCGCGCGCTGGGCCACCAGGCGTTGAAACTCGGCCCGGTCGTGCTCCTGGAAGAAGGGCCACACTCGGTTGCAGCAAGGGCTGCCGTTTCGAGTGGTGTCTCTTTTCGTATCCTTGCTGGATGGCGAGAAAATGCTATATGAACTTAGATGTATACCGTATTTACTCGCACAATGAATGCACTCGGCACTCGCATGATGAACACAACTTCCACAACAGGCATCAATATTTGGACTTCTCGCGTTATGAAAGCACTTTTAATTCGGCTCCATGAGACTTGAACTGCGTTCAACTTAGGTGGCCCACAAGTCACCAAGCCCATTAAGCCAATTTTCTTTTGCCGCCAAGCACGTTCGAACCGGCCTGCTGGAGATTCAGACCAAGGAAACAGCCGCCACCATACGAGTGAAAAGAAGTGTTTGGAGCCAACCGTAGTCTGGGCAATTCTCTGCGTGCTAGCTCAGTACCTCTGCTTTCTTTCCCTTTCGTTTTGGTGCTTCAGCTGTGGCACGTTATACTACAGCTTCTTAATGTCTCTAAGAGATGGTCCTTTGTATCTACAAAAGACGTTCCTTAATGTCTACGAGAGATGTTTCTTAATGTCTCGTAGACATCTGCAAAAAAAAGATATCTTGTCACCAGCTCTGGGCCAGGGGCAGCTGATGGGCTAGCCTGCCACAGCTGCACCTCCCCAAAAACGCAACACCACGCGCTGGTCCAGCAGACACTGGAACTCGGCTCGGACGTGCTCATGGAACGGGCGGCGCTCGCTCGCTTGAGATGAGAGCCGTATCCAGCTGAACAATAAAACGTCCATTAGAAGTGTTGGCAGGATAAGGAAGACATCTTGACAAAATGTCGTCTGGCTCATCTAATACACCATTATTTTTGGGATAGAAGATGTCTCGCATATGTCTACAAGAGAGAACTTTTATAGGTGTTTCATAGGCATCTACAAGACATCTCTCCTAGGAATCTACAAAAAAAAAAAAAGAAACTTTTAGCATTTTTACTTTGGTGAAGAAGGAAGATCAGCGAAGCTGTACTATGGTAGGAATGAAGTAATGGCCGGCCGCAAGTCGGCAAGCCAGAGTGGAAAGGCTTGAAAGGTTGTGCCATGTATGAGCGACGGCGGCAAGCGGACAACTGGCACACACAACACTCGGGACAGCTACTGCCATCTATGAGCGACGGCGGCAACCAGAGTTTCGTGTCGACATTTCTTTGCGTTGGACATGATCGTGGGGAAACTAGCCCTTAACAGCTCCGCTGTAAAAACAGGTCAAATAGATCTTTCATACCCCTCTACAGTGCCATCTCTTCTTGTGTCCCATCGAATAGCAACACGCCTTTTAGAAATCTTTGCAAGACATAGAAGACGTCCTGGAAAGATATTATAGAGCCCTAGATGTCTTGACATGTCTTCGGTCTTCTTGCTCACCTAATACACCATTATTCTCCAATAGAAGGTGCTAGCAAGAGACCTTGTAGAGGTCCTAAAGAGAGATGTTCTGCAGGTGTCTTGCAGGTTCTCGGGTTAAAAGACATCTTGAGAGATGTCTGTAAATGTCTACTAGAGAGATGGTTCTGTAGGTGTCTTGCAGATGTCTACAAGAGAGATGCTCTGTAGGTGTCTTGCAGATGTCTACAAGAAAGAGTTTCACAGAGTTCCTGTAGACTTCTACAAGAGGTGTCTTGTATGAATCTACATGAGAGGTCTTGTAGTTGTCTCATAGTCATGTACAGTGCCGTTTCTCCCGCATCCCTTAGAATAGAGAGAGACGTCCGTTAGAAGTCCCGGCAAGAAGTAGATGTCCTGGTGATGTCTTGGCAAGGCAACATGCAGCCCTAGACATCCTGCAACAATCTTCTAGCTCACCTGACGCACCATTATTCTTGGGCTACAAGACATCTTGAGACGCGCACGACTTGTAGATGACCTGGGTACTTCCACAAAAAGATGAAACGATGCTTTGCATTTCTTAAAGGGGCACTGACTGGTCAAAATCATATCTTTTTTTATTATCCAAATCGATTGAAAACAATGCATGGAAATTACTTTCAAAATTCGAAACTTGGGAACTCGGCAAGTAAAAAAACAATTTCCAAAAGCCAAAATTTAAGTTCCCGCACGATCTGCACCAGTGCAGTGACATCAAAAAGAATGAGTTGCCCACAACTAGTTTCTCGCGTTTCCGAACTGTCCCAACCCGAAGTGTCGTGTTCGCCCGCATCCCACGATCAGCGCTCTTCTCCGTGCGTGATGCCAATCGCTGTGAGCAGACGACGCTTGAACTTTCGAGTTTGAAGTTCTTTTACGGCCCTTTCAGCAATCTCAAATGCTTCGAAACGGTGGGAAAGAGCAGACGACGCTTGAACTTTCGAGTTTGAAGTTCTTTTACGGCCCTTTCAGCAATCTCAAATGCTTCGAAACGGTAGGAAATCGAAGAGAACGCGCAGTGAACTTTTGCGAGCAACGTGAAAGACACATTGGCCACGTTGCGCTGGTTCTGCGTGAAAGGCTACACCAGCAGAGTCACAACCGAAACTACGGCACACAGACACCAAACCCGGTTGTTTTGACCGTTTGGCGATTTTCTTTTCAAAGTCTGAGAGGTTGTCAGGCGCCTAAGAAAGAGAGCTTCGTCCGATACCCCGACTCACCCACCATCCTCAGTGCTGCATGTGCCCAGCGCCGCGGTGCGCCACGCTTTCCAAGGGAGGATAAAAAGCCAGGAGGCGACATCACTCCGGACTTCGATTTTAGGTATTTCGAAAAGAATGGTTTTAGTGCATTTGCAATTGCAATAAAAAACACGTTCTGCGAATGCCGTTAATACTATAAAGGTGTCATTTACAAAACTTCTAAATTTCATAATCGATTATGTCACAAATAAAAAGAAGCGAAAAGGTGAGAGGGGCGCCAAAAATAAAAAGGCGCACGCACGCGTAAGAAAATTTTTTCTAGTATATCTTTTTTTTGCATGTCTGTGATTACAACTTGCATCGTGTTAAACAACAAAAAAAAAAGGTACAACCTTTGGGTGTCAGTGCCCCTTGTAGCCGTCGCCGAATGCAGTCGTCAAGAGCCTAAGAAACGCACGACGCGGCGAGTACAGAGCCTTTCGTTTTTGCTCCGCAGCCAATCATATTGTGGCACCGCCCGGTAAGAATGCAGACAAACGAACCACGAGGCAAGAGCAAACGTAACAAGACGCATCCCGCGTCTCTTTAGCCGTCACTGACCACTGCTCGTTCGCTTGACTAGCACAACAGATCGTTTCGGTACCGCCCCAGGGGGCGAGGAAGGGGAACGTCATTCACTCACGTCTCCCAGCGTGCTGCTCTCCGAGTCGTAGCGGGTGCGCCTCATCAGCCGCAGGGGCAGGGCGCTGGGACGCTCGGTGGGCTCCTCGTCACTGCCCAGGGTCAGGTCTTCGTCCTCGCCGTTGGTGCCCTCGCTGCCGCTGCTCAGGCTGCGGAAGCCGCTGTCCTGTGGAACAAACAAAATTTGGCACAGACACTTAGGACCGCCTACATGTCGAAATGCGAAAGCACGACGCACGCACTATGCAAAGCTTTAGTCAGCCGGAACCGTGAAGCCACCATAACAGAGGAGCGTGCTCGTCTTGCTCCTCTGCCATGGTCTCGAACCCCGGAGGCCTGGGTTCGATTCCCACCTGGACCGAAATGTATGAAATTTTTTGTTGTGTTTTATGTGACGGACAATTACAAACAACGCTGGCTTCACTCCATGGGACCCCCAGCTAATGCTTTCGGATTAAAAAGATTGCAGCTGCTCAACGTCGAAGGCGATGCGCCGTTTCTTTCGTTGTTTGGTGCACGCTGTCGACATCTCCTCCGACGTACGATGCCAGTTTCACGGAAGACGTTTGCAGCTGCGCGTCGTTTGTTTGTCCACTTTCCGGGTGCCACTCCCATAACCGATTCTTGTAAGAGCTCCCCAGAAAAATGACCGGTAACGACTTTTCGTTTATCCCACTGTCTTTGTGCTCCGTTTAAAAGTCGCCAAAAAGATGTGTTTCTCTTATGAAAGATCCGCTCCGAAACCCCAGAGTCCACACTTTCTCCCAAAATTTCAAACAATGGGAGAGAATGCATTCATATCACCCTCAAACTTACGCTCAGGCGTCTTAGCAGGCGATGGTTGATGGCTCCATAATATTAAGACAAATTTACAGGTTTTGCATGCCAGGCCAGCAAAGGACACCTGACACGCCTTGGCATGAGACCTGAGGATTAATTTGGGCTGCCCAGGAATCTTTCGACGCGCAATCAAAATCTCGGTTAAATCCTTTTCGTGTTTGCAAACGCTAGAGCTCTCCTGAATCCCGAGAGGCTCGCGGTCGCTCGGTTTCGTTCCGAGACATGCGCTACAGAAAATATTTAAGTTGGAGATTTAGCAACGTCTTTCCGCTATGCCATTGCACACAGAAGAGATGATCGCTCATCTCGCCGGAGCATTCAAAAACCTTTGAGAAATCTCTCGCTAGCCAACACTCTCGCAAAGCACCTGAGAACTGGCGACGAGACGTTTCAGACATTTCGACGAGCGGCGTTATGCCGAGGATCGTTTGTCCTCTCGTTTGACCGGAAGTTGGCAGGACGCAAAATGCAACGGCATCTGCCGGCGACACTCTCGGGCAAAAGGTCTACGAGCCCCGGTCGGATTGCGGGGGGCACCTCGAATGAGATTCGAACCCGTCACCCGGGGACCCATAGGTCGGCGCTCTGCCTCGGAAGCGCGAGGGCAGCCGCTCCGTGCCGTCGGCGGGGCAGCAAGGGAGACTCCGAACGTGTGGCACTCCGACCCACCTGTGCCTTGATGCGGTCGCTCCACTCGCTGCTGCTGCGCGAGCGCTGCCGCACGGCCGGAGCCAGGGCCTCGCACAGGTGGCTCCGCTCGTACTCCGACATGCCCACGCAGAGCTCCTCCGAGCCCCGCAGGCGCGTGTGGGACACCGGGGGTACCCCGTTCTGCAACGACGGCACAGCAACCTGGGAGTGAGCTGTATGCCCAGGCGTTGCAAGCTACTGCCCGTTACAGGGGGTGCAGGCATTATCATCCATCCATCCAGCAGAGCTTGACAAAGTAAGAGAATGACGTGGACATTGAGTGCAATCCACCCATAACAAACAACAGCTGTAAAAGATCTTTCCTAAGCGTGAGCACGCACAGACATGTGCAAGCAGTGTGGAACGCAAGCTCATCTGCATCTTGAGCGGGGGTTGCGGCAACGTCAGAACGCCGAGCTCCGATTGGTTCCGATGGGAAGGATGGTGGGTAGACCTCGAGGTAGCTAGCAGTAAGGTCTACCCTCTATCCCTCCACCAGAGCCAATCGGAGCTCGAAGTTCTGACGTCGGTGCAACCTCTGAGCAAGGCTAGCGGACAAACTTGCGCTCAGCAGTCCAGTGTGCATGCACCGTGCCGACAGTGGCGCCACAGCAGTCACAACTCAACAAATGTAGAACCGAAGGCAATGTCACAATTACTCGGGTGTAACGTCCCCCAGTAATGAATGGTGAATCGAGTAGACTCGAGGGGAAAATACCGGCAGAAGATGAGGGCAGAGTACATGAAAGAAATCAGAGTTGACAGACATCCTTAGGCATGCAACATTAAAGTTAAGACCCGTGAATTTGCTCCTAGGGCGCACGATTCCCGCCACTGTGGTGCTCTGGTCAACCGCGGTTCCAGAGGGGCAAAATTTCTCGCCGGACCAGAGCGGCGGAGTGGCAGCATCCTCGGTGGCCATTCATGTAGCAGTACATAGAATGGCGTTTCCATGTTTCCAAGAGACGAGATGCAGAGAAAATATACAGCCGATCTGGTTCCTCGTGCCAAGTTCTTTTTGGTGGGTTCGTTTCCCGCATCAGTGGTGTGCCCAGCCTCGAAGGGGTTTAGCCTGCGTGTCTGGGTTCCGCAAAGAGTCTTTGCGAGTTTGATTTCCTCTTTCGTCTTCCCCTTTGTGTTACAACATGTATGTGTTTGCACCCCTTGGGAATAACTCAAATGCGTTTAAAAGGAAGAGCTTTTAAAAACAAAAAAACAAGAAAAGGCACACCAAGATTGATTTCTTTGGTGTTTAAAATGCATCTTTAGATTTACTTAAAAAGAAAAAAAAATGTAAGCAGCATTTGCTTGCTGCAAGCAACATTGGGCATTGCGGTGGCAGAAAAAGCTTGCGTGAAATGAAACCTTGCGAACCGCACTGGCAGCGGCAGCAATTTTCGTCACAAAATTGCAGCACGTGAAACGCGCTTAACGCAAGTTTGACGGCAAAGCCATTGAGGCACCGACGACGAGACAAGGAGCTTGGGAACGGCTACCGAACCGAGCGTCTGACTGCCGTCTTTGCTACGTCTTTACCCGTCCCTCTGGATTCTCTCAAAGAAGGGCGTTACCTGGGGCCGCTCGTGGGGTGCCAGGTCGAAGGGGGTGAGACCGAGGCCCTTGCAGACGCAGTTGCAGCGGTGGGTGTGGAAGAAGAGGGCCATGCCCCGCACCCCAAGGTTGCCCTCCCCGTAGTCCTGGCCCCCCGCCGTGTGGATCTGGGGGTCCGTGTACAGGTCCCCCACCCCCTGCACGTCCACCACCAGCAGCTCGTGCCCCGAGCGCTCAAAGGTGAAGTGGCTGAATGCCTGCGCTCAGAAGAAAGGCAAACGAAGAAAAAAAGATGAAGAGCAACACTTACAACAAACTAAAGTGATTTTTTTTTTTTTGTTAGATGCAATTTAGTGGGGGTGGCCCTGCTCTAGGCCCTGCCCGGCGCTTACAAAACTAAGCACCTTTTCTCAGCTGTCGGTGGATGGAGAGATGATTGATGCACAAAATGTTGGTTGTAAAATTGTCTCTTTGTGCCATAATAGTATTTTATCAACAATATTTTTATGTTTGACAAACAAATACTCTAAATAGAGTTTGTTTTGAAAAATTATCAAAAATTGCCTTTCCGCTTCTGTTTCAAATGATGACAAACATGGCTGCCGACGTCTGTGGAGTGATCAACGAGAGCAGGTCGTCTGTTTTAATGAGCGCGAATCGTTCTGCGTTCACCGAGGTGTTTAGACAAAGGTCTCCTCAACCGATCTAGTTTGCAGCAAACAACTGTCGTAAGTACACCCCTTCGAAAGCGCTGTTGGCGCTGTGCGGGTTCTTGAGTTCGTAGCAGGCGGTAGCGGGACTGGCCTAGGCCTAGCGTCCGACCATAACTATGTTGGCCGATTTGGACTGATTCGTTCCTTTGTGCGTGTTTATGCTAAGTAAAGATACTGGTTCACTCAAAAGCGGCCCCGCTGCTCTGTGAATTGTGCGACCATAGGGATTGCGACTGCAACCATGGTTTCAATACTGAGGAGGTGCAGGAACATTGAAATTATTACCTACAGATGTAAGAATTTCCGAGCAATTATTCCCATCCTTTTGCTTCAAAAGGAAAGTAGCTCTACGTTTTGCATTGAACCTGGCTTGCCAATGCAAACATTTTTAGGTTGCATTTTAGTTGCGCGTCCTGAGGCTCACCGACCTTGCTCGCGGATGCCAAGCGAACAAAAAAAAGAACAGAAAAGCTGGAAGGACTACATATTTATTCTGTTGATATTTTTTAGTCCTCTCAGCCGCTTATTACCGCGCATCGACAGAAGCTGACAGACCCTTGTACTGGACCGTGGCTCGCGCATGCTGGAGTGCTAGAACCCCGCTTTCAAAGTCGCGTATGGCAAGCGTTGCAAACGTTTTTAGACGGGGGCGAAATAGAAAACGGACAAAGGCGAAGACGGAGGCCGACGCAGAGCTTTCACGTCCGCATCTGTGCACGACAAACAACGATAGACGGTGGCGTGAAATAGCAGACGATGCCGGAGGCTGCAGCGTGTCTGCTCGCACGACTAGCAGGCGCTCTCAGGCTTCTAGACTAGACACACCCACCGAATGTCGGGAAGTGGAAACAATAGGCTCCTGAGCATATTCAGTCAAGCAGTCAAGCGAATCCAGTAGTAATGGGCGAGGCCACTGATCTGTGAACGGGCCTTAGAACGAGCCGCGACCTCCACCTAATTTGCGTCCAACAATGTAAACATTGCACTGAAGACTTGTTAATTTTTTTTGTGCAAAATATGTAAAAAAAAAAATAATAAGTGCTCCAATTATGCTTTTTAAGAAAAAAGTTTTCTTCTTTCACTTCAGTGTTTTTTTTTAAATCTTTCTGGGATCTCTCACGATGGGAGGACACACGGTGGTGTCATCTGTCAGATGGCTGTGGAACCCTCGGCACTTCGGTATGTTTCCTATTTTTTTCGTGCACCGTTCTATCTTGGCTAGAAAAACTTCAGACGTTATAAACGACCATTTCTTGTAAATGGTAGGTCTGTTCGATTTTCCAGCACCTTCTGCACCAGTGCGGGAGGAGGGTAAATCAAACAAGCCTAGTATGTGCATTTTATCTCGCAAATATGGCAAAACCTTCGCTCTAGTGAAATCCAGTTTCAGAGTCACCTCATGGACGGCGCCGGCTTGCCAATGCATTCTCTCGTCGTGAGAGATTGCGAGAACTCCACCGCGAGCAAACGCAAGTGTGCGATTGGGCCTTCGTCTCCAAAGTCCTATAATTCTTGGGTTCTTGGACTGGGCTCCAAGGAACCTAGCGGTTCCCCGAAGTACTCTTGTGGGTTCCACGAGCGTTTAAACTTTCTCAACCGTCCCTGCCCCTATGTTTTCTTTTTTCTTTTTTTCTGCTTGCCCTAAATTCCCCAGAATGCATTCCCTAGACACTCTCTAGTATGCTCTCCCTAGAATCTGTATTATTGTTTATAAGGTCTGTAAGCTTCTGCACTGCTTTAGTCCATCAATATTAATGAGCAAAATTCCTTGGCAGCCGCTCGAGGCATATGTGGGTTGCTCGCGGTCAAAGAGTTTCAGAGCCCTTGCTCTCATGCATGAAATGCAGTACTTAAAAGGAGCGATTGTTTAAATTTGTTTAGAAGACATTAAACAGTCGTTTTGGGGAGTCAAGAGGAACCCATATTTTTACTACCAATTTCTTCACAAAGTTTTGTGGGGAAACCGACTTGGTCAGCGACGTCAATTTCCCCACTAAATGTAGTGGGATAGACCAAATCGGTGTAGAGGGCACGTGATACCACATGACGTCGGGTCATGTGACATCAATTTCCCTGGCAGTCGAATAATGTCTGACAATCTCGGTTCCGCACAATTGCGGAGCGCAAGCTCGTCTGGTTCTTGCATAGGGGTTGCGATGATGTCAGAAAGCAGAGTTCTTATTGGCCAATTGACGAAAATAGTGGGTAGACCACAAGGCATTTAGCATTGGGGTCTACCCACTATAGGGGAAGAGATCAGACCGTTACGCCCCAAGCGGTTAACTTTAGAACTGCACGGATGGGGACAACAAACACAATGACTTGGTGCTCGGCTGACTAAACCGAACGCGGCGTCAGCGTTTGGCTGGAGTTTGTGTTCTCCGGTGAGGGAAAAGAGACTCTTGTTACCGTTCCGGCCTGCATGAACAATGCAGCATGTACGATGCCCAGCTCAGCACAAAAGCAGAAGTGGGTCACGCTCGCATTCTCCGACGACTGCTTCCGGGAGAGATCCAGCACTTAGCATCACTTCGTTTATTGTTAGTATTTTTACATCACACTGTGCCCCGTGCTCTATTCAAGAAGATGACATGGATATGCCCACAAGGCCTGTGGGCATGTGCACAGGCCTTGCGTCGGGTAAACACCGAGGTGTGGGGAAACGAACGGGTCAGAGCACCCCCTATAGTTCAATCTCCTCGCCAATCCTTCCAATCAAAGCCAATCACAAGTCGGTGTTGTTCTGACTTAACTGTAACCCCTCCGAAAGAAGCAGACGACTTGCCCTCCGCATTATATGCCGATTCATTTTAGTCTGATCCGATGGGAAAATGGTGCCGTGCAGAGGCAGGCAGAGAACACAAGGTTCAATAGTTATCTGAAGAGCCAGAGAGAATCCGTAGATGCTTATTTTTCCGACAAGTCCAGTCGAGGGCTGCAATCCCACCTGAGGGGTGAGCCTGGTGTCCTGGTTGCTGATGAAGCCCGAGTTGGAGTTGTACTTGGTGTAGCTCCCCTCGATGAAGTGCTCCAGGTGGTACAGGGGTCTGCCCTCACGCTCCACAAACTCTATCACCGACACCTGGAAGATGTCCACCTGCAACGGAACCACCACAACCAAGCTCAGGAAAACAATGCAGTCAACTGGTCGACGAAGGAATTTTCTTTTTTTAAGTCGCGCTTTTTAACGCGAAAGATTCTTTGGCTAGTTACTCCAGGGAAAATGACGTCGCGTGACCTATACTCAAATTTAGTTTCCCCGCTCGGATTGACGATGCATGACATGTCGCGAGACCTACGCTCAAATTCGGTTTCCTTGCTAGATTTAACGGGATAATTGATGTCATGTGACCCTATAGATAAACTCAGTTTACCTCCTAAATTTGGCGGAAAAATTGACATGTGACCGGCCGCAGCCCGTCATTCTCCATGCTCTGTGGGCACGGGCCGACCTAACGGGGAAAGTCAAAGGGGGGGAGAGAAGTCAGTGGGGTGGAGAGCACAGAAAGGTTTGAATTTGGGCTAGTTAGCTGAATGTGTTTAGAGGTTAGAAGCGCTAAAAAACAACGGACCAATAGAAAAGGCACACACCACAGAGCGCTACTTATAACTGGTTTAATATTAGAAAACACATCCACCGTGAAACCGACAACACACACATCCCATTCACTGGAGAATGGGTGGAGTCAACAGAATGGAGAGGAGAAACCTAGGGGCACAGCTCGAGAAGACATGCCTGAAGGTTACTAGCACTACACCAAGAATGATACACAAAATAACAGGACAAGTAGAAGACAAGTAGAAATACAAAGGGCAAGTAGAAGACAAGTAGAGAGGTAAAGGACAAGTAAAAAACAAAGGACAAGCAGAAAGACAAGGGACAAGTAGAAGACAAGCAGAAAGACAAGGGACAAGTAGAAGACAAGTGGAAAGACAAAGGACAAGCAGAAGTCAAGGAGAAAAACAAAGGGCAAGTAGAAAAACAGGGAACGAGTAGAAGCCAAGTAGGAAGACAAAGGACAAGCAGAATACAAGTAGAGAGATAAAGGACAAGTAGAAAGACAAGGAACAGACAAGTAGAAAGACAAGGAAAAGACAAGTGGGAAGACAAAGAACGAGTAGAAGACAAGTAGAAAGTCAAAGGACAATTAGAAGACAAGTAGAAAGTCAAAGCACAAGTAATAGACAAGTAGAAAGACAAAGGACAAGTAGAAAGGCAAGGAGCAAGTAGAAGACAAATGGAAAGACAAAGGACAAGTAGAAGACAAGGGAGAAGTAAAAGACAAAGGACAAGTAAAAAGACAAAGGACAAGTAAAAGACAAGTAGAAAGACAAAGGAGAAGTAGAAAGACAACGAACAAGTAGAAGTAGAAGACAACTAGGACGACAAAGAACAAGTAGAAGTAGTAGAAAAGCAACATCACTGCGCGTGGGCCGTGCGTGCCGGCCGGGGGCCCACCTTCTTGGGTGGGTTGTGGCGGTTAAACTCCTCTGCCCAGAGCTTGGCATCCATCTGCAGTCGCACATCCTCCAGGTAGGTCTCCCGCTGCGTCGGCTCCAGGTACCGCTTGGCCACATAGTTGCACGCGTGGTTCCAGTTCTGGCCGGGGACGAAGCTGGACAGCTTCTTGCTGCAACGGCCGATGGGTTGAGAGATGTCAAGGCACTCTAGAGCAGGGGTGGCCAAACCGCGGCTCGCGAGCCGCATGCGGCTCTTTGCTGGTCTAAGTGCGGCTCGCGGATCCCTCGTAAAAGGACCCCCCTCCTCCGCCCTCCCTTTATCCCTTTCCGCGTTTCCCCAGGAAAAAAAAAAAGAAAGAAAGAAAGGATTTCAGAATGAAGCACACTGCAGCTGGCAGTTTGGCAGCCTTTTACTCCCATACGTACAATCGTACAGCCTTGTGCCCCCATACGTACAGTCAGACTCCAAAAAAAAGTTAAATTTGCCCCCCCCCCCCCGGCTCTTAGAAGTTCTGTGGTTTTGTTTGCGGCTCTTAGGCCAAGCCAGCCTGGCCACCCCTGCTCTAGAGGCCTACTTTCGGCTCCTTATAGCTAGGGTTTCGGGTTTCCGGGGTTTATTTTTTAATGGCGAATTTCACTGGTCGTTTTGGAGATCGCCAGGATCGACCTTTATCGAGTATGTTTATTTCACTGGGCGATTGGGTCCAAACATGTTCCACCCGTCGTTTTTGGTCAGCTCCCCCTCCAGATCTCACTCATTGTCAATTTGATTCGACCAGAAGTCGCTCGATTCGACCAGAAGTCGCTCAATTCGACCAGAAGCCAGTCAGGTCAGCCCTCAGCACACACACGACTTCTTTTTTCACCGGGCCTCTTGCCTCGAAAGAATTCATAATGGCCGCTCGCTAAGTGCCGCCACTGCTGCTGCTGCTTGATAACAGTTTGTCGTCAAGTTGCTCAAGCAGCTCCTCCAGCAGCAGCAACTTGAGTAGTAGCTATGACAAGGATTGCTTGTAGGTCCCGGATGAATTCGGCTGCCTTTTCAAACTTCCGCAGAAAAGGCCCAATATCGAGAGGCACTTGGACACCGTTCACGACTATATTCCGATGAAGGGGCAAGTGGGCTACACTGATGCACATCGCTTATTGACACGCATCTTTCACATCATGATTAAATTTGCTCGTGCATGTAACACGTGTTAGCGCCACAATTTCGAAAACATGTGCTTCGAGATACAGGACTGCGGGAAAGGAATGCCCGGGAAGGTGAATGATGGAAAGGCATCCACCGATCCCGGAGAAGTGGCCATGATCCACTGGGGATCCGGAGGCTGAGCGACTTAGTTTGGATTGCGTGCTTCATCTTGGATCTAGTCTACTGATCCTGGCGCACTCCAGAACGACCAGTGGAATTCACCATTAGAATTTGCGGGATTCTTTTCGGGGTTGATTCTTTCGCACAGATTTGGCGTTTTTTTTTATTATAAATTTTTAGTTTCCGACAAAAAATCTATGTCTGACAGGACTTGTGTCGTAGAAAACAGGACATGGGCATAGAAATCCAGAACCTCCAGGAAATAGGCGAGTGACCCAAATACTTAGAAAATGTTTCCACACTAATAAGAGAAGCGAACAAGATGAGGGGCATGATTCCCGAAAATAGAAAACGCCTTGTGGACAGTTCAGTGGGGGCCCATGTTCCGTATCAACAAACCGTAAATAAAGATTCCTTTCCAAAAAAATTGGCTTTTTCTAATACGTGGCTTGCACATGACGTCATTTCCAATGCCGTCCAGAGTTTCCCAAGCTGGATGTTACCAGCTTGGGGTTTACTTTTCAGGGTTTAGCAGTACAAGGGGAGGGGGGTCGACTTATAATCAAAATAAAGCATTCCACCGCCAACAAAAACGAAACAATCGCGATAACAAGAACACCTTGGCTTGTTACACGAGTTTAGCCAGCTGTACCTGTAGCATTGCACCACTCTGTATGCTCATTTTACCAGTTTTTTTGTTTTTTTTCACTTGCAAGAACGAGTATTATAGATAGCGATTCGCAAATAAGCCCGAATGTACGGCGGTGAACAGCGCACGGCATACCCGACTCCCGGGGCTGGCAGCACTCAATGTAGGATCCACTCCATAACGGCCACTGGAACGGCCTCACAGCCTCACTCCCCGCCGTTTCTTGTCGCACGACTTACGGTCGCACGTCGTTCAATCGAGCGTCGAGATCATGCCAAAGTGCCAACTATGTTTCTCTGCATTGACATGCGTGATGCAGGCAGTTTAGCTTTTCGGTGCTCAATTATGGCCGTTCTATATTCAAAGGCAACCAACAACTGCGCCGCTGGACGCAAATTCGACCCGTCAGAGCGGGCAGTGCTACAGTGGTGTCTGCAACGGCACGGGATCTTAAGCTGCCAAGGCAAATAAAGAGGATTCCAGAGGTGAAAGTTTGGAGAGGTCTGGAGGCCTTCGGAAGTTAGAAGTCAGGCTCGCAACGAACGTCACAGAAGTGCGAAGTCGGTTCCCATTCGCAACGTGCGATGCCATCACCGAGCGAGCACGGAAAATGCAGTTGAGGCTGCCATTTGCGAAGCGCGAGATTCCATTGGATGACGCCAACGACGTGGCTTGAGAACGTAACAGTGATGACGACCAGAACGACAGCACGAGTGCAGACGAATCATATTCTCCAGTCGCAGACAGAGTGAGAACGACGAGAAGTAGCTTCGGTTGTCCCACCTCCAGCGAGAGCTTCATAGTTTCGATAACGCTTGGACACCTCGTGCGTGCATGCGCAGCCGAAGCATGCCAGAAGGCGCTGAGCACGCACTGGAGGCCGGGCTTTCGAAAGAGATGACCTGCCATTTTCACTTCTGTTGTGTATTTACAATTGTGTAGATACAGTATAAAAGTGCACTAGCTAAAGTCTTGGCACTCCTTTGAGCCAATAGAAGGCTCCCAAAATGACTTCTATCTTGACATCACAGTGAAGCTAGCAATAAAATGGAGTCACTTTCGAGCCAGCATAAACGAGCAGAATAAATCGCTCTGAAAGTAAAATGCATGCTGCAGCATTAATATTGCGGCAAATTATTCTTCTGTCTCAGGGTAAGTTCATTTGTGGCATACAGGTACAGTGGAATCTCGTTAATTCATACTGTCTTAATTCAACCGCGCGGATAATTCAAACTAACATGCGAGTCCCATCCTATACATCTCTATGGGAGGAAACTCCTGGTAATTCAAACTCTGCGTTATCTGAAAAGAAGTTCCAGTCCCCGTCTGGTTCAAACTGACGAGATTCCACTGTAGCTGCTCAATTAGCAATTTATCCCCATTCTCTGACGTCCAGAGGATGCCTGCCATTTACATCTGGCCACACTGATTACAAGACAGGTCCACTCACAGTCGGAAGCACTCCCGCATGGCTCCACGGCCGAAGGGCTGTAAAGGAACGAGTTGAACATCAAGCTCCGAACAAAACATCGGGAGACCAAAGTTGGACACTCGGCAAGGAAGTCGGCAAGATCGCCGACCACCAAAATCGGCGGCGACTGGCCATAGCTCGACCTCGGTACTGGCCAATCACGGCGCGACACTGGCCAACCGTGGCAGTCCACGATTTCGCTGAGTGTCCAACTTAAGAGCCCCGGATAACCGTGTATGTACTCCCTCATTTCCATACCGTAAATTCGGAGGGTATCAACATACAACCGGTATAAAAATGGAATCGGCATCAAAATGACACCTCCGTATGTTGCTTCTCACAGTTACCTCATTCATTAAAATTGTGAGCTCGTTACGAGCGCACCGAGGGTGTCTACAATTCCGTACGGCATGCCAGGTGAAATCGCTGCCATTTACTAAAGGCGCTCGGCATACGATGAGACGGCAATGATGTTTGAATCCCAGAGAAGTGGCCACGCTCTGCCCTCTGCCCAGTCTCTCTCCGTTCTCTTTATTACGTCTCCCCCTCCCCGTGCCACCGTTTCAGATGAACGCAGTCAAGCGACACGGCGGCTTATTTCATTTTCGTGTAAATAAAACGTTTCCACAAAGCCTCTTCGAGATGAATACTCAAAAGCAGATCCAGCAGATCTGAGCATGTGTGCTACAATCTGCGAGTGGCGACGTTTACCAGTTTGTTTTCATTTTGCACCCTGTGAGTAGAAAAAACCAAAAATATTCAGCTTTAAATTTTTTCTTACAGACCTACACTTATGATATTCGACTACGATAAATGCATTACTTATACACCTTTGTGAAAAGTGAAATTGCACTCCTTCCATTAGCTTTTTTATATAAATGGTTTACACCCAAAAACGCACTCAGGAGCATGCATTAGATGCACTGGGCAAACTCTACGGGATTCCTGCGCCTTCATCTTGGTATATTCACCCGAACGTCCCCCTTGGTGCGCCGGCCCTCCGCCTGCCATCTCGAAGCACCCACCTGTGCCTCCATCTTGACCAGGGCCTGGTCCTCGAGCCACTCCCTGGTGAGGGCATTGTAGCGCAGCCGGTGCACCCGCTCTTCCTGCAGCCGCTCCAGGTGCCTCTTCGCCCAGGGGTCCTCCATGTGCAGGGCCCGCCTGGCCGCCCGCTGCCACCGCTGGGCCGCACCCACCTCCTGCCTGATGGGCTCCGCCTCTGCACGCGAGCATCTCGGATCCAATCCAATTCTGTGTAGGGACATTCTTAACCCAATCCACCCCCTGTGCAGAGATGTGTCCAATTCAATCCACCTCATTTTCAATCCAGTCCAATCCGCCTCTCCACAAAGACGTTTCCATTCCAATACAGCTCTGTGCAAAAACATATTTCTAATCCAATCCACCTCTGTGCAGACATTTCCAGTCCAATTTATTCCAACTCTGTGCAAAGACATTTCCAATCCAATCCAATCCACCTCTGTGCAGACATTTCCAGTCCAATTTATTCCAACTCTGTGCAAAGACATTTCCAATCCAATCCAATCTGTTTCTACATATAGACATTTTCAATACAATACAATCCATCTCTGCACAAAGACTTTCCAATCCAATCCACCCTTGTACAGAGAGTTCCCAATCTAATACATCTTTGCACAAAAGATGTTTTATCCAATTCAATCCATTTTTGTGCAAAGGCGCTCCCAATTCAATCCACCTCTGCACAAAGACGGTTCCAATCCAACCCGCTTCTGCACAAGGACGTTTCCAATCCAATCCACCTCTGTGCAAAGCGGAATCCTTATCGACTCCCCTCCCTGAAACTACCGTATTTACTCGCACTATGAATGCACTCGCGTAATGAACGCATCCCCCAAGTCGGCTCTCAAAATTTTGACTTTTTTTTTTCACTCGCGTAATAAACGCACCTCTAACTCGGACGTCAAAATTTTGACCCCCTCCTCCCACGCGCGCGAAATGAACGCACTTTTCTATCCTGGTGCAGCGAGGTCGCGAATGCATGGGCAGCGTGGTCGAACAAAACGCCTTGCAAAAGGCGTTAAAAAATTTGCAAAAATCCAACAAAAGCAAAAAAAAAAAAAAAAACATTTTTTTTTTTTTTTTGCACAGCGCATTTTGATTACGGGGGGTCGCGCGCTGCGCGTAAGGAGGTAAAAAAGAGGAGCGGAGAAGCCCTCTAAGCAAACGAAACAGCTTGCGAAAGGCGGCAAAAAAAAAAGAAAAGAACAATTCAGGGAACTGGAAAAAAAACAAAAAACAGAAAGGAGCTTTTTTTTTTTTTTTTTGCACAGCGCAGTTTGGTTACGGGGGTCGTGCGTCGCGCGCAAGGAGATAAGCAAAGAGCCCTCGCCTAAGCAACGAATAAGCAAACAAAACAGCTTCCGAAAGGCGGCACAAAAAAAAAACCCAAGGAACTAAAAAAAAAATAAAACAAAGGATTTTTTTTTTTTTTTTGCACAGTTTAGTTTGGTTACGGGGTCGGGCGCCGCGCGCAGAGAGATAAGAAGTTACTTCGATTTATCAGGATAAAAGGTCCCTTCATTACGCGAGTAAATAACCGACGCAAAAATTTTACTTCGCGTAATGAACGCCCCCCCCCTAACTTTGCATCGATTTTTCGAAAAAAAAGTGCGTTCATTCTGCGAGTAAATACGGTACATTCGTTTGTCAACTCGCGAGGAGGTCAGTTGGCCTTCACTGTGAGCCAATGAAGCCCTCCCGAGTCGACAGGCTGATGTTCAATTCATCGACCTAATATGAAAGTCAATTGATTTCCGTATGCATGCAAGAGGAAAATTGCCAGATGTGATGGGCTCACATTGCCTTTATGTAAGCCTAGCCAGTGTCAACTTACAGTACACCTCTGCCTTTCACTAAGATAATAGTTGGCTGACCATATTAATTGCAGTCCTAACAGGGAACTAAACCTCCATTTGTACAGCTGATCAACAACAGAAGTTAGCCTGACAACCAGTGTCTGCTCTTCATTTTTTGCAGTTTCCTACAATGGACCTCTTTCAAAAAGGTGACAACTCTGTGCGCCACTGGCAACAGTACGCACGCTCTCCATGGTGAAGGAACTTTTTTTCTTCGGCTCGCTGGCTCTACATGAAAAAGCAGCAGGGAAAATATAAGCAATGGAGCTCTGTTACCCATCGCCGGCTGGACAAATAACCTTGCTAGCTAGCTTGCTAGGCATGAAACCTGAAAACAAAGAGCTCTCATCAAGATGTGTCTGCAAGTCATTTTTGAAGTCCACAAAGCGTCTAGCCCACTAAACTTGCATAAACAAAATGCCCTCAAGGGGAACTTAATGTGGTGCCATCCCAATACTGGATGGAAGCATAAAGTAACGTGGTGTTAGCGGATGTTTAATTAACATCAAATTGTTTATGAAAAAACGCATCTGCAAAGCGAAGCACTTTGTTTTTTTGTTTGGCACGCATTGTTTGTTAAAGAGCAGAAAACGTTTGCAGAACTGATACTCTAATTCGACTACTCGTTTAGCCACGCCAACGATATCTGTCTATAAAGCAACACAAACTAAAGGTACAATTAAATAGCATTGTAGTGTATCAAGCAACTGCATGCAAACTCGTGAGGCTGGCCGAATGGCAGTGGATGCGCTGGGTGAAACCGATGCTCACTTATCCACATTGAAGATTATCTGTCTAACAGCAATAGTAAAGAAAATGCAAAGCAGTATAATGCAGAACTAATGTATTAGCTTCATGAAGCAAATGCATGCAAATTCATGAGGTTAGCCAAACAGCCGCAGCAACGAATTTGTGTAGACAAACTATCTTTCAGCAGCAAACAGCTGCTGAAACGTATTTCGTCCGAGGCAGTGGCAGCTTGGGACTACTTGGGATCCGGAAGCACTCCGCTGATTCGTCCGCATGCCTGTACCTTCGTCGACCGCTTTTTTTCGGGGAATTGGCCACGCACGACTGTAATTTTTAGATTTTTGGGATGCTTTCAGTGCGTAGATCGCATTACCACCATAAAATAACGATCTCAGAAACCACTTCAGTGCACCTCTATTACAATGACCGTGCGACTTAAATTTTGTGTCTTGCCTGCCTCATTATATGTAAAAAAAAAAACGAAAAAAAAGTTTTTTTTTTGTTCTTTTATTTACCTGAAGCATTGAGCAACCTGGCTAGAGTAAATCCAGCAAGGCCACCTGAAACTGCTTAGCCAAATCGGGTTTTCATATCTATTTATTGTTTTGAATACCTACATCACCCAGAAGGTGTTACTGTAGGAATACTCACAAAAAAATGAATACAGATTGTACAGAGCTATGAACAATATACACTTAAAAAATAAGAACAAAACGTTTGTAACAAGAGATCCAACACGCATCTCATAGAAATTAAGAAGACATGGTTGGATCAACAATTTCACGATGAAGACGATTCCATTCGTAAATGGTAAAAGGACGAAAAGAATGGGCAAGAACACCGGTACGGCAGCTCAACTCTCGCACCTTCTTTTCACGATTGTTCCGTCGCAAAATAAATAAAGAATCCTTCATAGATACATTCTTATTGATGCCGGTATTGTTGGAGACAGTACGTGTTTATTGCTTCCACTTCAGATTTTGTTGAGATTTCTTGTCAAACTGTAATAAAAACTCATGCCACAAAAAATAAATCTTTGTGTTCTTTAAGAAAAAAAAAAGGCTTGGGGAATGTTTAGAGGTTTAAGGCTCAGGCTTCCCGCCGCAGACCCACCTCCGGGTTTCTTGCGCCGGCTGGGCTGGCAGGCGACGCTCTTCTTGCGCTTGAGCCCCATGGCCACCGAGAAGATGGCCGACACGGGGGGGCTGCCCTGCTCCGAGGCCTCTCCCCGGCCCCCGGCAAGGTCCTCCTCCCTCGGGGGACGGATGTCATCCAGGCTCAGGGGCTGCAGCTCCAGGTCCTCTCCAAGACTCTCCATGGCACCGCTCCTTCAGATCTGCACGTCCGCCTCACGGGGATCCCAGGTGGGCCAGCGGGACTGTCCTGCAGTTGTTCCCCGCAGATGCGTGAGATCCCTTCGCCCGGAGAACATCATCTAGGAAACATCCCTTTGCCTCAGAAATGATATCTATACGCCGTTTCACTTCAAAGGGCAACTACGCTTCATATTTGTTTTTGAAAAAAAAAACAATGCAGTCCTCTTCCCTATCACCTAGGAAGACCACATGTCAAATATTACGACCTAGGTGTGTTCAAGTGTTTCTTAAATGGTCCGGCAAGCTTTGCCACTTGCTAAGTTGCCGAAATCGGCTGACTCGAGCGGGCGAATTGAGGTGCTACCAACAGCACAGTCAAGGTTACAGCGTGGGCGTAGCCAACATTGAGCTAAACATCATCGGCATTGCCCCTTTTTGCTCGTTTCAACTTCTCCAAGCGAGCATAATGGATGACGTCAGCAATGCTTCCTCTTGGCGCTCAGCGCTATCCACGTGATTGGCATAACACGCCTGTGCAACGCGTTTCTTGGGAGCCGTCCCGCGATGGTCCCGCCGTTAACCCGTCTGCCGCGTCACAACCGCCGCCGTCATCTCACCATTTGTGATTATTGTCTCTCTGAGTTTCATACACAATACGGAAACTATGAGCGCAGACTTATGCCGCAATAGTGCAGACGACACTTGCGCCTAGCACACACCCACCCCAATCTCTCCCGTCGTTGCATAGAGGATCACGTGACATCTCGTACCCCACGATAGCCATGTTCTTGGCGGCCAGAGGCCAATGTTGCCAGATAGAGACGAAGTTTTGATTTTGATTTTTGCTCGTATTTAAATTTAGATTTAACAATATATATCATTTTTTGCGAAGAAAATGACATAGTGCCTTTTATTAGTGCTTCTTATTTTGAAATTTTCGGAATTAAATGGAGTTGCCCTTTTCAGATTTGAATGGAGTTGCCCTTATAGGGCAACTCCACTCTATTCCGAAAATTTCAAAATTATGAACGACTTCACATTAAAAAAACACTAATAAAAGGCACTATGTCATTTGCTTTGCAAAAAATGGGATGTATTTTGTGAAATCTCTCTTTAAACATGAGAACAAACTCAAACTAAAACTTCGGCTCCGTCAGAAAACATTGGCCTCTGGCCACCAAAAACATGGCTACAGCATTGTATGAGCGGTCACGTGATCCTCTACGCGACGACAGGCGGGATCGGGGAGGCCACTGTTGGGGCAGGCGTGTGCACGGCGCAAGTGTCGTCTGCACCGCAGTCTTCACCACATTTTAGTGTCTACGATATCCAACGACGCCTGCATAAGCACGGCATCAGTCTGCACATGTACTGTGAATAAATTCCTAGAGATCATATTCACAAACGGTGAGACGGCGGCACAATGATTGTGGTCCTGACGCGGGAGACAGCGGTAACGGCGGGATGGCCGGATGGCTCTCATGGCTGAGAGGCGCACAGTCCAGGCGCGTTACGCCAGTCCCTTGGACGCCGCCGAGCGCTGAGAGGAGGAGCTGCCAACGTCACCTGTTACGCTTGCCCAGAGAAGTAAAAACAAACAAAAAGTAACAACGTCAATGATGTTTAGCTCAACGATGGCTATGCCAACAGGCCGAGCCTTGACAGCGCCGCTGGTTTTGCCTCGATTAGTTCGCCGAAGTCTGCTGACTTCGGCGACTTTGCGTGTTCTCAGGTTTGCCAAACTGAGAAACATTTAGACAGAGCTATAGTCCGTTAAAGGTCAAGAAGGTAGGGCGAGGAAAAGGAAGGCCGGGGAGCGGGAAGCAGACAATGCTGAAGAGAGGAGGAGGTTTCCCCTCTCCTCTTCAGCATTCCGTTTGCTTCCCCATCCTCAGCCTTCCTTTCCCTCGCCCTATCTTCTTGAGCTGTAACTTACTATAGGTCGTTATATTAGACATGTGGTATTACTAGGTGATACTGAAGAGGACTGCGTTGTTTTTTTTCATAAACAAAAATGAAGCAGAGTTGTCCTTTACGTAAGACCGCAGCCGATGCTACGCAGGATCACGGCGCATTCGGTGTGCGATCGGTTCATTTGGCGGTTGCAACCACACAGAGATGATGCGTGTCGCGACGATGCACTTCTGGCGTTGCTCGATTGTCTCTGTCGGATCGTGGCGTCAGCTACGGTTCTAATCAAGTGAAACGGAGTATGGGGAACGTCCCTTCAAGCAAAGAATGTTACTCATCCCTTTGCCTAGGGCAGTGGCTCTCAACCACTCATGTTTCGCGGACCCTTGTGGACCGGCGGAGATTATGGGGGACCTTGTCTGTGGCGAGGGGAATGGAAGGCTATAGACCAACACGCGGCTCTGACACCACGCAGCCGCGGTGGCACTGTCGACGGCACTGCACGTGCGCAGACGCTTCACTTCACGCAAATTCGGTCTCTGCGCACGCGCAGTGCCCACACCTGGTGTGGGCAAACGCGGGCTTGTTCGTAAACAGTGTGTCGGTCTATAGGTTAATTACGACAATGATTTAATAAATTAATGTAACTAAAGGATACTGAAAAAAAAAATGCATTGTTGGGTTTGACTGACGACGCAAGGTTTCGCAGACGCCTAGATTGCGTTTGCGGACACCCACTTGAAAATTACTGCCTAGGGAATGACATCTAGAGAACATCCCTCCACCCAAGGAACAAGCTTTAGGGAATGTCCCGTCTAGAAAACGACACCCAGGGAGCCTGCCCCACAACCAGGTAATAAAGGGAACAACATTTAGGAAACATCCCTTTACCTGAGGAATGACACCTAGGGAACATTTCATCCCCTAGGAAATGACACCCAAGGAACATTGCCCCAAGGAATGGAGGGAACATACCTTTGCCTAGGAAACAACATTTAGCAAACATCCCTTTACCAAAGGAACGACAAATAGGCAAGCACCCAGGGAGCGACGTTTCCCGTCTTGATACTATCTGTCCTTACCACCTAAATATTATCTTCCTTGAAACCGTGTTATTGCATAAATAGCTAGGTGTTCATCTGTCTCCTAACCTGTAATGATAGCTCCCGATTGCTTATATTGTAACCTTAACTGCTTGGTTGGCTACCATTTAATAAAAAATTTTAAAGCATGAAATGCTTTTTAGTTGAACCCCCAATCCCGAAATTGTCCGTTCGTCCGTGGGTTTCCCGCTAAATTTAGTGGGGAAACTCAATTGGTGTGTGATATCAGGTCACGTGACCTAAACACCAGTTCCGTTTCCCCACTATCTTTAGTGGGAAAACGTGACCCGACAAAAGGCACATACACATTTTTTATGTTCATAAAGAACTTCATGTTAGCTGCAGCTCAGAAGCGGCTTACCGCACAGTGCCTTCTTTCTGGATATTTTTCACAAATTTTCGTGACTAGTAGTCGAATCGTCTAGGATTCCCAGCATAAATATTAGTGCAAGCAATCTCTTTGTGTAATCAATGCAAAAATGAAGCGAGTCTAAAATCTTACTTGCTCACAACAGATGCAGGTTTTTATGGTAAGCCTTTAGAATTGTTCATAAATTTCTGGTTCCATACAAGAAAAAACAGTTATCGAGCACCAACACATTACAATGGACACATATCTTGTTTGAGTGCTCCATATCGGGAACGAAAAGATAATACCAAGGCCACAAACTGAGCGACCAAATGTTGTTTTAAAACTGAACTCTTTTCTTTTCCCCCTTTTTCATTTTAACTGTAGAAAATGGACTGCTTCGCCCGAAAAGCTTGTTTCTCTCACGTGGGATGTTGCCTTATATGGGTAGGTCTGTCTGCACTTTTAAGAAAAAAGTTGGAAGCTGATTTTTACCCCCCATTTCTGAATTTGGTGTGCTCTCTTACAGACTCTCTCAGGCGTTTGCTTCTGTTCATCAATTTGTAAAGTTGGTTTCTTTGCATGTCTTATGCATCCTCTTCCCCCTTGCACAGTGCATAGCAGCATAGCAGGTATTAATTTAAACAAGTAATAACCAAAGCCAGAATCCTTTCATATTAAAAAAACAAAATGCAACATCTGTTTTAAAACACTTTTGTGCAAATGTTACACTATTGAATACATTTTAATTTTAATCAAAAACTGTAGTCAGGTAGTCTCACAACTGGGACACAGATGGTATGTCAAAAATATATAGAGAGCACCTTGAGCAGACCTTCCACTGCAAAACGAGCCGTAAAACTTTGCGCTTGCACATAAATAGCTCAAACTTCCACTGAATGTGCACCAAGCAGGTCAGTCTTACCATGTGAAATCTCAAGGCATAGTTTTTTTTCTGTAAAAGCAAAAGAAAAAAACTTGCGACAGTCCCCTAGGCCCGTTCCCAGACGATCAAGCTGTCCACGCTATTAACTTGTGGCGCCATCTGCCGACAGGCGGGGCGAGGTGATGACACACCCAGTTGTCTGCTCACTGCGCCTATCGGCAGATGGCGCCACAAGTTAATGCGGAGAGCAAGTTGTCTGCTTCCTATACAGGAGGTACGGTGAGTATCTTGTGGGTATTTCATTCATTTTCCTTTACCACAATCTTCCTCAGCAGCAACTTGACACTCCGCTCTTCAACTACGCAAAGGCGATTCATTTCGCTTATATTTCCGGCCTTCTCGGCCTTTTTTTGCGAGCAAATCAGAAATTTCCAGGTCGGAGCGAGAACATATTTTCGGCTCGTCCATTGACGATCGAATTGGGGCATGGCTCGACTGATCAAAGTTGCAAACAATTCATTCAAACTCCCGTCTGTAGCATGACACACAGTAGCTCAAACATTGTACGGCATCGGCATATGGCTCGAAACCTAACAGCCGACAGCGGTGCAATAGGCGATGCTAGAGCTCAGTGAGGTGGGCCATCTCACGACTATCCGACGCTCTGGCTTCGTCCATTGAGTCCAGTCTACGTTGTCCCCTTGCATAGACAACAAACATTCTCTATTTGTTACCTATCGTGACGTATTTGTAGAACTGAGACGAAAGCTCCCCAGGAAAAAGAAATTCGCTTTTACGCCAGTAATTAAATCCGTACGATCAAATGAATGAATGTGGGTTACATGGGCGTACCAACCGGGGGCGCAAGGGGGGCGCTTGCCCACCCAGTTGTCAGAGTGGGGGGGGGGGGGGGGGCAATGCCAGTGGTAGGTTTTGTGATAAATGACAATGATTCCAAATCGACATATAGCCCAAAATTTTGTAAAAATGTTTCACTATCACTGAAAAAATGTAAACGATGAGCGACTTTCAAAAGGAAAATAAGGAGTGTTCCCTGTATTTGAATCATTCATCCCCATGTACAGGTGGGCCTCGTCATCCCCCATTTTCCTATCTACAATTTTCGAAAGTGGCTTTAAACTTTATTAAGGTAACAGTTCTGAAAGTTTGGCATCTGGCCCAGACCACTAGCACTATGTTTAGAGGCAGGTTGAGCATCGACAGTGCATAGTTATTTTTTGCACTGAAAAAACAAAACAAAAAAAAAACATGCACATTTTTTGGGGGGACGTACTATACAGGAGAAACTCCTTCCCCAATCAATGCATCAGTCTTTTCAAGGAAGAGACTTTAGTAAGCCACAGTTCCAAAGAGCCAATGGTGCACCACCAATTGCAGACCCTCATAGAGCTCTTAGGTTTCAAATAATTAAATCTTTTGGGGGCTCAATGCATATAACCACATAAAAGCTGTGTAATGGCTGCTTCGATTGCTTACTAATTTTTTATCACAGTAAAAGTGAATAGCGCTGCTCATCTAGACTGAAAATGTGTTACAATTAAAATAGATTTGTGACTGCGTGAAAGGCCATTCTCCTTTGTGATCACAGTATTGCGACAAAGAATGCACGATAACACAATAACAGGAAGTATTCTTGCACTCCCGTCACACTGGTGCCCTCCATACAAGGTATGTACATCAAGAACCTCCATATGAAGTATGGTCAATGAACTCGTATGTGCCCTACAGGAACTGCGACACACTTTGCCTGAAAGTAGAATAATCATGAGCTCATGATACGCTACTACAAGGTTTACTACCAAAGTTTATACTGCACATGTATCAATGTTCCATCGCAGCCAACCTGTTAACATGAAAGCTACAAAAAGGAAATTGCAGTTGTACTTCTATGTATCAATCAAACCGCCATAGGCCGAACTGCATTTTATGGAAACAGCGGTTGCTAACCCCAGCCCCGGCCTTCCAGGCAAAATAATTGGGGTTGTGTGGATATTTATACAGCGTGTAGTTGGTCAGCCATTTCAAAGTTGCAACGAGTCACTCGCTGTAGATGAGCAATTTAGCCAGTGCAGTACAACCGCTAGCCTGGGGTCTTTAATGTGCACCATGCAGTAGGGATACACGACCACACGCTGGTATGATGCTCTTCCAGATTGAAACGGGCAGGGGTGGGGATTGAACCCAGCATCCCTGGGTTCCGCAGCGCGAGCTTTTGCCCCACGTGCTCAGAGCTGGTGTGCACTAGCCCACTCGGCCACCGATAATCCCCCCCCCCCCCCCCCTTCCAGGCATGTGGTACCCTGCTTAGCGTTGCCATGTGCTCCTTTCATACCGTTTCCTCTTTCTTTCTTGTTTGTGAAGCTTTTGCAGCGCTGATAAAGTCCCCTCAAAAAGTCCTCCCCCTCATGCTGCCTCATTTTTATCTATATTTTTTTTTTCTCTTTGTTGCATCCTGCCCGCGCAACCCCTGGGCAGGAAGCAAACGAACTTGCGGTCCGCATACACCATTCCAATGTTTACAAATCCACACAGCGCAGCGTGCCATCTCTACAGCCCATGCACACGCGTGTTCATCGCATCGCGATGAACCCGCGCGTGCAATCTACGTGTCATGCGCACGAACGTCGACACCAGCCAGAAACTCGTTATTGGAATCGCCTGCGCCGGGCTCAACCGTAGGTCACGACAAAGGCGCGCGTTTTTGCCGTACCACACGCCGGCGTCGTGCTTCCGTCGAACAGGAAGCGCCTTTTCCTTGTCACCATATGCTGCGCGCGCGGAAAAGTACGGCGAACTTTTCGGGTGTACGTGCTTCGTATAGTTCTTGCACAGGCACACACCGAAGGCTGCGGGCGCCGCGAGCACGACAGCGCCGATGCTACGCGCTTGTAGCGTTGGAGTTTTGTTTGGAATCGATTCGAGCTGCGCGAGCACTCGCGTTGACGTGCAACGCGCCAACGTGGGTCTAGAAAAGTTGCAACCTTGCATTTTAAGATTACCGCTGGCGATATAAGGTTTGACGAATCGTTTCGTGTAGTTGTGCACACGTGAACCCTGGTTGTGCTGCGGCGGCGTATGAGGAGACACGTTTCAAGACCCAAAAAGCTGCCGCGTCAGCTAGCTGGAAGATTGTCAACGGTGGGACTGGGAACGGCCAACAACCCGCAGTGTTGGCACGCACGCCGTGCATGCCACAACCACAACACGACTCGACACACAGCCGCCAAGAGCCGTGGAAGAAACCTCACGGCACGGCAAGGCGCTTCTGGCAGTTTGCCCGGGCGCGTAGCCGGCGTCCAAAACTTCGGGGCACCCACCGCGGGGAGTCGGGACACCCTCCCACAATGACCCAGATTCCAAAATAAGTCTGAAAGACACCAACCTGAAAGTGCGAGCCGTGGATTCCGCGACGCTAGCAGTGGCGTGGTACCAGGCAGAGGCAGCAGCTGCGAGGATTACCATACGAGGGACGTCGGTGACGCGCAGTGTACTACGTAGCGCATCGTTGGCAGTTCAATCAGAAGGAAAGACAACGCGTAAAAATGCACGAATACGACGTTTCGAACCCTACAACTTTCGCTCCGGCTTCGGTCGAGACAGCGTCGACCGCGTGCGTTGTTTTGCCGTGTTGTCACTAGCTGGTCGAAGAAGCCATTCGGGCTTCCCGAATTGGCGAATTAGACAGATTCGACAGCGTGCGCGGTCGGCGCTTTTCAAGATCGCGCGACGTCGGCTTACCTTTCGCTGGACGATGCAGGGCCACATTAACGGCGGGCAACGCATTCCCTGTGCTGGACACCGGCGCGACGACGAGCAAGCGAGGCTCGTCAAAACGCAGCGCACTTCTTCCCTCCACACGAACGGGCGCCTCTCGACTTGGCGGTTTTTCTCTTTTCCGCTGGTGTGAATCGCTTTAGCTTGGCTGGAGATCCGTGGGTTTCGCAAGACAATCCTAGAGTACAGTACTCCTTCGCCTGTCGCGCTAGAGCATATGGCAGTGCTTCGGACAGCGAACTTGCGGCCTCGAAAAACCACGAGAACCAACGACTCACACCCGTGCCCGTGCGCACTTTCCCACTCGCTCTCTCTCTGCTCCGTTGCGGCGAGGGCAGTGAAAAGCCTCCCAGACGAAGAGAGCGTTCAACTTTTCGATCGGTATCAAGTGCTTTACGGGTGCCATTATGTGGCCAACTTTTGCTGGTTTTGGGTTATTTACTTAGTGTTTTTATGCAACTCGAGTGGTAACAGCCATTTTAGAACCCAGCCGCTTGAATATTGTACTAATAATAGACCTCGCCACTCACGAACTTTGTCTGCATAAAATTGCGGCTGCCACTGGCGGCTGCTTTCTTGCATGCGGCTAAAGTTGATCACTCTTCCTCTTCTCCTGTGGAAAGTAGAGGGCCTGATCATTGTCTACGAACGAACTGAACGAACGCCGTCTCTGCCTTTCCGCCTACTTCATCCTCGCCACACGACGAGGCAGCGCATGCGCACTTGCGATCAAACGATGCGAGAGGACCATGGTGACCATGGTTTGAGATGGACTCTCTCTAAAATCTAGGCTCTGTAACGGAGCTGCGACACTGGCGACGCGTACTGGGACAGTAGTCGGCGCCAGTCGGCGCAGGCGGAAGGAGTGTGCCCGATCCGATCAAAATTTCGAGCACAAGGCACCTGCGGCGCTTAATTAAAACGGGCGCTACGAGAAAAAACACTGGCTACGTGCGCTCGATGAGGACGCTTATGGAGTCAATGAAGCCGATCGCAAGCACGCTTCAGCGGTCTTCCGAAAACTGGTTTAATTATAAATTGTCGTGTTTTCAATACAAATACCCAACAGGCAACTGATTTTTTTTTTTTTTTTTTTGACGTACAGCATGTTTCTTTTCCGGCCTTGTTTTGTTCCTGCGTTTCTGCACGTTTGCCCGAAGACGGTATTTGTCCCATTTTTTTTTTTTTTTTAACTTACTGGTGTCACAGCACGCGAAAACAAAAATAGCTCGTCGTGCATTTTTTATTAATTAGTACTATATAGTATCCCAGCAGGATCTGGACCGATTGTTGGACAATGTATAATATAGAACGTGATTTGAAAGAAAAAAAAGCATTAAAAATATTGTTATTCCAGTTGTTACACGACTGTAATAGAATTCCTCTTGGCTGTTTGAAGGGACGGCATAAATCGGTTTCTATAAACGTATTAATAAAGCAAAAATTGTGCAGAGGTGGCCAAAGGACATGCCTCAAGGGCACACAAATTTCGTTAAACACACTGCCAAGAAGAAGAAAAAAAGACTAAATTTTTATTTACGGCGGCCATTTGCTAATTAAAGGTGTCTGATTGGCGCAAGCGAGAGCATTACAGATTGCACCAGAAGGCTGCAAGACTGGTGGCATCAGAGCAAGAACAGCAATGTAGAGAGTTTACCCCCTCACAAAAAAAAAATAGATAAATGAAAAAAAAAAGCAGTCCAAACCAGATGACAGAGTTTCAGAACTGCGGTCTCAATCAAAGATGAGTGATTTTCTGAAAATTTTAATGAGAATTCGGTAACTGGCACCATTCAGCTCCATTTATTTGAGAACTCAGTCGGCTGCCACTTTCCTGTTGGAAATCTCAGAAAATCGCTGATAATTTTTTAACAAGATAATGGTTCTGAAATGTTGCATCTGGTTCGGAACCCTAAGGCTACACTTGGGAGGAGAATACCCGTTTGGCGATGCATAGTTTATTTTTGCGGGGAAAAAAACTTCGTAAATTTCTCGAGGGATAATCCTGCAGTTACCACAAAGTTACTTTTGGATGGAGCAGGGCATGGACCCTATTCACCTGATACAAAGGGAATGGCCACCACATTCCCATACAATCCAAACCTATGTGCTGCGGTATGCACGTCTGCTCGGCAGTCAATTTCCCAAGCTGCCACGGCGAGGTCCCAGCATGGCGCAGGATGGCAAAATAAGAACTTTCTAAAGAGCTACTCCACCAATGGCAGATTTCCTTTAGCCAAGATCTGCGATGGCTGAAAAACAACAAAATGACACTGTGGCAGCTTGAACTGTCAACCTTTATTTGTGAGAAACAGAGATACAGAAGTCTAATTACATATTTATCATCTGCAGGCTTTGTTCAAGACAAACAAGAGTAAAAAAAAAAGAAAAGATCCACAACAAAAGATATGTACAAGTGCAGCAGAACTAAGCATACACTGAGCGACAAACAATCCATAGGATCCTCTAAACTAAACAAAATAATGACAGAGTTTGTATTCCTTGAGACTTAGCTGCTCAGATCCATCTACTGTAATATTCCGAAGGTAGCCCACCGAAAATCGAAAGCAAACTGTGTGAGAATAACGAGCAAGCCAACTTTTAGTGTGCGATAAAAAAGTTTGACAAAATGCTACCATAGAATATCACGCATCCGCCCATTCCACTCTAAGTGCTCATTCCCAAATTTGTAAGATCTGAGAAAATTTGCACAGTACATTGATATGTAAAATTGATGACTGGACAAGTGCCCATTACCCATTTTTTCACGATTATCTCTAAATTTTGAGTGGATGCTTGCCCGGTATTTTCAGATGTTGTGACCTGCAAAACATGTGACTGCAGGAAGGGGCAATGAACCAAAGTTGACTGTCCATTCCAGTCAGCATTATTCCCTTATCTCCCGTAGTGGCTAAGTAACACTATTTCTGCCAAGGCCAACATTGGAAAAATAGCAAATTGCGCCAAAAACCAAGGGTGGGCCATCTTTCGGGGGTGGGGCATCTCTAGAGACATTACGGTAATTCTGTTAAATAAAAAAAGCGTTAGATGTTTGCTGTTAGAGTAACATAAAAACAAACTACTAAAACATCATCTGGCACATATGACACCTTCGGTTGGGAATAAGAAGACAGAGGAATGAAATACTGTTTTCACCTAAACACAAGAGTGATATCTCAAAGCAGGTGTCATATAAATACATGATTATGAAGATGCCAGTGCAGGGATGGAAAGCAAAAACACATTCAGTATGAGCGAGTTCGACTCAATAAAGTTGTCCACAACTTTCATCAACACAGCCTTGAACAGGCGTTACACAGTATTAAAAATCGGTACAATGTCACCCACAGTAAAACTTGCTGGTAGCGTAGGAATTCGACTAGCAAGGTTCAAATCGGGAGCACAAACCACTGCAGTGCACGCACGGACTCAACAATCGGTTCTCCAGCCGAATTAATTGCTAAAATAGAATGACACGCTACAGGACGTGAAAATTAAAACCGAAAAAATTACTCTACTGTGGGGGAAGTGAAAATTGTCATACTTTCTCTTCAGATAGTGAAACATAACTTTGGTCACAGATTTATTTTCTGCAAGCTTGTATCTTTTGTATAGATACAAGTAAAAACAAAACAGCCATGAAGACAGCTTTACAAACATATTAGATCACACCTCAAGTGGGCACACCTCGAGCAAGCGCAAAAGACCTGGGACCAGGAGCAAAAGCATGACCCAGTTTGTGTCCAGATGTGGAACATCGAAAGTTGTAGCCACACTGACCTATCTCAATCCAATGAAAAAAGTTAAAGAATGTTTGCCATTACACTGACCAGCTCCTTGAACACTGCTGGTTAGCAATCACTCCCCGCTCCTCAGCACCTTTGTCATGCTAAGCTATATGTGTTGGCACATGCCCCATGAGGCAGACAAGTTACAAAACTGCCCCGGAACTTTGCTGCCATTTTGTAAGGAACACCCTGCATACGCAAATCACAGAGGGGCAAGCTTGATAATTAGGTAAGGTTTTAGGGCACTGCATGCACTTACATATTTCAACTTAAATGGTGTATAACTCTGCATAAGTTAGATGATTCCACATGCTATAAATAGGGTACAGTGTTTTTGGGGATTATTTTTGTTTAAATTCGGGGGTGTTTTTTCAGTCGCCGAAATCGGTATTACTCGGTACAAATTTTTGTTGTTGGCCAGGAAATCAAAATTTATCAAAGCTTTCGATGAAAAAAAACCAAAACATATAGGACAAGTATGTTTGCGAGATACTTTTAACCTTCAGGGAAGGTATGCGTGACCTAAACACTTGAAAAACATCCCGGTACCAATACGAGAAGGAAACAAGATAATGTGTACGCGTTCCTGAAAAAAAAAAAGCAACCTCACGGATAGTTCAGTGTAGTGCTGTGTCTGTGTCAACACAAAATGAAGCTGTTGTTAAAAATTCTTCTTCCTGTGAAGCTGGAGATTTATTATTTAAGAACAGCTACAATTCGTTGGGTTTTCAGCTTTTCTCCAATTTTGATGAAACTGCCTCGGGGGGTTAACTTTTGGAGTTTATGAGTATCTACAAAAAACATGGAACCCTAGTTATAAAGCATGGATGGCTCAAATTACAGGTGATTCATAAATCTTTTGCCATAAAGTGCACTTGATTGTGGCAGATCAGAATGTGCCTTTTTTGCCCGCGTGCGCTCAGTTATGGCGGATCGGATGAAAATTACGAGCAAAGGCTAGGGGGAAGAGTTTGCACTTGGATGGCTTTTCACCTTCATGTCTCCGAGTGTGGCTGATCAGACTGCAATTCCGCCTTTTCACCTGTCTGTGTTTGGGTGTGGTTGATCAGATTGCAATTATTAGCAAAGTTTAGGGGACAGAGCTTGAACTTTTAAAGGTTTTTCACCAATGTGTGTTTGATTATGTTTTTTGACATGAGAACCCTTAGTAAAGGCTTGGGGACACAGCTTACACTTGTAAGGCTTTTCACCTGTGTGTGTTCGATTGTGCCTGACCAGCTCGCTACTCCGAAGAAAGGCTTGGGGGCACAGATTGCACTCATAAGGTTTTTCTCTAGTCTGTGTCCGATTATGGCTGGTCAGCTGGAAACTCCGTGCAGGGGCTTGGGGGTGAAGCTTGAACTTATATGGCTTTTCCACAAAATGTGTTTGATTATTGCTTTTCAGAAGGGAATTCCCAGCAAAGACTTGGGGGCACAGCTTGTACTGAAAAGGTTCTTCACCGGTGTGTGTTCCATTATGGTTGCTTAGTTGGCAATCCTTAAAGACTTGAGAACATAACTCGGACTTGAACAACTTATTACCCTTGTGCTTTTGTGTATTACTGGGCACTTGGAACCTTGAGCAAGATAACATGAGAGGATGCTGGCACTTGAACTGTTCATCCCCATGGTCAACCAGGTGATTCACGATTCCACGCTGATCTCTCGTGACATAGGTGCAGGAACAGCATCGGAACGAGATGTTCTCGGTGGCTTTTAGTGAACTGTTGGTCTCTCCAGAAAGTGCAGCTCCATCACCTACAAGGCCTCATGTGTATTAAGACCAACAAGAAAAGCATAACCAAGATAGCTACCATCGTAAACCGGAGACACGGCAAAATAAAAAAACGGACAAAACAACAAGTAGCCTCAAACACAGCTTCTAAATAGCTAATTGGTTTAGAAATAAGCAGTCAATATTGAAGTTCAGCTTTGGCTGAACAGTTTAATTCTTTGCTGCCTTTTTTATTTCGGTTCATGGAAGCTCTCATATATAATTGTTCCATTAGCATCAACAGGATTGAGCCCATCTAAATGGGTGGTGCAACGATATTCAATTGGAACATTTTTTTCACTTTACACAAGCTTACTGGCACCTGTAAGACTCAAAATTACTCGCACGTAACGCCACTGGCCAAGAAACTCCTTTGTTGCAGTGTAATTTCAAGGACAAAAGCAAGCGTTTTCATTCAATCTCTCCTTCGCAAAACCTTACAATGCAGCTGGGCGGTCACAGTATCACCCAGTGACGATATTTGAATGCGGCTCTTAGATAGGACCCAAGCATTGCGTGGGAACTCGATTTGGGCTCGTGATAATCGACAGCTCGAGAAGCATTCGGGTAGTGGCCAGTATCCAATCGCTGCAATGACGACAATAACCAACCATAACAATGTCTGGAACTTAGCTCTTGTCCTGTGCATTGCCAACCCCAGCGCATGGCTATGATCAACTCTGGCGGCGTATAATCGGCTCCAGATCACGTAGCCGCTTGTTCTGGCTAAAAGTTGAGGACGTAAACGCTGCTCTTTTTTTTTTTTTCTGCGACGTTGATTGCGTGTGGTGAAAAACGAACATGTATTTCACAGGTCATGAACGCCAGGAATCCGTTCTAAGCGGTATTTGCGCAAAGTAAAAAAATTGTTGCATCGCTTCTTCCTCCTCCATGTTAGACGTTTGTTTTCTTTGTGGGTCGCTAAGTTCCTTCTTGAGTGCATTAGGCTATGTTGTAATCCAGTACCAAGGAAAAACATTCTAACTTACATTGCTATAATTACTAGTGGGATTTGATCTTGTCCACTGTCTTTTTGCTTAAAAATTAACAGGAAAAGAGATGTCACATGACCTGCCATCATGTGACATTTACACCAATTCAGTTGTCCTGCTCAATGTAGCGGAGAAATTGACATCACGTGACCCGCTGTCATGTAACCTATACATCAATTCGGTTTCCTTGTTAAACTTAGTGGGAAAATTGATGTCACGTGACTTTATCACTTCAGCTTCCCCTTTAATTGATGACCTGACGTTACACAACTTATATATCAAAATATTTTCCCGCTAAATTTAGCAGGGATGTTGACGTCTATTGACGTATACTACAGGAATTCAGTTTCCCCGCTAAATGTAGCGGGAAGGTTGTTAAAAGATATAGGGTCCTCACTCTGGAAACGACCGAAGTCTTCTCAACAAATTGAAATGATTGCTCCTCGAGCACTGAATTCCGTGCATCGTAGTATCTCGGACTTAAAGGCCGCCGACTTTTTTTTTCTGACCGATCGTGCAAGACGTTTCATCTCTCACAGTCGGGGTGCCTCCATCTGGGCCGAGCACGGGCCGGGCCTCAAAAAGTAGACCCGTGCAGAGCTTTACCACTAGCACTACATTTCAGCAAAGGCCGAGTGCCCGGTGATGCGTAGTGTAATTTTGCGGTGAAGTAAACCCTGTCAATTTCTTGGGTCTACACTGTGTACTTGGTGGCTTGCGCGTGACACCATCGCACCACGCCAGTGGTCCCTCTACACTCGTTCTTGCTTCGAATAAAAAAATTGGTGGTGTGAAATGAACATTGGAGATGCAAGTTTAGCAACAAGGCCACTACAATGGCAGCTGATGCGACATTGGTGCGTGCCACAGAAAAAATATACAAATAGACGCGTGGTGCGGGCGTCTGCTAGGCTCGGGGAACCAGACAACCGAGGCAAAATTTGCTGCCTAAATTTCGGACAAGAAGACCACGAGCAAAGCTGCCCGACGCCATGCCACGCAACAGACCCCTTGCAAAAATCCCCAAAGCCCGCGCGTGCTGCGCGATGAATAATGGGAGTCCTCGCTAAGCCCCTCCTCCCACTACCACGTGACCACATGGCATACGCGAGCGGGTGCAGGTTACCACGGCAACGACTTTTGAGCTGCCGAGTCGGGCGAGCGACGAGCCAACGGCTGTCCTTTTTTCATCCCTCTTTGTACCGGCTCTGCCGTCTGCTGCACCAACGCTTTGTCGAACCTGGTCGAAACCCGCCACAGTTGCGGGGCAAACTAAATGGATTCGGTGACACTTCAATATGTGAAGGTAAGTTACGACAAATAGCGTATTCAAATACGTTCACCTGTCGCGATGCCGTTATGCTGCCACAGATACGGTACGCCACCAATGACATACGACTTGGCGGATGGCAGATGGCTGCAACAGTTGCTGGCGGTAGCTGCCGGGAGGAGCGCGCAGTCGCGGAGATGCAACGAGAAAGCGCGTGATCTGTACCGAGGGTTCCCAAAATTCCCTGCCGTCGCGGCGCTGTACGTTTTGCAAAGGGTCTATTCACAACACCATCCGTCGCGGAAGATCACGAACGACGGTGGCAAACGTTTGCAGCTGACGTTTCGCGAGCCACCCAGAGCACCTCGACTTTAGCTAATAAAACTTATTTTTATCATCATAATTACCAAATGAATGAGAATGGCGAGGCGTCTTTCCAATGCTGGACATGCAACAGGCGCTAGTTGCCTTTTTCCGTGCTTTATCTGCGCGCATGAATGCTCGAGGCTCCTAAGACACCAAAGTGCGATCAAAGGTAGGAAGCTAGCGCAGAAGGAGGAACCAACTAAAAACATCCCTTTTGTACTCATCCCTTCAGTGGACCACACTATATCTCCGTTTTCCTGTGGGAGTTTTTTTTTTTTTTCTTTCTTCGCCATGTTTAGCGCAACGCTAGACGCAGTTTGACGTAAACCAACATAAAAAACGGAAGTTACGTCTGCGTGACCCACGGTAAAAATTAAAGTTACGTCTGCCGTAAACCAAAATAAATATTAGAGTTACGTCCACCGTAACATTAACTCTAAACATCCGGATACGCCCGCAATTGCCGCAGAAAAAAACGCGGGAAGAAACGACCGAGTCAAGCGGAAGCTCTCGGTGCGGCATTGTACAGGTGCCAATGACGGAGACCGGTTAGCCATCCAGAGATATGTTGGACGGTTCGGCTGACAAGGGCGACACCTTAGGGACACAGTTTGGTGAGTGTGCATACCTGTAGGTGTGCGGGGGCTTTCTTTCAAAGTCGAGGCAGCTGGGGACGTCGAAGGAGCAAGCGTACCTCTGGCGGACGCGCCCGGGGTCGCTGTGGAAAGTCGGAGAGAAACGGGAGAAGAAATTATTGAGTCACACGGAAGCTCTCGGTGCAGCGTTGTACCACGATCCCCCTATCCCCTCTCCCGCTACCCCTGGAGAGGCCTGCCGATTCTTCTCGCGAAAAAAAGATTGTTCGCGATAGAGAAAAATCCTTCTGCCTGCTGTGACAGACAGTAGAGGCACAGCATGCGGGGGAAACCGTGAAAGCTAAAGCCGCGGTGATAGCAATGAGTGCGGCCAAAGTCAAGCCGTTTTTAACGTTTCGCGGCATCTACTATATGCTCTTGTGTAAGTAGCCCGACTTCTCAGTCGTTTCATAGTCATTTTAGCGGTTTCTGGGTTTTCACGGGAATTAGGAGGCATGCAACGCCTAAAAATTGCAATGTGCCATGTAGCAAATCAAGTACGGCAGAAAACCGAGATCTTTGACACCAAAAGGTGCCATCTAATGAAAATAGTTGAGGAACATTTCACAGCGAAGCACCAATAAAGGAAGCCGTTTGCAGCCAAGATCCAGGGCCGCTGTGTGCTCACTATAAACGAATTAGCAAACATTGACAACAATGCAAGTGTGATACGTTAGGCAAATGACAGCACCATAACTTTTTTGGGGGGGCGGGAAGGGGCAGGGGGGGAGGGGGGACATTTCTGAAAATATGACTGCCAAACTATTTATATGGAAAAAAACATGTGTGGATGGGTTTGAATTTATTAGTACTAATAAATTATAAATAGCAATAAAGCAAAAGTTGTTATTAGAGGCCAAAGGTAATACACACTAAAAATACTACAATGTATTTTTTTTTTTAAGTTTTCATTTTTTTTTTATATTAGCCAAAAGAGGAATAGACACTAAAGGCAGAAAATGCCTGACAAAGGTCTCTGTCCCCTTTACAGTTCGTACATACGGTACACAGTATACTATAACCCTTTCTTCAAGGGTGCCGCCATCTTGAATGGTCATCACTTCCAGTATGGGCGGAAACAATGTTTTGCCATCGCCACGCCAATTGAAGACATTTAGTACATAAGCCTATCCGTTACAAATTCTCGTTTTGCCTCCCCCTTATTTTTTTACTAGTCACAGGTTGAAACGTTTGAGTATTTTTTCGTCGCCCATACCGGATATGCCTATTAGGTGGCTGGGGACGAGAGTACACAGAAAAGGTCTATACTTCGTGCAGCTGTATACATCAGCGATTGAAACAATGTCATGGCTTTATAATACATCATCAAGAGAGGATCGCAACCAGTAATATAGATTATGAAAGAAACTTTTTTCACAAGTTCAGAGACAAAAATCATCAATTTGTACATGTATAAAAATGGCTATAGAACAGTGTCACTGCTCACCAAGAGTGTCCTCAGCTCTTTCCTAAATTTAGAAAAGGAGTTATTAAAATCCACGAAGGTTCCAATTGAATTTAATAATTTGGTCACCTGATAATCTTTAGTTTGTTTTCCGTAATTTGTTTGAATCTGTGGAGGTCGTCTTAAAGAGTGACAAAAGGTGTATCTATGCACTACACCACTTGTAGTTATATCATAAAGTTTCTCAGTTTTCATTAGTTGCATTAACTTGAAATCATAAATTTGGTCTTGGTGTAATTTTTAACAAATACATACGGTGGGATGAAGTGGTCCAAATAATAGATAGAAAGCTATTAGAGACTGCATAGTTAAATTTTCAAGCATAAAAAATACATTACGTCACGACGAAATTTGGAGCGTTTCAATACCCCGTACGAATTACGGCTGTACATCATTAAAATACGGATTACCATCTTTACTTAATAAACTCGAAGCCAACGGTATCAGCATCTATCGGACATCAAATCGGATGTTGGTAAAAATCATATTACAGACAGCATAATTTTTACCTTTAGTGCCTGGAGTTTTTGTATCTGTAGTGAAACTTGTTTCTACTTTAAAAATATTTGTTTTGATGCATTCAAGCTGAGTGCAACAATGTGAATTCTCATGATTGTGTTCTAGTGCCCATTTTTGTGTTTGTATTCATTGTGTTTACAATGCTGCTTTCCCGCCAAAGTGTGTTAGGGCGCCAGGACCTCGTGAAACTGCAACCGCAGCTTTTTGTCCTGACGTCCTCCCTTTTTGTACCAACCAGAATGGGAAATAAAATACATTATTATAATTATTATTATTATTACGTTGTTTGCACTCTGCCTTATTTATACCTCCGTTTTGTGCTCGCTTTAGCTACAGTTCCTTGGTACGGGGAAACAGCAGTTTCTCATATTCATCTGGTATACGGATTTCAGAAAAGGGTTATTCGTCTTGTTATGTAGAGGTATGACAGCCACACGGTCCTGCTATTTGAAAAATTAGGTATTGTTCAGTTCATTCTACACAGATGACTCTGTTGTTTACTCCAATATTCGTGACACGATCGATTGCATGACATTGCAATATCATATCTCTCGTATCTCCAGCTGGTGCAACACATGAAAAATGAAGCTTATCCTATCTAAGTGTAATCATGTGCGTTTTACGTGAAAGCATAAACCTGTCTCATTTACATATGACATCACTGGAAACCTTTTAGCTACTGTACCAGAATTTAAATACCCTGAAGTATATTTTTCAGAAAATTTAGAGTGGACCAAACACGTCGACTATACAACTGCAAAAGCGACTAGAATGCTGAATTTTATCGAGCGGAACTTTAAAAATTGCCCAAGAGCCATCAAATGTACATTATTTGTTACATACATAAGACCTATCCTACATAACACCAGCCTTTCCTGAGATCCTCATCAGGCCTATGCTGTAAACCAACTCGAGAAAGAGAGAAACAGAGCAGCTAGATTTAATTCAAGAAATTGTAATGTTGGCTCAAGCATCTGCCTACTAAAAAAGCTAAATCCACTATCTCACAGAAGACAGAGTACATGATTAAAATTATACCATAGCATCTTTCATTATTGCTTCAGAATAAATAAAACCAACTATTTGCTCCCTCCCCACATGACATCAGGAAGGCGGACCACGCTAAGAAAGTGTGAGAATATGTGTATGTGTTCAAATATGACCTTTTTTTGTGCACAACAAGAGTCTGGAACTTGCTACTTGAAGAATAAGTTTCATAATGTCTACAACAGTGTTTTTTAAAGGAGCTGTGCAACAATTTCAGGGCTTTGCTTAAATTTTTGTAAAAGTTGATGCCTGACACTTCTGAAGTGAACTACAGAAAACAGATTTTGCCTGGATACCGTAGTTTTTATTTAAAAAAATAAAAAAGATCCAGGTTTTTGCCGCCTGTCAACTCGTACGTCGTTTTCCGGGTAACGTGGGCAGTGACGTTGATGGGGTAGGCGCGGGGATCCAGAAAAGTTCTTTCTTTAGAGCCATCAGTGAGCAGCGAGAACTCATCCGCTCGCGACCGCGTGACCACGTGCTGGCGGGCGCTGCGCGAACAATATGGTGAAAGGAGGAAAGTCTCACCCGGGTCCAGCCATACGGCCATACCCGTCCGGCCCTGTCCCCCTCCCCCTTTGACTTCTGGCGGCTGTTCGCGGTAGCAGAGAGAGCTGACGGTTTTGTGGACCTAGGATAGATGGCGCCACTAAAACTCCGTATAATAAAAGTTTTGTCGATGATACCAGGTTTTAACGCATTTGTATTTATGTTGGAACGACCAGATTTATAGAAAAGTTACCTTTTATCGAGCAGGTATTCGCACAACTTGCTATCTTCCTACAAGACCCTCATTGACGTCAAGCCGCGTGTTTCTCATGGCCGCCACTCGCGGCTGCAGGTCGGGGAATATTCTAAGTTTTGCCTCGCTATTACGCGGCGGAATCACAACATTTCGATGAAAGGAGGTGTGCTTTCTGTCATTTGTGACAAGGTGAACTATGTCAAAAGCAGATGATGCCAATTCTTTCAACGTTAAAATCGTTGCACAGCTCCTTTAATGAGATGCTAAATGCTGTCCTTCCTTAGCCGATTTTCACATTCATGCCTTCATTGCTATGACCATGTGACTAATTCTGTGTCTTGCCTGCATCATTGCTTTATGTTTGTACCGTTTTGCCAATACATATTCACGTTCCTCCATCATAATAATGCCTTCAGCCACTGAGAGGGTAACCTGAATAAACAAATAGCAAATAAAAAGACCAATTTTCTATGATTATAAATTTGGTCCAACATACAAAAAACCTTGCAACAATCTAAATAGTAATTTACTTTCACTTCCTTCCTTGCAATTAAAAAGGAACTTCATATGCCTAACCTCGATGTCAGGGCAGTCCTACCCTCGAGGACAAACTATGGTAATGTCCGATGACCTTCCCTAAGGATTTAAGTTATTCTTCATAACTTGGGGAACGAGGGGCCAGGTCAGGAATCACATTGTCCGAAGTGAAACAGAACCACCAGAAACGTTAGCCTCCGAGTCGCTCCACTCGTTGAAACACGCTCACTGCTTCTGACCAGTCTAAGATCCCGGCCAGCAATTGTCTCCGCTTCCAGCACTGATGGTAATTGCAAAGTCGAACCACTTTACCAAGCAGCTTCCTCGGCGACTTCATTGTTAGGATGCCCCTACCGTGCAGGCAGTATCTGTCACTTTACCCCAAACACAAACCATAAATTCACGCTTCTGGTTTCCACCTTCCACAGATTGAAGATGCCGCAGCAAGAGCTTTTCCGATGCCCCAGCCAAAATAAAGGCTTTGTCGTCACTCCACAGTGTCTATCAGTGCTCGTGTGAGTAGCCTAATTTATGTCATTCTTTAGTGCCATTTCAACAGTCTAGGTTTTCACGTGAGTTGCAAGGCACGCCATGCCCAAAAACTGTTGTGCACCGTGCTGAAAATCAAATGCAGCAAGAAACTCTGATCTGCAATACCACAAGCTGCCATTCAAAGAAAGCCTTCGGGATGCTTGGTTACGGAACGTCTCATGGCAATATAACAACAAAGGGAGCCAGTGGCAGCCAAGATCTTAGATTGTTGTGTATTCACTAAAGAAGGAGACCACAAGGTAGGAAAGAAGAGAAAAGTGCCAAGGCCGACAGCGGTAGCAACAAAATTTCCGTCATAACCATTTTACATGCAACCAATGTCTTTGAAGAAGCGTAGAACACCCATTCTTATGCTGATTATTCCTGCATTCATTTTTGAAAATGTAGAAGAGCAGATTTGATGGTGACTAAATTGAGACTGGCCAATCAAGAAAAAGATATAAATATCAACCAACAGGCAACGAAATACGACCAAGAAATACGGCCATGGTCCAGGCGTCTAGCAAGCAGAGTCGGGCGGGCGGGCAGCTCTCTTTTTCCGATAACGAGCGCCACAGCGGCAGATGCAACATTAGGAAGAACTATCGCCTTCACCGGATGGGAGGAGGAATCGGCAGTTTGCTCATGCGGGAGCGAGAGAGAAGGCATTTGAACAGCCATGGTTGTACACATGCCAACGATGAAGACCATTTATAGTCTTCATTGTTGGAGGCAGATTCTGCTCCACACAGATCGCACCTTGCCCTGTCTTGTCCTTGTCTTTCGCGCTGTTTCTGAGATCCCTTACGGGCACAGTTTGGTACACATGCACACTTGTGGGAGTATGGGGGCTGCAAGTTTAAGTCGAAGCGGTCACTACGGAAAGAGTCGAGAGGAAACTGAGAAGTGTCACTGCATCTAGTCAAGAGTCACGGACCCAATGCACCGGTGCAGTCATTACCGCACTCACATGTTGAGGCTAAAACATATAAAAGCTATGTCAACCCTTCGAGTACCATGCCCGTGTACGCTCGGCGTGCTCCCGTGCATACTTTAGGTTGCGGCAGAGTATAATCGTTATCTGGTTTAATTTTGATCTTACAGTGTCACTTGTTTTCGGCATGTAGAAAAAATTTTCGTTAGGTGATTTCTGCTTTAGTTTGCTCTCTCCTTGTTGCGGGATGGTGAATATAGGGTGTCCCAAGTCACCAGGCTCGATCTAAAATGGACCGTAAAAAATCAACGCCTGCACGTAGCCATCTAAACTTTTTGTCAAAAAAGTATTTCACAGGTCAGTTTTTCTTTTAAAATTACAAAGCGTACCTTCCTTTCTGTAAAAAAAAAAAATAGTTCCAAAAAAATTTCCAGGGTCAACGGTAGGCAGTGACGCAGACGACCGCGCCGAGCTGCGGGGCACGTTTGGCACAGGTATTGATAGATGGTGTCGGGAGCAGCATTGGAAGGTGCAGCCGACCAGCAAAAGAAAGCAGACAACACGCAGACGAAATCCGTTGGCAGCAAAAGTGGCGCCGTCGTTGAGCAGACACTTTTTTTTTACTTTATGTTTTGCTTTCATTATCTACATTTATTCTTTAACTAAAGGAACATTACAAAAAGATTATGGTCATTTTAATAAACCATGGTGGTCGCGAGCAGTCTCTATTAGCCCCGAGAAGTTCGCATGGCGCCCCCTTACGGCGAACCGGGGTGATGTCACGGCGAGGAGAGAATTTTTCCTCGACTCGCCCCGCTCGCCCTGTGGAGGCTGCGACGACGCTAGCTGTCAGCGCGCTCGTTTCTATTTACTTTTTTTTTGGCGTGTTTTTCGTAGGAAGTATAAATGTATATATGTGCCTTTATTGAGGTATGGCCTGTAGCTACAGGCGAAACGTCAACCAATATTTTAAGCATGGTTGACAGACCAGGCAACGCATGAATCGGAGCTGGTGTATGAAAATAAAGAAATATGGCTACAATTGCAGGAACATCACTATAAAGCTCACACAATAAATGCTGCTGATGGTCTGAATGAATTGGCAGGTTATGTATACTATTTTTTTTTTGCATCTCCGTTTTTAAACAAGATCGCCGAAGCAGAAAAGCTACATGCTGCTCGAGCAACATGCTAAATACAGCCTGGGCCATGGGGAGAGAATACAAGTAAGACAGCCCAAGTGCAGGGGCAAAGTGAAAAAACAAGGAACATTTATTATATACACTGCTCGCATTTGACCTTTGCTGGATTCGGATAGTATTTCAATGGACTACACGGGTGGTATCTGTGGACTTGTTTATATCAACCCTCAAGTAATGTATAACAAACGTAACCGAAGGTGTCTAGCTCGTTATTAGTCCCTTAAACCCTAAAATTGAGATTTTACTTAAATCGAATTGTCCTGAATCTAAAATATCAGAAGCTTTTCTCACGCAGACTGTCGCCCTTCACAGGTTCCACATTTTCTGCTACCAGTGCTGCATCTATCACTGGACAGTCGTTCGAATGCTTGCTTTTACTCCTGTTTTCCTCTGTTGTCAGAGAGTCCAGCTGTAGGAAATTTGGAGGCTGAGGAAGCTTTTCGAGACCTGCAGCAGTGTCTCTCTTAATTGGAAAGGACAATTCAGACTAAAAGGTGTATTTTTTTAATACCCAAGGCTGGAATAAAATCTCAGGAAAAAGTATAAACATTCCAAATTACGGCACTATTGCTGTGCATATTTTGGGCAGTTCAATACATATCATACAGGCAACTGGGGGCAATTGGGCCGTCTTCGCTGCTACCATACAAACTAGTTTCCAGTAATTGTGCATCTTCTAAGAAATATGCCTGCATATGTGTATAAACTATATAATTAATTCATGAAGCAGCTACATTTATGTAAAACAACCCTGTTTCACAAGCACTTCCAAGATAATCAGACACAGGGCCTTTAAAACATCTGCGAACCAGCGCATGCAGAGTGGCAGCGCAAAGTCGGGGGCGTGAGCTAATTTGCCGACCACCCAAAGGCCCATGATATAAATGCCACTTCAAATGCCTTGAAAGCGGGAAATAATATCGTCCTAAATCATGAACATGGAAGGAACAGAATTCCAGCGTCTGAAACACTTGTGCCACCGCTTCACTGATCCCTTGCAAAATTGCCTTGTGTTGTGTGGACGGACGGGGAGGTTCACTGGCGGAATTGCCTCCGCCGATAGCTTTCAGGATTTGTAACCCAATTTTATAGGTAAAAGGGACAAGCAGGCTTATAAAATGTACGGAAACACGTCAATATCGGCCTAACTCAACGTCTTGTACACCGTTCAAACAAAGTCCAGCTCCTCGAAGAGCTTGCGGCACACAACGCCAAACCAGGAAACCGGTGCTGGGAAGCGAGCCGATGCAAGATTGCGGAGCGGAGTCATCGCCCTGACGTCACGGTCCACCTCACCCAATCAGGGCGCGGCGACCGCAGCGACGCTTGTGTTCGCTCTCGGGGCTAATAAGGAGGTAGCACCATCTATCAGTATGAGCGCGAAGCGTGCCCACCACTTGACTTGGTCGTCTGCATCGCCGTCCGTCGTTGACCCTGGCAAGTTTCTTCGCCTTAATTTTGACAGAAAGGGAGCTACGCTTCGTAATTTTACAAGAAAAAACTGACCTGTGAAATACCCCTTTGACGAAAAGTTTTGATTCCTACATGCAGGCATCAATTTTTGCAGTCCATTTCAGATAAAGTCAGCTGACTTGGGGCGCCCTATATATTGTTCAACCTTGTACTTCACGATGAATTCGGTGATCCCCAAATTACTAATGAACACTGAATTCCACGGCTTTAAAAGCAAGGATGTTACAGTTCCGAATAATGATTGAAGTGCCATATTGGATGCTACCATGACTAGTCTCAAAAAGTACAATATGAGAAATAAGTCCTAGATTGGACACATATGCAGATATTGTCACGGGTGGTGACGAGTAATGCCGCGCGCAAGGCTGAGAAAACAAAAGCAGGGAAAAATGATAGAAGTTACGTGCGGCACATGAATAAACGGGAACTTTCTGGAGGACCGTGACCGAGCGTTGCTTTCTCAGCCTTGCGCGCGGCATTACTCCCCCCTTTAAAAGTGCATCGCCCCGATGCAGTGTAAAACAAATCAAAATAAAAAAGAACGATAAACTAAAGAGTCTTTTGGAGCACAAAAGGTCCACAGTCCTATCGAGCGTAGTACGGCTTCAGGCGCACGACGTGGACGACCTCAGGTCGTGGTGGGCGGCGTGACGATGTTCGTGTTCCGTCGGGCATCACCTCGTAGTTCAGCTCGCCGAGGCGACGAAGTACCTTGTATGGTCCAAAGTACCGTTTCAGCAGTTTCTCACTGAGGCCGCGGCGACGGATGGGCGTCCATACCCACACCCTATCTCCGGGCTGGAAGTGGACGTCCCTGCGACGAAGGTTGTAGCGGCCGGCGTCGACGCGTTGCTGATCTTGAATCAGGAGTCGGGCGAGCTGGCGAACTTCTTCGGCGCGTTGAGCAACCGCCTGGGCGTCGTCGCTCTCGTTGTCAGATGGCTCATGGGGCAGCATGGCGTCCAGCATGGTCGTTACCTTCCGACCATGTACCAGCTGGAAAGGGGTGAATCCAGTGGTCTCTTGAACCGCCGTATTGTAGGCGAACGTGACGTAGGGCAGCACCTCGTCCCACGTCTTGTGCTCTACGTCGACGTACATAGAGATCATATCGGCGATTGTCTTGTTGAGTTGCTCGGTCAGTCCGTTGGTCTGCGGGTGGTATGCAGTGGTTCGACGATGGCCGGTGCCACTGAGACGAAGGATCTCTTGCGTCAGCTGGGCCATGAACGAAGATCCGCGATCTGTAATCAGAACCTCGGGAGCGCCGTGCCGGAGGACGATGTACTCGATGAAAAACTTGGCGACTTCCACAGCAGTCCCTGAAGGAAGAGCTTTCGTTTCGGCGTACCGCGTGAGATAATCTGTGGCGACGATGATCCAGCGGTTCCCCGACGTCGAAGGCGGAAAAGGACCAAGTAGATCCATTCCGATCTGCTGGAAGGGTGTAGTTGGAGGAGAAATGGGCTGCAGAAGTCCGGCCGGCCTCGTCGGCGGTTTCTTGCGTCGCTGGCACTCGTGGCATGATCGTGTGTATAGGTGGACGGTCTTGGGGAGCTTCGGCCAGTAATACTTTTCACGAATACGGGCCAGTGTCCGGCTGTAACCAAGGTGTCCGGATGTCGGGTCGTCGTGGCAGGCTTGGAAGATCTCCTCTCGAAGGTCACTCGGGATTACCAGCAACCAAGGTGTGTTGTTGTTGCCGAAGTTCTCTTTGTAGAGTACACCTTGTCGGATGGCGAAGGTCGGCAGTACTCGTGAGAAGACACGTGGCACGGTACTCCTGCCCCCTTCCAGGTGCTCGATTAATGCGCGCAGCTCAGGATCGTCCCGTTGACGTCGTGCCATATTGTCGGTGTTCACTGCTCCTAGAAAGCACTCGTCGTCATTGTCGTCGCTGCAGCCGGAGGGGGTTTCGACGGGGGCTCTGGACAGGCAGTCGGCGTCGCTGTGCTTGCGGCCTGACTTATAGACCACTGTCATGTTGAACTCTTGTAGTCGAAGACTCCATCGAGCGAGGCGTCCTGACGGGTCCTTCAGCTTCGCAAGCCAGCAGAGCGAGTGGTGGTCCGTGACTACACGGAACGGGCTGCCGTATAAGTACGGACGAAACTTCGTTATTGCCCAGACGACCGCAAGGCATTCTTTCTCAGTTGTGGAGTAATTTTTCTCCGCCTTGGACAATGTCCGACTTGCGTAGGCGATGACTCGCTCGATGCCTTCTTGCACTTGGACTAGTACTGCGCCCAGTCCCGCGTTACTTGCGTCCGTGTGAATTTCTGTTTCCGCATCCTGGTCGAAATGTCCAAGCACAGGAGGAGTCTGGAGTCGTCGTTTCAGTTCGTCGAATGCCTGCTGTTGCTCCTCGGCCCATTCGAACTTCTTGGCGTCCTTCGTGAGATTCGTAAGTGGTGCGGAAATCCTTGCGAAATCCCGAACGAAGCGTCGATAATAGGCACAAAGTCCAAGGAATCTTCGCACGGCCTTCTTATCTGTCGGCGCTGGAAATGCCGCGACGGCGCGAGTCTTCTCGGGGTCTGGGCGGACGCCTTCGTTACTAACCACGTGGCCAAGGAACTTCAGTTCGTCATAGGCGAACCGGCACTTTGACGGCTTGAGTGTGAGCCCGGCGGTCTGAATGGCTTGAAGAACAGCTCGGAGTCGTCTCAAGTGCTCGTCGAAGTCAGCTGAAAATACTACGACGTCGTCAAGGTAGACGAGACAACTCTGCCACTTCAGCCCTGCCAGTACAGTGTCCATGACACGCTGGAAAGTTGCTGGCGCTGTGCATAGTCCGAAGGGCATCACCTTGAACTCGTACAGTCCATCCGGCGTGACGAAGGCTGTCTTCTCTCGGTCCCGTTCGTCGACCTCGATTTGCCAGTAGCCGCTCTTCAGGTCCATCGATGAAAAGTATCGAGAGTGGCGCAGCCGGTCTAGAGTGTCGTCGATGCGGGGGAGTGGGTAGACGTCTTTCTTCGTAACCGTGTTGAGCTGCCGGTAGTCCACGCAGAACCGAAGAGTTCCGTCCTTCTTCTTAACCAGCACGACTGGAGAGGCCCATGGACTGCTTGAAGGTTGGATTATGTCGTCATTCAGCATCTCTTGAACTTGCTGATGGATCACCTCCCTTTCCTTAGCGGAGACTCTGTACGGCGATCGATGCACAGGGCGCGCGTCGTCCTCAGTAACGATGCGGTGCTTGGCAACCGCGGTCTGGCGCACCTTCGACGACGTCGCAAAGCAGTCGCGGTATTCGGCGAGGAGGTTAACCAGCTGACGCCGTTCAGGGTCCGGAAGCTTAGGGTCAATGTCGAGCTGCGCTGGCGACGTACTGTCTTGCTGGGGCGGCGAGGATTCGTCAGTGATCGCAGTGATTTCGGCGGGGTTTCGGAGTTTCTCGACGTGGCCCACGGCTGCACCTTTCGTGAGGTGTTGCGTTTCGTTTCGGAAGTTCGTCACGAGGGCCACAGTCCGCCCATCCTGAAGTTCAGCTACTCCCCTTGCGACGCCTATGCCTCTTCCCAGGAGCAATTGGAGGCTTCCCTCGAGAAGAACTTCGCCACAGGAAGCTTCATCGATCCCGACAAGTACGAAAACACTCGACCGCGGTGGTAGGTTTACGTGGTTTGCGAGGACTCGGACCGTGGGTGACGTCGCTTCGGGTTCCTCCGCTGGTGGAGCAGGTTTTCGTAGCGTCAGCCGGTTTGTTCCGAGGTCGATGACGGCGCCATACTCGCAGAGAAAGTCCATTCCGAGGATAACGTCCCTCGAACAGTCTTGCAGAACGACGAACTTGACAGGGCACGTTTCACCGTGGATCTCGACGCGAGCAGTGCATCTCCCGACTGGTGTGATGAAATGTCCTCCGGCGGTTCGTATTTGGGGTCCTTTTCACGGTGTCATGACTTTTCGAAGGCGGCGGGAGAGCCTCCCACTCAAGACTGAGTAGTCTGCTCCGGTGTCCACGAGTGCCGATGCGTCGTGACCGTCGATGACGACGTTTAGGTTGTTGGACACCGTTGCAGGGGCGTCGTAGCGATGCGTGGCGTCGGGAGAGTGGGAGCGCTCCGGCGTTCTTGGAGGCTCTTTACGTCGGTCGTCTTCGGCAACTCCACCTCCAGGGGTTGCCGCGCCTAGTTTCCCCGGCGAGGAGCGAGGGGCGACAGGCTTTCACGCCGGGGTCGGTGCATCGGCGAAGCTGGACGTCGTGGCGATGGCGACCGGAACTCTCGGCGGGACGCAGGCTCGGGGGACTGGGGTTGTCGCAGGTACTCGTCGATCTCCCGAGGGCGTTCACCACACCGGGGGCGCGGGTCGTTTGGGTGGAATCCGCGCAGCCCGAGTCGTCGGTATGGGCATCGGCGGTACACATGGTCGGCTTCCCCGCAGTGGTAGCAGAGCGGGCGTCGGTCGGCCGTTCGCCACACGTCAGTCTTCCTCGACGGAACGTCGTGGACTTGTCCTTCCTGGCGTCGAGGATACTGTGGCATCGGAGGGTCTCGTCGGGGTGGCGCCGTGGTCTGGCGGTTAGCTTGCGGCGATCTTCGGGCCATGGCGGCGTAGCTCAAAGTAGGCTCCTCTGGCGTCGTCGTTTTGATCGGATGCCGCGCGCAAGGCTGACAATATCGTGTTCCGATTATGTAAATATATTCCATAAAGCACGATACTGTGTTGGTACCGAAATTGGAATCGGCATGCAAAGAAAAATGCGCCAGCGAAAAAATTCTGGCAGTCAAAAGGTTAATTAACTTACCTGCGCTAACAGATGACTCTGCAGCTTTGTACTGGGTGTCCCAACAAGTGTCGGTACCTTTGACCAGGACGTCGGTGGCATCAAACAGGGGCGCCTGACAACCAGGGGGAAATCTCATCACTGCTGACAACTGCAAAATGCCCCGTTGCACTGAATCTCCCATTCTTTACTTTAGTGAATATGCGATGACTTAAAGGGATACTTCAACGAAATTTGAAATATTCCCGTCGTGTTCAAAAATAGGTTGAATATGATCCACAATATCCGTAAATGACAATCGCACGTTTGTATTTTTATCCTGGTGGCTGTATTTTTCGTTATAAACGGCCCACTCTGGAAAGCGCTCGGAGAAGGCCCAGCTTAGAGCACGTGACATCCAACGCAATCGTGACGTAGGTCGTCTCAAGACTAGCAAAGCTACGGCGAGGCTGACGTCGAGAGGATGGCCTAGTCGTTCCAGCCACTGAAGCTGTTGCTTTTGTACGAATTTTGAGTGACGGGTTAATCTTCTATAATCTTCTAGGGGGACAATAGTGACTTCTGCGACACACAAAAGGGATTCTCGGGAAGAGGGGAGTTCCTCCTTCCCCCCTTCTCTCGTCGTGGCCGGAGACGAGACAACCTCCGTCACTAGCTGTCAATGTTCCTAGACGAGCATTACAAACGAGGCGTTAGCGACATCCACCAGGTGCTCTTTGCTAATCGTTTAATTCGTTTTAAAATTCCTTTTCGAGACTTTTTTAACAAGACATTGGTATGTTCCATGTGATAATGCTCTTTTGAACACATATAGACCAAAAAATGAGCGCCGAAATTTCGTTGTAGTATCCTTTTAAGATCAAATGGTGATTGGAAAGTTCAGAAATCCTGGATGCACAACATGCTCACTTACGGCTTCGCTTCGCTTTTCGAGGGGCTGCGTCAGCTGGTCCGAGCTTCCCTTCTTTGAAAACACACTCGGCACAACGCCTGGCTTCAGTCGCATGTTTTTTGTTGAGAGACCCGCACTTTTCATCAACTTGGGGTTCCATATGTAGTCTTCATCGGAAAAGTGATAGCCGCACAAGCGATCAATATTGGTCGGAACCCAGGTCGGAAACGACGGACGTGCGAGACGGGACCACAGGGCGCAAAGTTTCTCGTCTTTCGGAAACTTGTGGCACGGCATCTCGCAAAGTGAGAAGTTTTTAAAGCAGCTTTCTGCCGCGCAAGTGCGCGGCATATCTGGCATATCAGCGCGACAAAACACCGGAAACACCGACCGTACCGACGTGTTACCGACCTTACCGACCGTACTCCCAGTGTGGATTGTGTTGGATTCCATCCGCCCCCACGCGCGCACTCCAATCTGCTACACCGGGACGCTGGGACGGGATCAGTACTTAGGGTGGTTTTTCAACTTAACTCCGGCTATAAACAACCTTGGAGATGCTTGAATATTTTACGCGAAAAATAAAATACCATTTTACTTTAAACATAATCTCTGTTCTAATAGCATAAGTATTTTTTAAACGTGAAAACATGGTACAGCTCTGACCCTATTAGAGCAGCGGTGCATAGTGGCGAAACGTTGTACTAGCGACGACGGCGACGACCACTGGCTTTGCTCGTCTTCTTCTGCCAGGCACTGGAGGAATAGAGGAGGCAGTGGTACAAGTGAAAATGTCAGCTTCTTGTGTCGTCTGTGGCTGGATCAACCATTACTACGGCAAAGCCGCCGCAAATTTGTTTAGATTTCCGTCTAAACTCATGTATCCCGAGAAGAGAGCCGCTTGGGTAGCTGCAGTGAGGAGAGTGCACCCGGACGGTTCGCTGTGGGAGCCGAGCCCAGATTGCCAGATCTGCAGCGCGCACTTCATCACAGGTGCGACTTCGTCAGCTCCTGGCGAGCTTTGCTCGGTTATTGGGCAGGAGATCGAACTATAGGGGGCGCTCTGACCCGTCTGTTTTCCCCACGCTCGGTGTTTACTCAACACAAGGCCTGTGCACATGCCGACAGGCCTTATGGGCAGGTCCATGTCATCTTCTACAATAGAGCGCGGGGCACAGTTTAAAATAAAAAATACTAACAATCGACGAAGCGACGTTAAGTGCCGGATCTATCCTCAGAGAATGCGAGCTTGACCCACTTCGGCTTTTGTGCTGAGCTGGGACCGTGCATGCTGCATTGTTCATGCAGGCCCTAGTGGAAACAAAAGAGCCCCTCCTCCCCCTCACCGGAGAACACGAACTCCAGCCGAACGCTGACGCCGCGTTCGGTTATGTCGGCCGAGCGCTGAGTCATTGTATTTGTTGTCCCCATCCGTATAGTTGTCAAGTTAACCGCTTGGAGCGTCACGGTCTGTCCTCCTCCCCAATAACGTAGCACTGAATTCTAGGGCGGCCATCGAACTTCAAGGACCGCCCTGACTTCGTGCCCACCGTGTTCAACCACGCAAGAGCTCCCGGCGAGTCTGCAGTGCAGTCGCAAGACCCCTGCGTGGAAAGACACGAAGGTAAACGCGGGATTTATGTTGCCATCCTACATTCGGTTGCCTCATCACGGAAGGAGGCAGCACGCGCAACTGCACGCGCTGCTCCATGCGAGTTTCGTTTTAGTACAGTGTTCTAGAGGGGGTTGTTGTGGCAAGAGCGGCGGCCGCTTTGTGAAGATTTTGCGCATAGACGACACCACGGCGCTGCTGTTCTGTGCCCTAGGAGCGCGCCCTCGTCAGCCCATCATCAGCGCTGTTCGGCGCTTACTACTGTGGTTTGACTGGAGCTTTTCGCGGTGCGAAACTGCTAATGTTGTTCTGTATACTCTGTTTCACATTATGATGTATCGCAGGAAAGGCTACAAGCGCGAGCTCCTTGCTCTGGGGCACATCTCGGCGGCACAAGCTCTGGTGAATTAAGAGCAGCTGCCAACGCTATGAGCTCGCGCTTCTGGCCTTCACTGGGCGCATTCAGTAGCGCCTCCCTTGCCTCCGAACGGAGTGCCTCGAGTTGGAGTCATCGGAGCGCCTACTGAACGGCAAAAAAACCCGCGGCTCCAAACCTGCTTCTACGCAACTTCCGCTTCCTCCCCTGTGCCAGACAGTCTCCGAATAAACTGGAAGCAGACGATGGCGAGCACGATCGCTTTTATTTGACACCGGTATTGAAGAAGTCTTTACAAGGTCGTTGAAGAAGAAGCGGGTGATTGTACACATCAGCGCTGCTGTTCGAAGCGATGCAACGCGATCGAGTCCTTCGCTTGGCGGTGCAAAGGCAGCTGCTGTTATAAAAGCCGATAAAAAACGTTGTCAGCACACGCAAAATACAAAGCTCAGCGAATCTACCCCGCCGGTTGCGATACTTTCATACGGCCATAAGTTTCTTCTGCCCTTCGTAAAATGTATTCGTATACACACGGGAAGTTCGGCCGCGCTCGGCGATCAAGGTTTTGTCGGCCGAAGCGAGCCTCGGCCAACGTGCACCCCGATTTAGCTACGCAAACAAAACATTAATCGGTATCATGCTCTGCGTGACTGTCCAACCGGCTTCCAAAGTCGCGTTCATACCCTGCCTTGCTCTGTTCAGCGCGGACAGGACTATCGTCGATATTCACCAAGTTCCCGTGCAACGGTGATCAAGACACGGTGTCAAATGAACGTTTGCATCGTTTATTAGCATATTCAAACCAAACAAAATACGGTCCAATGCATTTTCCGAAAGAGCCTTACCTGAAAAAGACATTCGAACGCGTTATTCGTCTTACCTTGAGCACTTTTCATTAACAAAAGCGAGCAAACCGCGCACCCGCGATTGAACCGAAGCAGCTTATCCCGCCATATTGTTTGTTTTTTCCTCTTTTAGCACCGGAAATCGTCACCAGTCAGGAAATTACGTCATTTTAGCTCCTTTGACTCTACGTGCACCGTCTCCGGACTCGGTGCTTCGGAGCTTGACTCCGATGCCCCGGAGCTACGTGCACCGGAAGTGACTTTTGGCCGTCCAGTGGAAGGAGTTAGTGACTCCTTGACTCCGGGGCCGCTACTGAACGCGCCCACTGCGGTACAACATAAGGTGAAACAAAGTATAGTAAATTGTAGTTCTGCCTTTGGACTAATGCCTCTAGAGTGTGTGCTATCCTCTACTTGAAATATTCGCGTGTTTTGAGGGAGATTATTTAATTAATATTGACTCCCCCCCCCAGTACTGACACATTGTTCAGCAACGCTATCACTTGGGCGGCAGGCTTAATAGCTGCGAAAGAAGTTCTACGGTGCTACATTTTGGAGAAGCCTACCGTGTCGCCCTCGTCGTCTTCTTCGTTCATCACACACGTGCCCTTAATTCTCCTAGGGCACAGAACTCCAGCGCCACTCGCGGTATCTACGTCGACCGTCTTCATGCGCTTCATTGTAAGCGGGCGCCGCTCTTGTCACTACACCCTCTAGAACACTGTAGTTTTCGTGCGTGGCACGGTAGCGCTGTGGGCGCACACTTGAGAGCATGCTTTGTAGTCAGCTTGAGCTCTGGGCCGCTACTCTGGTCAATGGTCGCGGATGAATAAAGAAGCACGCTTTCTGACAGTCTTTACAATTGAGGTAGTTCCTCTCTGCCACCGCAGCTCTGTGGGGTGGCTGCGATTCCACCAGTCGCGTCATTAGGTGCAAACACAGATACAAGTTTGTGAACATGTCCACAGTGCAGCACTTCCACGGCACACACCCGCCTGTGTCTATCCCCTTCCCACTCGGGCCAGACTGCTATGCCTCTGCTCTTGCAGATGGTTATCGCCGTTCCCCCGCTCTGCCCAGTTGGCCTCGACAGGAAGACAACAAAGTGACGATCAAAATAGCGCGTCATCTCCTTCTCTTAGCCGTCTGTGGCAATCTTGGTCTCTCGCAAAAAAGTGACATCAACCCGCAGTTGCAGAAAAGTCTCTAACACCCATTGCTTTCTTCTTCTAGCCACAAGACTGACACAATTGAGGGTTGCAAACTTGAGTAGTTGCATTCCATGGAAAAGGGGCTGCAAACAAAGTTAAGCGACAAATCACCATCGAGAGATGAGCAGGTAGCCAAGAGACAAACGAAAAGGAACTGGCTCTCTGGCGTCACACTTCCGTCTGAATGCGCAACTTTTGGTTGAAGCGCTCCTTCACTGCATTGTTCTTGTGCCGCTTGATCTCGGAGCGCGCCGATGCATCTCCTGGCTGCTCGAAGAATTCACTCGCATCATTCATTTCCGAGTGGTCGTCGCTCAAGCTGGCCTCGCTCGTGTCTTTTGGCTCCGGAGCTTGGCTAGTCTCGTCATCTTTCGAAACGGACACTCTGACATCGCTCGAGACGACAGGACTGCTGCCTAACACTTGCGAAGGGTCAGCGTCCCCCTTGGGCTGCAATCGTGGAAGGTGCACTTCTTCTGGTACAGCGACCGGGGCCTCTTTTGCACTGGCTGCAGCGGAGACCTCGGTCTCGACGTCGGGTGCGGCCTCCTCTACCCCTTTCTCGTCCATGCTTAAGACACCGTCGCCGTTTGCCAACACTTCTCGCATCACCGTAGCGTAGGTGTGAGCGCAGTTGTCCCGCTCGTGTCCAAGCGATGGCACTCGGTGCACCGCGGTACCCTACGCTCTAGTCAGATGTGTCCCTTATCTTTGCGGCATAGGCACCAAGCAGCACGTCTCGTTGAAATGTCTATAAATTAGGGAAAACCCAGAATATTTTATTGATTATTTGCTTGTTTTACGTGATAGGACTTTGTATAGTGCCAATTTACCTCTCTATCTACAGCAGGGGTCTCGAACCCTTGGCCCGCGGAGCCGCTCCGTCCGGCCCGCAAATGGCCGCGGTCTTAATTTCTACTGATGCCCGGCCCGCAGACCACTGCTACAAAAGCAAGAATAAAGTCGCGTAAAAAAGAAAAGGAAAAGAAAAAAAAGAGGCGGCGTTGCGAAAGGCTTTAAAGCCGAAAGAGAAGATATAAAAAAGAACGAGAAAATCTGCCTCAAAACTCGCCATAGTACTTGTTGTACATTGTCATCAGCGGCATCGCTATATTCATTGTTCCCTGTTTCATGTCTGTGTCACTATTATCTGTGTCATAACTCTTGCACATTTTCAGCATCAAATCTAGCATTCTCAGTATTTTGCCCTGTGTTAATATATGCACTTAGATTTGTGCCTGGTGAGTTCTCTGGGTAACAATTACTTTGTATTGTCAAATTAGCTATATAATACTTTTAAGCATAAAATTTATATGTATTCAGCTACCTTACTTTTTTTGCTGTTTTTAATTGTTGTATTTCAATACGTGACTTTATTATTTCCTCATTTATGTAATCTTATTTATTTTCTAACCGTAGAGACTGCAAAAGGGACCCAAACCGGCCCCTTAGCCAAAACGTAGACGCCTAATCTAAAGTTAAATTGGTGCGCTACAGCGACTTCCCAAATGGTTATAGTTGGCACGCTTACATCAGTCCTATTAATCTATGTCTACTGACACTAATTAAAAGAAAACACAAATCAAACTGTTTATGGCACAGCTTCACAGCAGTCGAAGGGCAATTTGACTATAGTTAATGACAGGTTAGGAGTGAAGTAGAAGCTCCTTCCTCACCTTTCCACTTTTGCAGAACGAACACTGGAGGCCTTCTCTTCAGCGTTCGCTTTGCAAAAGTGGAAAGAGTGGGGAGGAGCTTCCACTTTACTCTCAACCTGTCACCAAGTGTAATACAGTATAACTGCTAACGTTGGGTTTTCATTGGGCATCACGTAACTGATCGCATGAATGCAGGCTGGCATTTACTAATAGGAAACTGCACCGAATTTCTCCAAACTTGCGCATGTGCTGCTCCAATGCTGCTTTAAAAAGAGATTTTTCCTGATAAAAAAAAGGTGCTCCATAACGTGATATTTTCTGCTCCAAAAATTGCTCCAAACTCAAAGCTGGTTGGACCACACTGTCTTTATGTTAAAAAACCTCTGAAAAGAAAAAAATTTTTTTTTTTTTAAATAGTCTGCTTGGGACACTTGTGTCAAAAACATTTTACGCGAAAAAAAATTTTACAGCAATATTGACGGCGAGAGATTTATTTGAAATTCTCTGTGCAAAGTCCACGACGCCACGGGTCATTCCAGAATGACCATCTCGGTCGTGAAGGTGAAGACGATCCACCTCTCCTCCACGCGCCCGAAATGTCGAGAAAGGAGGTGACTGCCGACTAAATAGCGTCTCGTGCCGTCAGTATTGCTCTCAAAATTGTTTTCTTTTTGTGCATAAAATTAATTTATTGACACGCGTGTCCCAACCAGATTTTAAAAAAAAATTCCTTTTCGGGGCCCTTTAAAAAAGACAAAGCTTGCAACCTCTTCAGATGGAATGGGCCAAAATGATTCCAAATTCTTTGTCATGCATGGTGCTCAAAGTGGGGCAAGCGTGCTGTGTTACCCCTGAGTGATACTACAGTGCATCACCGTGTGGACCCAACAATGGCATGGAGGAGCTTGGAGCGTCGTAAAGTTTATCTGTACCCACTGGCACTAAAGATTACCTATTCTGCTTTTTCCAAGTTTCTTTTTTGGCTAGACCAGAGAGTGTTCTGGGTTTAGTTTTTATATAAATTAAGTTTCCTAAAGAATATCAATTCTCAATTTTTTTTCTATTTAAGGTTTTTGGGCTAGGTAAAGATCACAGTGTCGGCAAATATATGGGAAGATTTTTCATTGATGACATGACCTAGTAGACACAATGCCAGAAATAAGTGCATACACTTAGTTGAGTAACTTGCAGGAACCTAGTTGAGCAATTGGCAGTAATGTTCATCTCCATTTTAGTAGGCAGCTGTGTTTATCTCTAAAGTCCCATATTGCATGGAATGCAGCATTTAAAAGTGTGATTGTTTAAATTTGTTTAGACAACATAAAACAGTAATTTCGGGAAGTGAACATATTGTTTATTCATTTCCCAGCACGTGACATGGTGATGTCATGGGGTCACGTGATATTGATTCTCCCTGATCTAGCAAGAAAATTGACTTGAGGTGCCGAGTCATAGTGCACACGACACTGGCATTGTGTTAGCCGAGGTGACTGACATTACATGATATGATAATGTCCCGCAAATCTTCATGCTAAATTTAGCACAAAAATTGGCATCTTGGTTTGAAGTCACGGTGTCACGTCACCAGTTATTTGCTGAAACTAGCATGATGCCATGAAATGACAATCAACTGACATCAGTTTTTCACTAAATTTAGATGATACCATGCCATTGGCATGGTCAGGTGACGTCAATGGCATGGTTTCTGGATAAGTTTTGCAGGGAAATTATGGTGTCGGGTGACACTGGTGTTACATGACACTGATGTCACTGTTGTGTCGTGACACTGAGACTTGATTCAGTCAAAGCAGCATGAGCGTGCCCCCCCCCCCCCCATATAGAGTTCCCATATAAAACTCACTTTAAAAAGCAGCATTTATGAAACAAAATAAGTGCTTAAAGGCCGACTACCAGACATGAGTTCTGCAAGGCAGGATATCCTCCTCGCTCTAGGGGAGGAGGAAACAGGCAACGGTGGACAGGGCAGAAGTAGGGAGAGGAGGAAGGGAGGAAAAAGTGGAAAGCGTGAACTGGTCGTAGGTTTTTAAAGAGGCTATCTGGTTCACTCTATCAAAATGGTTAATAGAGTCAACTCTATTTCAGTGCTTCTTTGAACTGAAATAAAAAGTAAAAGAAGAAAAATCACTCGGCTGAAGCAGAAGTACAATAATGGCTGCTTATGTCTAAAACATGTGGCTATCTTTGTTGTGCTTTCCTAGTGTGCTAATACACATGAGGCTTTGTAGGAGAGGGAGCTGCACTTTTGGGAGAGACCAGCTGCCCATTGAAAGCCACCGAGGACATCTGGTTCAGATGCTGTTCCTGCACCTATGTCACCAGAAATCAGCATGGGATTTTGAGCCACCTGGTTGCCCATGGTGATGAACAATTCAAGTGCCAGCATCCTCCCATCTCATCTGGCTCTAGATCCCAAGTGCCCAGCAATGCTCAAATGTGCGGGAGTAAAGAACTTTTCAAGTGCAAGCTGTGCCCTCGAGCCTTTGCTCAGAATTGTAATCTCAGAAGCCATTATCTTACACACACTGGAGAGAAGCCTTTTAAGTGCAAGCTGTGCCCCCAAGCCTTTTCTGAGAATTCTCATCTGAAAAGACATACTCAAACACACTTTCGTGAAGGGTGTAAAAAGCGTGAAAAGCCTTTTAAATGCAAGATATGTCCCAAAGCCTTTTTTCAAAGCATAGAACTGACCAGACATAATCAAACCCACACAGGTGAAAAACCATACAAATGTAAATTTTGTCTCCAAGCCTTTGCTCAGAATAACAAACTGATATGTCATAATCGAATGCACACTGGTGAGAAGCCATTTCAGTGCAAATTGTGCCCCAAAGCCTTTTCTCAGCGTAGCAGTCTGATCTGCCATAATCGAACACACACCGGTGTGAAATCATACAAGTGTAAGTTTTGTCCCAAAGCCTTTGCTTGGCATTCCCAAATGATCTGCCATATTCGAACACACACTGGTGAGAAGCCATTTAAGTGCAAGCAGTGCCCCAAAGCCTTTGCTAAAAGTTCCAATCTCAGAGAGCATAATCAAACACACACTGGTGAAAAGCCATTCCAGTGCAAGCTGTGCCCCAGAGCCTTTGCTCAAAATTCGAGTCTGCAAAGACACAATCGAATGCACACTGATGAAAATCTATTTAGGTGCAAACAGTGCCCCCAAGCCTTTGCTCTAAATTCCCATCTGCGAAGCCATAATCGGACGCACACTAATGAAAAGCTATTTCAGTGCAGGCAGTGCCCCCAAGCCTTTACTAGAAGTTCCAATTTGAGAGCGCATAATCGAACGCACACTGGTGAAAAGCCATTTAAGTGCAAGCTGTGTCCCAAAGCTTTTGCTCAAAATTCCAATCTGCAAAGCCATAATCGAACGCACACAGGTGAAAAACCGTTTAAGTGCAAGCTGTGCCCCCAAGCCTTTTCTTGGCGTTGCAATCTGATCTGCCATGATCGAACGCACAATGGTGACAAGCCATAAGTGCAAGCTGTGCCCCAAAACCTTGTCTCAGCATTTCAGATGATTATGTGATTGCTGCGCTATTTGCACCATACTATGCCCAAGCACTGACCCTTCTATATCATAATATATTTTGCCAAAATGTGAAGAATTTGCGCCAACATTGAGCCAGAACGTATTTTCACTTTATTACCGCTGAAAATATAGGGCAGTGACTATTTTGATGTCCACGTTCAAAATAATTTTCAGAATTACTTAAAACAACCAAGTCACAAAAAAATTTTTTTTTACTCTTCACGAGCCCCATTTGTTTGTTTTTATTGTTTAGACGTGTCAAACTTTGAATTTTGTATCTTCAGAGTCCGGTTCATAGAAACTGCAGTCGTGCAGTCGACTGAAGGTTTTGCGACGTTTTAGGTGATGTGGAATTCAAGTAAGCTCCTAAAAGTAAAAGTCGGCTATCAGGCCATACGTAACGCTTGCTAGGTTGTGCTAAATATTACTGAATGTGGCGCTGTTGATTTTCACGATTTATTTCATGTTTTAAGAGGAGAATCTCATATCATAAAATTTGCAGTTGATTGGACATCTGCTGTCGTAAAATGTGTGTATCTCGTGCAACAATGAAGCAGACCGCAATATAATCATTTTTTGCTCTGCGAGTCGGAAATTTTGTTGCTTATTTGCACCGGTCAAGAAACACCAAGGAGGCAATGTTTGCTTGCATCTGCAACATTTTATTTAACATGCTAATCGTTTCATAGTTAAGCTGTTCATAATATGCAAACCAAGAACAAAGTCTAAAGAATGAACTCACGAGGCCCGGCTAAAGAAAGGGCGTGAGCCAGATGCAAAGCGGGAATTTGTAATAGCCGCGTCCCACTAGAGCGACAGACAGCAACAAACAACAGCGACACACGACAACAAGCGACAGACGACACCGACAGACGGCCTGTTTGTCGGAGTCCGCCGTACCACTTGGCGTACACGACACAGAACACGGGGACAAGAAAACTTGTTTCCTAGTAGGACTGGAGTTGTCAACAAAACACTTCAAAATACACAGACAAACTGAGTCTGGCGACACGGTTTTCGTGTTTTGCTCTTTGGGCATAAAACGCGCCGACAGACACGGTGAAAGTGGAGACGATTACTTTATTTCTTGATTAAAGCTTCCGTATTCTTCATTTGCCGTTGGCGACTTTCTGTAAACAGTCGTGACAATCGACACCCAACTTTTTCCGAACTAGAATACCCGAATCGTTCCTTTTTTTGGGTTGCTCGAGGAATTCTAGGTGAGCACCACGGAATTTCACGCCTATTTTGAGGATGTTTATAACCTCATATCCGAATGATCGAGGGCAGGCGTTTTTTGGAGGACAGTACGGCATCCCGATTATCACAGAACGCGATGACAGTCTCTCGTCTGCCAGAATGGCTTGCTTCGGAACGTCGTGTCCTACTTCGTGGTGAGCGGTCTTACTTTGGTCAGTTCTCGAACATGAGTGTATCCATCCTGATGCAGGGGCGTAGACCTCGGCATCTTGAAGCACCATCTCGCGCACCAAGTTTTCGCGAGCAAAATCGTCCGGCGCCAGCAAGCAAGCCGCGCCTGCGACCACTACGTGCAATCGAGGGACCGGAACTGCGGGGCCGGGAACGAGGAGTGGCCGCCAAGGGCTTCTCATTCCGGGAGGAAGGTTAGAAGGGAGGGCCTGGAAGGCAACAGAAGGCATAAGCGGGCGAGGAGGATAAGTTTGTCTCCGAGACATGTTCCTCAGTGGGACTGCTTGCTGCGTTTCAAGTCCAACGACAGACAAGAACTCGTCCGTCGTCGATCGTTTGTCGGCGCGTGTCGGCGATTGTCGCGGGTGTTGGTCGTTGCAGTGGGACAGCATCGGCGACACGGAACTTTGTGGTGTCGTCGAACAAAAATCAGTGTTTGTCGCTCTAGTGGGACGAGGCTATAACCATAGGAAGATGCGATCACACGGTAAAAGGTGGAGGTGTGGAGGTACGCAAAGTGTGCCAAGCTCTCCATCCTGCATAGTGTATGCTCTTACATTGGTTATGTTGTGGAGGAATGTCCAGCTTGCCTTTGTTGTGAATTCAAGAGCTCAGAACATAGCTGCCGGGAGTGTCATGTCTGAAAGGATCGGCTGTCAAGCCAGTCGAGCACACGCACGCTGAATAATAAGTTTTCAGTGCCAAGTAGTACGAAATAGTGACACATGATTCCGTCAACACAGCGCCAACAACACCATCAGAAACTAAACAGAACAAAACTGACGAAGCCATGAAATGACTACCAGTGCGACGGCAGCTGCATTCACAGGGGACATCGAACTAATAAAGTCACTATTTTGACATTTTACGAAGTGACGTCACGGACGTCAAAATAATTTTAAGAGATAATGGTGGACGTTGAAATGGTCACTGCCAAAATATAACAGATCAGTCGAAATTCGGCATATCTTTCTTTGCCGCGGTGCATCCGGATGCTAAGGGGAAAGCACTACGCCAAAGAAGAATGTTACATACAGTTTCGGGGGGGAAAACAAAAACGGCAGTTGTATGCAGTGTGTTTAAAAATAATTTATGGGATTTTTTCCACCGCAAAAACGAACTACTCGTCGCTGAACGCTCATTCTCCGCCCAAAGGTTCCGCTAGAGATCGAAACCAGATGCCAACGTTTCAGCACAAACCACTATTCTGTTAAAAAGTTATAAGTGATTTTCTGAAGATTTCAATGGGCAAAATCAGGCTCATTATTGCCCATTTTCGGTTCCTGGCATTATAGAGCTCCATGCATTTGAGTGCTCTGTCGGTCATCATTTCGCCATTGACATTTTTAGAAAATCACTTGCAACTTTTGAATAAAACATCAGTTCGGGTTGAAACTCGGTATCTAGATCGGACCTCTAGTGCTACCTTAGGGCGGAAAATGAGCATTCGGCAATGCATTGTGTATTTTTATAGTGAAAAAAAACCTGGACATTTTTTTTTTTTCGGTGACGATATTCTGACGATACCTTTTTCACATGCAAGATTCATCGAGGATACTTGAACATTGCAAAATAACTTTTATGAACTGCTTTATATGTTTATTTTTTGTCAACTCTCCTTCAATTATTACGTTTATATACCGTAAAATACGGCTGAAGCTCCCACTTGGTTCAAGCACCCGCTATTAACAAGAGGGCTAGAGAACATGCATGGTCATTTGTACAGTTCCCATCGGGCAATTTCGCAGTGCACTGGAATAAGTGCCCATGCGATTCGGAATCGGAAAGAACAATTCCCGTTGTGCAGACAAAACCGCCCAAGGAATTTACGAGGCATTTTGCAATAGACAGCAAGGAGAAAGCATGTGTGTCATTGCACCGTGACTGCACCTGACAGATTGAATCTTTCTATGCGAGGAGCCCGATAGGCGATATTAATAGCATTTTTTTTTAAGAAACCTTCAGTTGTGATTGGGTGTTTGTCTACTTCTTTGTCCCTGTTCGGCGCTTCCGTCCGACGATGTACCAACTAGCCCATCTTTCAATCTTGTTAACATTTTCCAAACTTGGGAATTCTGCGAATTATTCATTCCCCGCTCGATTCGGCCGGACAAGCGCCCATGTCTAGATTACCTTACCTAGTTTTCAGTGAGTGTGGGGCTGGGTGCTCCTCTGGTATTTTACAGTATATTCGGTTTGTTCAATAGGAGAATGAGTACAAAAATTTAAAACTATGTTAGCTGGAACCGTAAATGCAAGCCTGGGAATTTCTTGAACAAGCTCGGCGGGGGTTTTATTTTGTTAGAAATCAATTATTATTTGCATACTGATGTTTGTTATGAAGTTCTGCCTAATAAATTCCATCGGTGTCCATAGTGTTTTTTTGTTTTTTTAACAGAGGACAACTCGGGTCGAAAATGAAATCAAAATAAATGACTGATATTGCTTTAGTGGCATGAAATTTGATCACAGCCGAAATATTACGTAAAAGTAAAGCTGCGTTCTACAGTAAACCGATTTTAAATATACGACCAGCTGCTCTTAACGGGCGACAAGCGGATTAGCTTTCAGTCAGACAACACTGGCGTAGCACCCTTGTGACGTCACGTCGCGGTGGAGCTGCGGTTTGATTGGTTGCACTACAGTGTTCTAGAAGGGGTGTAGTGGCAAATGCGGCGCTTTCCCCGTGAGGCCTTCGAAGCAGATGCCACTGTGTGGCGCCGGTATAGTTTCCCCGAGCATTAGCGCTAGCGAGATGAGGTGTCGGCTACTTGCTCGCGGTCCTATCTTGTGATGTTTCATGACAGCACAACATTTTATCAGCTCTGCGTTCTCTTCGCGACGCAGTGAAAGGTACTGGCACGAGTATAGTCGAATTCCCACACCACCGAACAGGTTTTACTATGGATTGACAGCCCACCGATTTTTAATACTGTGTAATGCACGTCCAACGCTGTTTTGACGAAAGGTGGTGAGAACTGAACTGACTTGAACTCGCTAATACTCAAACTGTTCTTGCCTTCCTTCCCCGCACTGGCATCTTCGTAATACTGTATTAAATGACACCTGCTTTTGTGATATCGCTCTCTCGTGTTTAGGTGATCACAATATTCTGTTGCTCTGTGCTTTTGTTCCCGGTGGTTGTTTCCGTGTTGCCTGGCTCTGCATGTCAAAATTGTTTGACCGTAGGTGTCATGTACGCCAGATGTCTTGTACTGGATCCTGTAGATTCTTGCTCAGTGAGTATTTAGTTTTGCATTGTATAATGGGTTTATATATATCTTCGTTGTGGATATTTTTTTTACTCTTGTTTGCATTGAATAAATTTTGCAGATTATAAATGTGTAATCAGACACCTGTATAAATGTTTCACAAATAAAGCTTGACAATTTGAGCTTCCACAGTGTTATATTGTTGTTTTTCAGCCATTGCAGGTCTTAGTGAAGTAAATATGCAACTGGCAGAGCATCGCTCTAGAAAGCTCTTATTTTGCCATCTTGTGCCATGCTGGGACCTCACTGGGGCAGTTTTGTCGCCGTGAAATTGACCGCCAGGTCAATTTCACGTTTGGATTGTATGGTATTATGGTGGCCATTCTCTTTGTATCGGGTGAATAGAGTCCATGCTCTGCTCCAGCCAAAAGTAATTTGTAACTACAAAATGTCCCACAAAAAAAGAAAAAAAATTCCAGCTTTTTGTTTTGATTACAAAAGTAAACTATGCACCGCCAAACGCTCATTCTTCACCCAAATGTAAGCCTAGCGGTCCGAACCTACATGGCAGTTCCAGAACTGACCGTTATCTTCTTTATTTGTTTACTTATTTATCAATACTACTAATCCTCATTGGAAGAGTTTTGTAGGGTGGTACAAGAACACATGCATAACCACAGTACAGAGAAAACAGAGGGTAACAAACATGTGAAACGAACAGTGTGGATGAAATTTTCACATCAAGAGCGCTTTGACATTATTCATGAACTGTGTTAGCAAGCTCGCGTGGACGTGTTTAGGCACTGTTCCGTTCCTGGACTGCTAGCGGAAATAATGAAAATTTAAAGCAATTATTTTAGGTTGAAACTCCTAGAATAATTTTCCATGGTTTGAATGGGTTGCTCTTCGATTGTGGGGAGTAAAGTAGTTGAATTTTTTTTATTTTAGTCAAGTTATTGGCAATTTGGTAAATTAGTTTCATTCTCGTGAGCTTCGCTCTTTTTTCTAATGGCTCCACGCCGAGCCCTCTACACAGTTCAGATGGCGAATCGTACGTGCCGAACTTATTGGTAACGAACCTTGCAGCGAGCCTCTGCACTCTGTCCAATTTTTGTGTGTTAGCTTTTGTGAAGGGAAACCAAACAGGGCCAGCATGTTCAAGCACAGGCTGAATAAGTGTTGTGTAGGCCAACAGTTTAGTATTGCGAAATGCGTATTTTAGTTGCCTTCTTAAGCACCGTAATTTCGTTAGCGCTTTTTTGGCCAGTGACACGGTCTGAATTGGGGCATGTGCATGCCCCAATTTAGACCGCTTGTGAACAAGACACCCAGGTATCTGAACTCGTGCAAGTTTCGTATAATGTTTCCGTCGATCTTATAAGAAGGATTCATTGTTTTTCTTACTACTTATATGGACTTGGCTGCTGTTTTGTTGGTGTTAATTAATGAGCATCTGCCATTTTTTATACCAGTCTGAGATCTTGTCCAACAGCACTGAGCTAGATTTCAGACGCCATGTTCTCCCCGAAGTGGCGCGCGGCACGTGTCTCGAGCATTTCCACGACAATGAATGGCGCCACTTTTCCCTCGACAGAGGGGCTTTAATTTAGTTTGATCTCAGTGGATGCGAGTGGTTCAGGTTTCAATTGTGAGTTTCCCAACTAAATGTTCTAGACTTTAGTAACGTTACTGATACGATATGATACGAGTTTACATTTTTCACTGAAAGAATACAACAACTAGTGTACGCATCCTGTTCTTACGCAATGTAATGGTATGAATCCATAGATTTATTAAGAATAAACGCTACAGGTTCAGGTGGCGCTAGTGTACTGTTGCATTTTGAATCAGACAGCAACCAGTCTAAATTTGACTTCCGGTAATGCATTCCTATGGGAAAACGCAAATGCATTTTCTTTTTAAGCTCAATCATAAGAGAAAATATTGCTTAGTGTTGTGACAGAATAAGAAGTTTGGAATGCAATCGGATGTGCAAAAATATGTCGGAGTGTTATTCTTTAGAATTCATGGCGTCGAACACTGTGCTAAAACAGCCCAATGCGCATGTATAATACGTGTTGATGTTGCAGATTGCTATTATAGGGCACACATTTATGCCTATACTCAATGTTATGAAGCACACAGAGTGAATCAGCTTGGCAAAACACCAAAAGGATGCTAATATATGCCAAATCAAACAATCAAAACAGACAAGAATAAAGCATGGAGTTATGGAACGAAGAACACATACTGGATGAGTTCTAAACTGTGCAAGAATAATCAAAATAAAGCAGTAACCAAGTGTTGTTGCTCTGAAATAAATGCGATCATTGTTCTTTTTGCTTGAATTGACAGCTTATATTGACATATCATGCTGTACAGCCCAGACCTGGGTCTCAATTTTCGCTAACTTAAACATTGCTCAATAGTGAACAAAATCAACTAAATCAATTAAATTTGTAAAATGTGAATAAAGCTTCATAGTACCCGTCACGAGTAAAGAAACTACGCTGATTTGTTATTCCCTGGCGAGGAGAGAAATATCACATACGTTTTCCCACAGGAAGACAGGAAAAATAGACTGTTTGCTGTCTGCCTCAATTTGCAACCGGAAGTCCCAAAGACAATAGCGCCAGCTGAGCTTGTAGCGTTTATTGCAATAACTCCATGTATTGTGATCTGTGGAACATTTTCTTTTTTTTTCGATAAATGTATCTGCAGCTTCTTAAAAGCCACAAAAAATGGGGTTCATGTTCTTTTCTATTTTAGTGTGTTAGATGATCCATGACTTTGTATATAAAATACTTCACTGCGAAAATACAGGACGCACCCCGAGAATACATTGAAAAAGACGACAATGTGAATCTGCGGAAAAACGCGTGACAGTGGCAGCGGTACCGTCTTCGGATCCGCGACCCCGTCAACCGCACCACATTCCGAGGCGTCTGCTTCACGTGCAGTGGTGGCGAGAGGAGGCGGGTGGGGGAGAGAGGCATCGCTAAATAAACTACTCCACCAGGGGTTTGTTTACGGCGCAGCCGTCGTTCTGTCCAATCCGAATGTGGAGTGTGTCCTTTTTTCGATTAGTAAAGCATTTGTATTTGGTATGCATCAGTTTGAACGGCATGTGATCATAGAAAGAGGGTGAGCACACCTGAAACCGGCCAATTCTCAACCGGCGCTCTTCGGGCGGAAAGAATACAAAATTTGAGCCGAAAATTGTGTTCTGGGTAGATGGGCTCTCATAGGTCATGTTCAAATAGAAATATTTCTACATTAAAACCTCGACGAGCAAAAATACCGTCAGTGTCCCTTTAAAGGGCTCGTCAGTCCTATTTTAGCGTCTACCTTTTTTGTTCCCGCATTTCTTGCGGTTTTCAGTGGGGTGCAGAGAGTCACTAAATATCAGTGCATCATATTTTAACCTGACGATGTGGAAACCTCCTCCTCCTATGGGGATGCCCCGTAGTACAGAACGTGTGCGGCATGTGATGGATTCGTAATGTCGTCGGTCCCAGTCAGCTCCGGCCTTACGACTAGTCAGAGCCACTAAAAGCATTTTTAAGCCGAAATACAAAATATAAGTGGTGCAAACCGTTTCAATTATTTATGAAAGTAGTTTTTGTTCAGTATTTTAGATGAGAAAAGAAACAAATGCAGTTAGGAAGTATGGAAACAAGAAACAACGCGGAAGGACCTGTCGAAACACCCGCCACCAAACGGTGCAAGAGGCGGCGCAGGCCAGCGCAGGCGCTCCCGCAGATCCTAGTAGACGAGGCATGGTGCCGGCGGCACATTTTCCAAGAAGCGAAAGTATGAATTTGTCTCCTGTGATCTCGCGCCACAGGAGACCCGCCCGGAACTTGAGCGTCGTCAAGTTGGGGCCGAGGCTTCGCCAGCGTGTTCCTGACGCTTACAGGCAGTGCCCTCATACGGTACTACTCCCAGCTCCGCACTTCTATCCAGGATTCGGGGCTCCAAGCTCTGACAAACGCAGTAAATTCATGCTGGAAAACACGCTAGAGCAGAGCCATATATTGGGAGAGTCTGGCCAATAGGCAAAGGAAAGGCCGCCGCCAGCGCCGAATTTTCCCCCCACGGCTAGAGCGTAAACTAAATATGTAACAATGCGTCGACCAATCAGCAAACCGCGATGTCACAATGTTGGAAACAACATTTAAATCGTGAAATAGAACCGTTCAATCTCGGCGTCTCGTTGACAGTGGCGTCAATAGCAAATCAGCAGCAATGATCGTTCGGTTACCAAGGCATGGACGCGTTGACTGCGGCTACCAAGGAACTATTTAAATTGAGCTAATAATTGAGACACAAGTACAGCTATTGCACTTCCTTCTGGACAAAAATATGACTGGTGAGTGAGCGCCAATCTGATCGAAGAGAGAAGACGTCGGGATCTCCGCTGACACAGAACGACTCTGCGCCGACACCCGGTTTCGCAGAGTGCAGTGAAAAGAAACGGGCAACTTTCAGAATCCACAAATCACAGGTGTCATGCTATCCTGCGAGCGCGAGCACCCCGCTTTTATTTTCTGCTCCGCCGCTCGGGTGTTTGTACTGGGGAATAATCTTTCGAAACCCAGCTCGCACTCGCATGGTACCGCCTCGGAGATAGCGCTTACTGAGATGGCACCTATAAAGCAAGAAGACACGGCAGCTCAACTGAGCGATAAGCTCAACTGGTTATAAAGTAAGGTGCGCTGACACGGCGAAATGCGGCGCAATGCCCCAGGCGGTATCGCGAGTTTCGGAATGTGTAGCAGAAAGCTCGTCAACCGCCAGCGCTATCTCCGAGGTGGTACCACGCGCCCGATTCCGAGTTAGGCGCTGTGCCGCAGAAGAGCGGGAAAACAGACATGGTTTGCAGGCAGAGTAGGACGCGCATGCGCTTTTGCGTGGTCTCGAAACCAGGCGACCCGCCGGCAGATGGCAGAGCAATGCGTTTCAGCCACAGCTCGCACGTCCTGGGGACTTTTGTCCCCGACTGTACATCCGGATGCAGAACACAGAGCAGCTGCTATGAAAAACATTAAACAATGTCACCTATTCTTTGACCCAGCCACTAGATCACAGCTGGAGAAGAATCATTTACTACACCCATATATAGGGTGGCTCAAGTCACCAGGCTCAATCTAAAATGGACCGTAAAAATTGACGCCTGCACGTAGCAATCTAAACTTTTCGCCAAAAGTGTATTTCACAGGTCGGTTTTTTCTTGTCAAATTACAAAGCGTAGCTCTGTTTCTGTAAAAAATAAGGCCAAGAAACTTACCAGGGTCTACGGCGGGCAGCAACGCAAACGACAGGGGTCCAGTAGCGGGGTATGTTTGGCGTTCGTATTGATAATGGCACTACCTCCTAATTGTGACCACCGTGGTTTATTAAAATAAATATAACCTTTTCAAATGTACCTTCGGTTAAAAAATGAATGCGAACAATAAAAGCAAAACTTAAAGTAAAAAACGCACCTGCATAACGGCGGCGCTTTTGCTGCCAACAGATTTCGTCTGCGTGTCTGCTATCTTTCGCTGGTCGGCTGCGCCTTCAGACGCTGCTCCCGACGCCATCTATCAATAAAAACGGCAAACACAGCCCGCTACTGGACTTGGTCGTCTGGGTCACCGCCCGCCGCAGACCCTGGCAAGTTTCTTGGCCCTATTTTTTAGTAAAAGAGAACTACGCTCTGTAATCTTACAAAAAAAACCGACCTGTGAAATACACCTTTGACGAAAAGTTTAGATGGCTATATGCAGGCGTCGATTTTTACGGTACGTTTTAGATAGAGCCTGGTGACTTGAACCACCCTATACATTTGTTTGATGACAAACGATGACATTCAAACAAAAGGCTGGAGAGCAATGTCAAATAGTCGGGCTGTGTGGCCAACCAAGCTGGAATTATGATCGAAGCTTCTCGGATATTGCTGGCATTTGAAAGGCCTATCTGCTGCAGCTTTACTCATATGCCCTTAGGGTTTCTTAACCTCATGTGTTAACACGTGCCTTATGAGGCAAGACCATTTAAAAAATGGCTTGGAACGCTGCTGGGATTTGTGAGGAATATTGCATATGAGTTTCGGTGTGGCGAGCTTCACTATTAATCTAAGCAAAGGCCTAGGGACCTATCTTGCACTCAGGCATATGTATACCATGAAGTCGATAGTGCCACCACAGCTGCGTAATGTCAGGGCCGCATGTTGGCATAAAGCTCTGCACGAGTTAAATGATTACACACGGGGCAGACTCACCTTATGTGTCACCCAAAAGCAATCTGTGCGTGTACATTTGGTTCGGGTGAATAAGCTCCTTTACTGAGCAGAGCTTTTGGGGCATTGTTTGCAATTGTATGGTTTTTAAAGACTGTTTGATAATGGCAGATCAGACTGGTATGACTTGGAGGCATGTTGCACTTAAATGGCTTTTCACCTGTGTGTTCAATTATGGTTTTGCAGAGAAACCTTGAGCAAAAGCTTTGGGGCACCGCTTGCACTTAAATGGCTTTTCACCAGTGTGTGTTCGATTATGGCGTATCAGATTGTTATTTCGAGCAAAGGTTTGTGTACAAAATTTAACTTTTATGATTTTTCACCTGTGTGTGTTCGATTATGACAAGTCAGATGGCAATTTTTAGCAAAGGCTTTGGGACATTGCTTGCACTTGAATGGCTTTTCACCAGTGTGCGAATAATTATGGCTTTGTAGATGGGACTTTTGAGCGAAGGCTTGGGGACACAGCTTGCACTTAAATGGCTTTTCACCAGTGTGCATTCGAGTATGATTTCTCAGATAGGAATTTTCAGCAAAGGTTTTAGGGCACTCCTTGCACTTAAATGGCTTTTCCCCAGAGTGCATTCGATTATGCTTTCTCAGTGAAAATTTTTGAGCAAAGGCTTGAGGGCACTGCTTGCACTTAAATGGCTTTTCACCAGTGTGCATTTGATTATGCTTTGTCAGATAGGAATTTCGAGCAAAGGTTAGTGGGCACTGCTTGCACTTAAATGGTTTTTCACCAGTGTGCAAATGTTCATGCCTTCGCAGAAGGGAATCTTGAGCAAAGGCTTGGGGACACTGCTTGCACTGAAATGGCTTTTCACCAGTGTGCATTTGATTATGACTTTGCAGATTAGATTTTTGAGCAAAGGCTTGGGGGCACTGCTTGCACTTAAATGGCTTTTCACCAGTGTGTGTGCGATTATGGCTTTGAAGATGGGAGCTTCGAGCAAAGGCTTTGGGGCATTGCGTGCACTTAAATGGCTTTTCACCAGTGTGCAAATGAACATGGTAGGTCAGACGGGAATTATAAGTGAACTCTTCGGGGCAAAGGTTGCACTTAAATGGCTTTTCACCTGTATGTGTTCGATTGTGGTTGACAAGATTGTTACTGTGAGCAAAAGCTTTGGTGCACAGCTTGCACTTAAATGGCCTTTCACCAGTGTGTGTTCGATTATGACAGGTCAGAAGGGAATTTCGAGCAAAGGCTTTGGGGCACTGCTTGCACCTGAATGGCTTTTCACCGGTGTGTAAATAACTATGGCGTCGTAGATCAGAATTTTGAGCAAAGGCTTTGGGGCACTGCTTGCACTTAAACGGCTTTTCACCTGTGTGTGTTCGATTGTGGGCAATCAGGTTGCTACTCTGAGCAAAAGCTTTGGGGCACCACTTGCACTTGAATGGTTTTTTATCAGTGTGCACTCGATTATGACAGGTCAGAAGGGAATTATAAGCAAACTCTTGGGGGCAAAGCTTGCACCTAAATGGCTTTTCACTCTCATGCTTTTGAGTGTTGTTGAGCACATGGGACGTACAATCAGACATGGAAGGATGCTGGAACTTGGATTGTTCATCACCATGGGCAGCCAGGTGGCTCACAATTCTATGCTGATCTCTGGTGATGTATGTGCAGGAACAGCATCCAAACCAGATGTCCTTGGTGACTTCCAGTGGGCAGCTGGTCTCTCCCAACAATGTGGCTAAATCAAACAGGAGAAAATACCGTATGTACTGACACATAAGGAAAACCCAACCAAGATAGCCACTTAGCTTGGAAAGGAGTAGTCATTAATGCACTTTTGGTACAGCTATACAGTTTAATATTTTGCTGCACTTTGAGAAGTGAAAATCTTGGAAAAAAATAAGTTTACATTTTTTTATTTTGATGTGGGGATGGACACCTCATTATGCGTAGAGTGCAACAAAAATGATATTTCTGGAGATTGTTGCATATGACGTTCTCTAATTAGTGAGTCAAGTCAAATGTATTCCTTCAAGTTATCAGTAAAAGAATTTCAACATGTGATGCAGTCATGTTGCTAATATGGATGCCCCGCTGCCCGCTATTAGCCCCGAGAGCGAACCCAAGCGTTGCTGCGGTCGCCGCACCCTGATTGGGTGAGGTGTACCGTGACGTCAGGCCGAGTACCCCGCTCCGCGATCTCGCATCGGGTCGCTTCCCAGCACCAGTTTCCTGGTTTGGCGTTGTGTGCCGCAAGCTCTTCGAGGAGCCGGACTTCGTTTACCCGGTGTACAAGACGTTGAGTTAGGCCGATATTAACGTGCTTCCGTACATTTTATAAGCCTGCTTGTCCCTTTTACCTTTAAGATTGGGTTACAAATCACGAAAACTATCGGCGGAGGCAATTACGCCGATGAACCTCCCCGTCCGTCCACACGACGCAAGGCAATCTTGAGAGGGGTCGGTGAAGCGGTGACGCAAGTGTTTCAGACGCTGGAATTCTGTTCCTTGTATGTTCATGATTTAGGACGATATTACATCCCGCTTTCAAGGCATCTGAAGCGGCCTTTATATCATGGGCCTTTCGGTGGTCGGCAAATTAGCTCGCGACCCCGACTCTGCGCTGCCACTCTGCATGCGCTGGTTTGCAGATGTTTTAAAGGCCCTGCGTCTGATGATCTTTGAAGTGCTCATGAAACAGGGTTGTTTTACATAAATGTAGCTTCTTCCTGAATTAATTATATAGTTTATACGCGTATGCAGGCATATTTCTTAGAGGATTCACAATTACTGGAAATTAGCTTGTATGGTAGCAGCAAAAACGGCCGAATTTCCCCAGTTGCCTCTATGATATGCAGTAAACTGCCCAAAATATGCACAGCAATAGTGCCGCAATTTGGAATGTTTATACTTTTTCCTGACATTCTTTATTCCAGCCTTTGGTATTCGGAAAATACACCGTTAAGTCTGAATTGTCATTTCCATTTAAGAGTCACTGCCGCAGGTCCCCATAAGCTTCCTCAGCCTCCAAACTCCCTGCAACTGGACTCTCTGACAACAGAGGAAAACAGGAGTAAAAGCAAGCATTCGAACGTCTGTCCAGTGGTAGATGCAGCACTGGTAGCAGAAGATTTGGAACCTGTGAAGGGCGACAGTCTGCGTGAGAAAAGCTTCTGGTACTTTAGCTTCAGGACAATTCGATTTAAGTAAAATCTAAATTCTAGGGCTTAATGGACTAATAACGAGCTAGACACCTTAACTTAAGTTTGTTATATATTACTTGAGGATTGATATAAACAAGTCCACAGATACCACCCGTGTAGTCCATGTAAATACTATCCGAATCCAGCAAAGGTCAAGTGCGAGCAATGTATATAAGAAATGTTCCGTGTTTGTTTTTTTAGTTTGCCCCTGCACTTGGGCTGTCTTACTTGTGATTCTCTCCCCATGGCCGAAACTGTATTTAGCACGTTGCTCGAGCAGCATGCAGCTTTTCTTCTTCGGCGATCTTGTTTAAAGACAGAGATACAAAAAAAAAAAAAAAATAGTATACATAACCTGCCAATTCATTCGGACCATCAGCAGCGTTTATTGTGCGAGATGTAAATGTATAATGATGCCCCTGCAATTGTGGCCATATTTCTTTATTTTAACATAGCAGCTGTGGTTCATGCGTTGCCTGGCCTGTCAGCCATGCTTAAAATGTTCGTTGAAGTTTCGCCTGTAGCTGCAGGCCATACCCCAATAAAGGCGTATATAAAAATTTACACTTCCTACGAAAAGCACGCCAAAAGAAATTAAATAGAAACGAGCGCGCCGACAGCTAGCGTCGTCACAGCGTCCACAGGGCGAGCGGGGCGAGTCGGGGAAAAATTCTCTCCTCGCCGTGACGTCACCCCGGTCCGCCGTAAGGGGGCGCCAGGCGAACTTCTCGGGGCTAATATAGAAACAATATTGGGGGTCCAATCCCTTCCCATGCGACCCTGCCTTGTGAATAAATAAAACTCACATTCCACACTATGGGCAACTAGTTTTGGGAACAAACTGGGTAAATACATGCAGATTTGTATTACAGACACAAGAGGGTCCACTAAAAACTCGAGGTACACCTAAGCACTTATGTGTTGTGAATACAAAAGCATGCAAGCCGCTCGTCTGCCCTGCCTTTTTCATCGCTGCATACTTTTCCTCGACAGTCAGTGCGCGTGCTCCCCTGGGCACGCTGCCCTTGGACGCTCCGTGTTAAGGGGGTACACTAGTCAACTTCTGTACCACTTGCTTGATTTCAGTCAAATTTGCAGTGTAAGTTTATATGAGTGACAAGCCCATCCCTACCGGATTTCATTTTCCTATGTCAGTTCTTAAACTTGTTATGAATGTTACAATGTGGAAGTCACTGTGTTCACTTAGAAAAACTTGTTTTAAAATAAAATAAAAAAATTGTGATTTTTATGTGTAATATAATTATAGGAATACCCATAGCACATACCCAGCTAGTTATTTTGCTATATTGCATTGTTTTTCATAAGATTACATTTTTTTCATGTCTGCTCTCTTTTACAAATGTAGTTTTTAGCATAAAAGAATGAGTAGAAAAACTAACCAGCCAGGCATGTTCCTCACAAAATTCTATCCCAGAAAACCACCTAAGAGTAATTCTCTATTCTGTAATAGGAAAACAATAGTATTCCTAAAGTTAAATTTATGCCGAAAAACGAAATGGAGAAGGATGCATTGAAAGTGCTCCAACCCCTACCTTTTCTTTAGGATCAGTGGACCGAAAATAACTTATAAAAAATTAACTATGCAGTGTAAATCAATGAAACTTTCTGGGAATACTCTCTAGATGTTAGTGGATGTGAATATGGCATTTTTTTAAAATCAACTTTTTTTGCAGAATTTGTTTTTTCTGGGAAGTCGAATGCCTGCTGCTGCTCTTCGGTCCATTCGAACTTCTCGGCGTCGTTCGTGAGGTTTGTGAGCGGTGCCGAAATCCTTGCGAAATCCCGAACGAAGCGCCGATAGTATGCACATAGTCCCAAGAATCTTTGCACGGCCTTTTTGTCTGTCGGCACTGGAAATGCCACGACGGCGCGAGTCTTCTCTGGGTCTGGGCGAATGCCATCATTGCTAACCACGTGTCCTAGGAACTTCAGTTCGTCATAGGCGAACCAACACTCCGATGGCTTAAGGGTGAGCCCGGCGGTCTCTATGGCCTGGAGAACAGCTCGGAGTCGTCGCAAGTGCTCGTCGAAGTTGCTTGAAAACACTACGACGTCGTCAAGGTAGACGCGTAGAACATTCGGACCTCGAACAAGCAACAGGACTCTCGAATTTACCAGAATACTAGTCTGCAGGAATAAACAAAAAGATGCGTCACTCCCAGGAATCGAACCCTGGCTTTTCGCGTGGGAGCCAGGTACGATAACCGTTAGGCCACGCGCGCGTTGCCTACTTGGCCAGCTGCGTGCGCGGCAATATATTGATGAAGAAACACTTTATTGTACGCCGTAAAGAGGGAAAAGCTTTCGTGGTTCTCAGGTTATCTCAAGTAAAGTGCCGGCTTCCGGATCCCCACGATCAGTTCTACGTCAAAAGATCACAATCCTCAGTCCTCTCTGACACATTCCCAAAATTTACTCTTTTTTTTCTGTAAGTGTCTGGGTTTCTCAACTGCTGTTTGTTCAAGACCATCACATAAACTGTCTGGTCACAAACGTGCAAGCGCCATAATTTTAATGTGAGTGAAAAGCATTTTGCTTTAACAAAAAAAGTAATATTATTGTATTAAATGTCTAAAAATAGTCAGCAACTCTTCATATATGGCACCTATGGCAGCATATGCCTGAAACTAAAATGTAAGTTTATTTATTATTTTCGTCGTCGAAACGTTTGAAAGTGGCAGACAAATTATTCTTTCAATCAATCTTTATACGTCAGTCTCTTCACTCACCGGAAGAGTCAGGTGTGTGCAACCTTGATATAAAAATAAAGTGAGGATTCCTAGTGCTTGCATGAAATCGACGCATATTCGAAGCAACTGGCCACAATTGAGCCCAGTGCTACGCTCGATGGCCACGGCCTACAAAGTCTTTTGTTTCGTGGAGATCTCTCGAATCAAAGCCGTGCAATCAACCTCATGACACTATGGCATCTTCATGGCCACCAGTCATGCAGAGCGCAACGAAACACCAATTGAGTTACAAAACACAAAGCTTTACCAAGATGTTGCCCCTTAAAAGGATGCATTGAATACCCTAACCGGAAAGGATTTTTGAATTTTTGACCCCTGTCAAGGTGGCCAGAAGTGCCTGGAATATCATATACACGAACTTAACACTTAACTTGCCCAACAATCACTCATTACTGCCATGAATCTCCCTTAAATTCCTAGTTTGTCGCTTTCATCTTCTGCAAACCCAACCCTTATCACCATGCAACCCTTTTCTTGGGATATGGACTTCCTGTATAGGAAGTCCATACCCACGGGAGCCAGAGTTGTGCATTCAGCCATTTTGAAATTCTTAGTGATACGGGAGAGCCACTTCTTGCTCGTGTAGGAACTAAGCTTCGTCGATTGTGGCCGGCCACGTGACTAATCTTGGCGAATAGCGCCGCTGCGCACGCCGCCGTGCTTGGATAAAGGGGAAGAAGGCAAAAACAGGGGAACAAACGCCAGAGAACTGAATTTCCTGCATAACGCAGGGTTCTTTAATCCTCACCTGACCGATCTCGGCGAATGGCGGTGCAGCGGCATGTGGAAAACAGATGCGTAAGTCTGGCTCCCACAGGGAGCCTATACAGGAGCTCTATTCAGACTCTACTGAGGATGCCTTCCTGGTGAAGGATCTCAGAATTAGCACGGATCCCTAAGAGTCTGGGGACAGCTGTACAAGAGCTGCTCTAGACTACAACCGGCAGTAGTCAAGGCACCACCACTGTTTATTAAGGAGGTGGAGACGATGAACTTACCGTGACCTGAAGACTGATTCGGTTCCATACGAACTGTTGGATGGGTTCAGGCTCCAAAGACACCCGCCAAATGCCGTCTCACTGAAGCCAAGCCGTTTTCCACAAGGGTCCTGTAACTGTAATCAGGTTGCAAGTTTAGACAGTGGGAGGTTTCTACTCTATATGAGAAATTCTTTTAGTGCAGCATGACCGCTAGTCTGGGGTCTTTAATGGGCATGGTGCAGCGGCGACACATGACCGCATGCCCGTACGTCGCTCAGACTGAAACTCCCGGGGGCGGGGATTAAACCCCAGATCCTCGGGTTCTGCAGTACAAGCTTCATCCACGTTATCCGAGCTGTGGTGCGTTAACACATCCGGTCACCAACCCCCTCCACTCTTGTAACCAAGTTCTGAAGCGGTGGATGAAAAATATTTCTTGCCAAGCTGAAGGCAAGCTGCAAACACACAAAAGGGCAGGTCTAGAACTCACTGGAAAGTAAACAAATACATTACCTTCAGAGTAAGGTTGTCGGTCACGGTGAGTTCTAACGCAATGTCCACTGTCAAATTAGGTTTGCTATCTGTTGGTTGATCCTCCTTGCAAATGTTTTGGGCACTGCTAAACCCTTTCCATGGTACAAGGAAGTAGTTTACAGTGGAGTGACATACAGTCGAGTGGCCAATATTTTTGAGACCTAATCATTGCAGCTATACTCGGCGTCAACTATTTCGTGCTACATTGCACGGCCTAGCGTAGCTTCCACAGTGCAGCAGTCGGGCATTGCTCCATGAGCACGTGGCTTCCTCCTGAAAAAATTAGAACGCTGCGGAATCTATGCTAGCCTCAACAACGTAGCAGAAAATAGATAACTCCAGGTGTAGTAATGAACTTATTGCTCAATTACCCTAGCATCAACAAGAATGCTGGAAATGTAGGTCAACACGCCGCAAGTGCTCGCCTTCCCCGTACAAAAGTATTGAAGTAAATAACCAAAATAAAGCGGTCACGATTGAGGAAACAAGATGGTATGTTTGATGAAAATAATCCCTGGAGGAACAAGAGGAACAAAGGACAAACACGGTCCTTTGTCCCTCTTGTTCCCCTTCTCCAGGGATTATTTTCATCATCCTTGTCCAGCTTGCTTGCACCTTTGCATTTAATTGCATTATAATTACAACCTTAACTTGCAAGCTTCGCCCTTGTTGGTGTTAGACTGGTGGCAGCTGATTAAACTCGTTTGCTCTACTGACGTCTAACTCCTGGTTGGTTCAGTTGGTAGAGCGCTCCACCTGTAATGGAGAGGTCCCGGGTTCGATACCCGGACCAGGCGGATTTTTTCGGTCGCGCACCAGTCACCTAGCTGTGTTTGGAGATTTGTGTTTGTCCTTTGTCCCTCTTGTTCCCCTTCTCCAGGGATTATTTTCATCATCCTTGTCCAGCTCGCTTGCACCTTTGCATTTAATTGCATTATAATTATGGTATGTTTGTTTTAGGTTTTTGTTTTAAAACAGCTACTGCTGCAGATTCCAGCAGATGCAGCACATGTAACTACACCCGTAGCATGCTCCTTGGTGCTTCGGGTTGACTGCTTTCGGTTCAGTTCCACAGAGAGCAAAGATAATGGTTCAGACCAGTTCGAACCGTTAAATTGAGTATATATTTTCTGCATTGTTTTGGCAACAGGCACTATTTCCACCGTGGAATCAGTCACTATCTATGTAGTTTTCTGTTTATCGTTCGTAAAATCTAGTTTTATTTTCAGGTATCAAAAATAAGCAATTGGGTTATTTAAATGTTTATGCAGCAGTAAAAAAAAAAAAGAAATCTGGGTTAACATTTAAAACATGTTTATACGACTCAACATCCATTTGTTTACCTCAGTCACATCTATTTTACCTGAATCGAAAGGGCGTCATGAAGTGTGGTAGGATGTCTAAAATAGACGTGATTGGTACCACTTTGCGTCACAGTATTAAAAGTTGGATTGTAGTTGCTCTCTTGAACTAAGCAATTAATTACAGCACATAAAATCACGAAAAGACCACCTTGTCACCATATAGCGAAATATAGTTTACGAAATAAGTTTAACAATATGTATGATGACGACGCGACTGAGCTAAAGGCATTAGTACTTTCAAAATGTCACGAACGTTTTAGGGCAAGCCATTTCAGTCTACCTTTTATAGAAACACAGAGCAGCAATCCTAATGCTCGTTTTCCTAACCAACATTATTTATACTCAGGAATGTGATGCAGGTGGCAAATCATGCAGAAAGGAGTGACTTAAATTGTCCAGTCTAATCTATACGCACCTTCGCACTCAGATAGAATCTGACCTAAAAAAAGTATGTGCCCAAGCGAACATTATCTTAAACAAGATGAACGACATTGCCTGGCGGCTGAGGTTTATCCCTGACAAGATGCCGGTCAATTCATTTCACAAATAAGCATCCCCCTTGCTAATTGGTGATTTTTCATTGAACAGAACAAAGTAGTATTTCATGCTCTACTTGACCCCGGCAGCCGCTTAATTGGCCACTTTCTGACGGTATGCATGCCTAATTTTCATAGTTCTTCTATGCACCCCTGTGTATTTTGTTTTTGTCCAGCCCAAACACACACACATAAAATTGCTGCTCATCACATAAAAGAGGCAAAAGAATACTTTTATATATTTGAGAAGTTATACGTGTGTCAGAAATGGCTGTAGGACAGCTGTCGAATGATAATTCGTCACACACCAAATGGTAGCAGGGCTATTCGTCATAAGGCACTTTGTCACTATGACAATTTGTCGAACTGTTAACAGATATTTCTTATTTTAGTAGCCTTTGAAATGTTTATCGAGCATATCGTACAAGAGCCCACTATTAACATTTCCCAAACTTGGGAATTCTGCAAAGTATTAAGTTAAACGCCCACCCCCTCCAAAGCGCCAGCATCGGCCGAAAATATTCACCCCGTCGCAACAGCCACGACACTGCCAGCGGCGATGACGGGGATATCCGCCTTCTTGCGATCAAAAGAGAAAAACTACTTGTGACGAGAGCATTGACCTCCTAATCTACTCTTGGAAGAGTTGTTTTCTGGGTTCAGTAAAAAGGAATTGGTACAAGTTTATGTATTTTCACATGAGGAATGATGAGGAGGACCGCATCATTCATCATGTGAAAAAAAAAAAAGTGCTTTCTTTGATTCTGTTTTTCCTCCCTACCTTTGAATCTCTTTATCGACTGCCATCTTTGGTTTTTACCGATTTGACTGAATAAGCGCCCATGTCTAAATAAGCCGAGTTTTCAGTGAAATTGGGGTAGGCACTTCTTCGGTATATTATGGTACTTCTAAGTGCGTACAATTACGAGCAACTCCCTTTTTTATTTAATTACTTTCTTTTTGACACAAGAAATTAGACTTTTACTAATTTCTAATAGACAGCGACTAATTACGTCTTGTCCACCACAATCTTGGCACCTCTGTCACAAATGAAAAAAAAAGGATGGCAAATATTTCGCTCATGTATGCGCAGTCTGTGTCGCGGACGAGCTACATCCTTTCCGTTTCGCGCATGCGCAGTGTCCGTCTGTTGCCCATGTGCTTTGAAAATGTGGAGCTCGACTAAAAAGGAGACCTGAAAGTTTTATATTCTATGCTTCTATGCTTCCATGCTTAAAGGGGCCCTGCAATCATATTTAAGCGTCCACCTTTTTTGCGGTTTCCACGTCTCTTGGGGTTCAGGCAAGCCAACGGGCACGGAGAGAGTAACTAAATATCAGTGCGTCATATTTTAACCGGACGACGCGGAAACCTCCTCCACCGACGAGGGCGACCCGCGGTACCGAAAGCGCGCAAAATGTGACGTCTTTGGTACTGGGTTTACTACTGGTCAGAGCCGCTCAAAGCTTCTTTTTAGTCGAAATACAATATATAAGTGGCGCCGAACCGTTTCAATTATTTATAAAAGTAGTTTTTGTTCAGTATTTTAGATAAAAAAAGAAACGAATGCAGTTCATAAAGTACAGAAACAAGAAATTACACGCCGATATACCCGCCGCCAAGCGGTGGAAAAAGCGGCGCATACTAGAAAGGAATAGTGGGATCAGGCGCCGACACGGAAGGGTCTCGGATGTACGCGGCGGCGCTGCGGTCGTATACTGGCTCGAGGATCCGACCGGTTCCAAGCGTTTCCAAGGCTCTCGGCGCGGGCTTGGCTGGCGATTTAGCCCTTTGGCGGTATGGCAGCGCGAAGTGGCTCCCGTTCTGAACTGATCTTTACCCCGTGTTTGCTGTCGTTTGTGGCCAATGAAGTGTCATGCCGAATTAGTATTTAATCGCGCAGCAAATGCAATGAGAGCCGCTCTGGCTGCCCGCTGCATACAGACTATCCAGAACACGCTTCAATGGCGCCCTCTCGCGCCGTCGACACGGAGTGCGGCAGCCGTGAGCGCTCAATGAGCTTACTACTTCTCCTCTAGTTCACGGCCACTCTCAAGCAACCAAGGACGTCATGAGGGAGGTTATTTTTTGCTTGTTTTTGTAATCTTAATTTGCCTATAACTTTTAAAATAAAGGGAATTTTGAGAAGAGAAAAGTTTCACTAAGTTACTACGTTCAGTGCGCTCAGGTTCGATGCAAATTAAAAATTAGTAAAAACGTCATTGGCAGGGCCCCTTTAAGTAAAATGTTTATCAACTTAAAAGGAAACAAGACTAAACTTCCTAAACAGGACACTACAAAGAAGCTGAATAACAAATGCGACCAAACGCTAAAGAGGCAGCTACGTGGGCAAAAAGATCTTTAAACATTATCTCCGGTTTTTCGAGAAGTTGTCCCGGTGACGAATCGGCGCATGACGAAGTGCCCTGTTAAGAGTTGACCTATTACGAATTGTCTTTCGAGAAACGGCCCATATCCTTAACACATAGTTATCTAAATCAGCTTCGAAATCATAAATTTGTTTAAGGCTCTCCCACATCATTCATACATGTGCCTTTCGAGGATAAAAACGCCAGAAAAGATTTGCAGAATATCTTTCAGATAACTTGGGGGTTCATTTACTTAAGATGTATACCTTTAAGGTTTATTGGCCCATTATTTATGTTGTAAAGTTGTAAATTTCTCTTTTTTTTCTTTAGCAGCAATGTTTTCTGGAAGTTTGTTCGGGGGTTGAGAGAGGGACCGCAGTGGGGGAGACCAAAATGCTAAAAGCATGTGTATGTGTAAGTTTTTCTACGGTGGTTCGGTGTATGTGCAGCGAACGTCCTTCCAGAGCACTAGCGGCGGCATTCCTTTTTGCCACCGGCGGAGCCACCATCATATTATTGCCTCTCCACCAGCACGCACACATGTGCGCCTTCGCAATGGACACCCTCGCCACAACCACCTGTATGTATGAGTGCGTGCATCCAGGATATTGGTGAAGAAGTTCCTCCGAGGGGTGATTTTCTTCGCAAAAATAGGCACTTTTTTTTTTTTTTTTACAATCTTTCTTTTTTTTTCGGTTGTACGCATCGGGAGTGGGCAATTTACAACTTTGTATATTGTCCAAACCTGTCGCGATATTTCCATTCTTTTTCAACTTTGAGGCATGGTTTTGCTTACTGCTGCTTGTCATTTTTGTTTTCCCGTCCTTTCCGCGCGGGTTTGTTCGCAGCAAAGGACGATCAGGGTGATTTTTCTTAACGTACTGCCTAGGCCCGCAGATTGGTCCGACTACTAATAGCAGCAAAAAAAAGAAAAAAAGATGCTGACAGCATTGTACTGTAATCAACACACGTTTAGCAGTGACAAGCGAGCTGCCATGTCGAGCAACTTGTGAGCTATTCATACTCGGCTAAAATAGAGCGGGCGTCAGCGGGCCCGAGAAAACTAGCATCGGGCCGGGCCGGCTGTCGGAAATAGATAGCGGGCCGCGGGCGGGTCTGGGACCAAGAGACAGCGGGCCGTGCTGGGCCGGGCTTCTAAATATCGGCCCGCGCAGACCTCTACCCTAGTGACGCGTAAAACAGTGGAAAAAAATATGACTGAAGAAGTAAGGAAGGCACAGACACAGTGCTGTTTCACCTTGCTAAGAAAGGTAGCCGTTTGTTGAATAAGGAAAAGTCTAGTTCAGCACATGAAATCGAACTCACCTCCAAAACCTCGCCCACCTACTGTAGTCACAAAAAGTGAACGGCCACCGTTGTTATTCTAGTACACCATACCGTCAATACCGTTGTCGCAAGTAGGGGTGTCGCGAACCGGCCGCGGTTCGAGTTCGACCAGGTCGACTTTTACGAACTTTTAGTGAAAAATTCGGCGAACCTTGCATTGAGGTTCGACTCGTGTGCGCATGCGCGACAGGCTGACCAGTTGGCTTCGGATTGGATGGTGATGGCTAAGTGATGAATCAAGGGCAGCGCTAATTGGTTCTTTCATCAGTTAATTCAATTGACCCCGTAAGTGATGACGTCACAACTTGGCGTCTGGGTCGGCTCTGCCTGGGTCCAAACAAACCGTTGCTAGGGGCGTTGTTATGGACTAATGCATGTAACTAATTTTTTGTAAGCAACCTAACTTCTTGATATCTAATTATGAAGATGTTCTTGTCGCCTCAGTGGCGTATTGCAACGATGAAAGCCATCTCTGAAGTATTACACTCCGCTTTGCTTTGGTAGCACACGACTTGATAGATTTGCTGGCCTCTGTTGCAGCGGGCATCATCACTGAATTGCTAAAGGGGTGTCCAAACAGGACACTACAAAACGCACGACTCCGACAAATCGTGAAAATTGAAGCGGACGCGCCCGCTTCCATTTTCACGATTTGTCGGAGTCGTGCGTTTTGTAGTGTCCTGTTTGGACACCCCCTAAACGAGCGGCAACAACAAGTGCATCGCCATGGCCGCACAGGCCTCCGCAATAAACGTTCTTTTTCTGTGAAGAACCCAGCTTAGTTCAGAGGGATGAAAATGCCGTAAAATCAAACCACGTCATGCAGATCAGTTACGCCGACGACCTGAAGTGCATTACCGGCGTAGCGCAGGCCAGCATGAGAAACAAATCGTACGCCGTCGAGATAAGTCGTTTGTTATTATTATTATTAAGGTTGTCAGGTTATTAAAACATTGCATGTCTATCGCAATTTCGCTTTTTTTTTTTTTTTTTTTTTTTTTGTATACATTAAATTTAGTGGATGTGCTCTTTCGGTGAAGATCTCCATCGAACCCGGGATGAGAGTACAATCTGTAATAAACTCACCTTATGTTTTTTATCCAGTTCTTTCGCGTTTTGGGGTTTTGCGGAAATCTGAAGAAACTGCAAGAATCTTTCTCCACGCGATGGTTACAATCAGATACGAAGCACCCTCCCATAGCGCGAGTCCGCAAAAAAAAATTGGGATCTCTACCGATCGCCTGAAGTGCTTTTCTCACGGGTGCATTGCGATCTTTTAGCAGACGATCATCTCGATCGACGCCCGGACTTTCGACAAACCATATTTTGCATCGCACCACACTATGAATTCTTATAAGTGTCTGAAACTCATTTTATTTCAAACAAATGCAATATCAGAATATTGTCTTTATTCACCCGATTCAGACGCCGGCGCCGGCTTGCGGTCGTGTGGCCGCCGGCCGGCGGGCGTGTGGCAGACGGCATTCTTCTTGCATTCGTCGTCTGCTGCAGGCATCTTGAGGACCGGAAGTTGCAGTCGTAAATATTTCAGAAACAAGCGATTACCGGCACACTTCTGTCGCAACATATATGACATTCAAGCTTTCTATATCTGTGATTTTTAGAAGTTTAAATTCACTCCCGATTATTGAACGGTCGGGTTTTCGTAGCGAAACCTAGCGACATGTATTTGCCCATAACAACGACCCTAGCAACGGTTTGTTTGGACCCATGACGTCACACTTACGGAGTCAATACAAGAAATTAAATTATTAACTTCTTCAGTGATAAGAATTGATTTCTTTTAATTGCAACTGTTCATAAAATAAAATAACCCATTGCATACAAAAAAAAATTCTCCAAACCTAGACATGCTTGTATCAAGGTCTGGCCACAGTGTCCGCAAAGTCGAACCGGTCGAATCTGGTGAAAAGGGTGCAAACTAGGGGTGTCGCGAACTTTTGTCGAACCAGATTTTTTGGCCGAACTTTGGGGGTTCGACTGGGTCGAACCGGTTCGACGAACCTTCGAACTTTTCACCAGATTCGAACGGTTCGACTTTGTGGACATTGTGGCCAGACCTTAATAAAAGTATGTCTAGGTTTGGAGAATTTTTTTTTTTTTATGCAAAGGGTTATTTTATTTTGTGAACAGCTGCAATTGAAAGAAACTAATTCTATTCACTGAAGAAGTTAATAACTTTAATTTTAGTACTGTATTGACTGAAATAGCGGATCAGCGCTGCACTTAACTCATCTCTTAGCCATTACCATCCAATCCGAAGCCAACTGGTTAGCCTGTCGCGCATGCGCAGACGAGTCGAACCTTAATACAAAGTTCGACGAACTTTCCACTAAAAGGTCGAAAAAGTCGAACCTGGTCGAACTCGAACCGCGGCCGGTTCGCGACCCCCTAGTGAAAACATAGAGGGTGAAAAGGTCGAAGGTTCGTCGAACCGGTTCGACCGAGTCGAACCCCGAAAGTTCGACCTAAAAATCCGGTTCGACAAAAGTTCGCGACACCCCTAGTCGCAAGCATGCTGCGGTTGCTGCGGTCGCAGGTGCAACGTGCAATTGCAGTGAGTGCAACGTTTCGCCGCTAGGCGTGCCACTGAAACAGGAATGGACGGATCTGCTTTGTCCTTGTCTTTTTCGGCGCTTTTAATTATTTAAAGGATATTGGGTATATTGGCCTGATATTGGCTGTTCGGGCCAACAACGTTCGGGCTGTTCAGTGCATTCAGTGTTCACCAATGTACTTTAAAGGGATACTTCAACGAAATTTGAAAGATTCCCGTCGTGTTCAAAAATAGGTTGAATATGATACACAATATCCGTAAATGACAATCGCATGTTTGTATTTTGATCCTGGTGGCTGTATTTTTCGTTATAAACGGCCCACTCTGGCAAGCGCTCGGAGAAGGCTTAGAACGTGACATCCAACGCAATCGTGACGTAGGTCGTCTCAAGACGAGCAAAGCTACGGCGAGGCTGACGTCGAGAGGATGGCCTAGTCGTTCCAGCCACCGAAGCGGCTGCTTTTGTACGAATTTTGAGTGACGGGTTAATCTTCTATAATCTTCCAGGGGGACAATAGCGACTTCTGCGACACACAAAAGGGATTTTCGGGAAGAGGGGAGGTACTCCTTCCCCCCTTCTCTCGTCGTGGCCGGAGACGAGACAACCTCCGTCACCAGCTGTCAAGGTTCCTAGACGAGCATTACAAACGAGGCGTTAGCGACATCCACCAGGTGCTCTTTGCTAATCGTTTAATTCGTTTTAAAGTTCTTTTTTGAGACTTTTTTTTAACAAGATATTGGTATGTTCCATGTGATACTGCTCTTTTGAACACATATAGACCCACTGTGTATAGACCAAAAAATGAGCACCGAAATTTCGTTGTAGTATCCCTTTAAACTGGGCGGTAGGTTGTGCTACCTGCTTGGATTGTGGGAACCAGCTGAACTTGCAGAAAAGGGCAAGGAGAGAAAGGAGAAAAGACATCCGATCGCTGGTCTACCAACTATTTATTAACCCTCCGCTTCTTCTACTGGTGTTGTGAATGTCCAACGCAGTGCTATGCATGAAATCCGAAGTGCATGCAAGACTAGAAATAAAACAGCGCGGAGTAGGTAGGCTGGTTTTGGGGGCACATTGCAAAACGCCAAACCAGGGGGTACAAGGAAACATGGGATGGGCGTCATTTGAGAGCAGGGAAGCGGTGAGTAAGATAGAATTTGAGGATCGGTTGAGGCAAATGGATGGGGAGCATTGGGCACGAAAGGTTTTCAGCTATTTATGCATGATGAGTATAGCCACAAAGTGGACAGTGCACTATTAAGAGGAAAGATACGGAAGAGCAAGCCTCAGTTAAGAAGAAAGTTAAGGCCACAGAAAGAGATAGGTGGCTGGAGGGAATGCAGACAAAGACGGCTCTGGAAAGCTATGCGGAGGGCAAGTTCGTCTGCTTCTTGCGCAGGGGGTAGCGGTGACGTCAAAACGCCGAGCCCTGATTGGCTGATCGCGACCCCCTATCTGAGCGTCGTCTGCTCCTTTGCAACGTCGTCTGCTCGCAACGTCGTCTGCGTCTGTCTTACCTTTCCTGCGACTTTCGGAAGTGCAGAGGCCAGATTCACGCAACGATCTTACGCCAAAAATGTGCGCAAGACAAAACTTGAGAAAAATTCGTATTCACGAAACGAAATTTTCGTAAGTTTTGCGCAGGTTACGACGAAATCCTACGACAGCTCCGAACCTGTCTTACGCACTTCTTACGATCAAATCAGCATGGCCGACAGCGTCGCGGTCGCGACGACCAACGGACGTTTATTTCTCTACGTGCGCTTCTCACGCGTCCCGACTTCAAGCAGCAAGAAAAAAGTAAAAAGTACTTGAAACAGACCACGACGAACAAGAACGCTGGATCCACAAAGACCCGGGAAAAGCTCCAACGGCCACGATTCCACCGACAACGACCAAGCGAGCACGGCAGATAGGCCTAGCAGGCACTCCAACTCGGCGACCGTCTGCCCGACCGGCTGGCGTGCTGAATGGAATATGCCCGCGCGACCCTTGTGAATCCTTCCCGTCTTGTACTTTGATCGCTGACCTCAATTTTAGATTAAGAGGCCAATATCTTCCTCTTGTCATCTCCTTGTTTTCCGAGGCAACGGTGACTCTCGCCGGTGAAAAAGCGGTGAATCTCCGACAGACGCAGGAAAGGTAAAGCAGCCATCGCTTTGACTAGCAGACGTAAAGCAGACGACGTTAACTGCGCGAACCCGCCGACGCCGTTAAAGAGTGCGGAGTCTCGCCGCACACTAAAGTAGGGAAAAAGTATTTGGGGGGAACTTGCGGACACTAACCACCCTCACCTCTCGGTTCTTAGCAAACAAACCTCGGCGCCTCGGGACACCTCGCCAGTGAGTCCTTTGACTTCCCTCCTTGATGCGCGCCTGCTAGTTGTTAAACAAAAACAACGTACCGCTCGAGTTATTTCGTCTGCCCTCTCTGAAAGGCGAAGTCGAGCTCGCTCGTAAAGACCTGCACTTCCGAAAGTCGCAGGAAAGGCAAGACAGACGCAGACGACGTTGCGAGCAGACGACGTTGCAAAGGAGCAGACGACGCTCAGATAGGGGGTCGCAATCAGCCAATCAGGGCTCGGCATTCTGACGTCACCGCTACTTCCTTTCTCATGCGCAGAAGACGAAAATGAGCCCACTTGCGAGGCGTATAGATTAAACAAAACAGTTATTGCCAAAGAAAGCATTTATGACAATTCTAGGGGAAGCTCATTGTTGTTTGAAGCGAGGACGGGTGTTCTGCGAATCAGAACATACAGAGCGAAGTACCAGGAAATGGATACAGTGTGCACTGCTTGTGGAGAGGACGAGACGGCTGAACACTTGATACTCTACTGTAAAGGGCTTCACCCTATGCCTACCGAAGACAACATAGATTTAATAAAGTTATTGGGTTTTAGAGACAGCGGAGTGGATTTCAAGACTGTAGAGATTACCAAGCAAAGATTAAAGGGCAACTCCGCTCAATTTCGAAAAATTTAGGCTTCCATGTGATTCACATTCACAAAGTAATACTCAACAACTCTACGTCTTCGGACTCGCGAAATGTGGAATAATATTTGTGTAATCCTAATTTAAACATCAGCAGATACCGAAACTGAAACTTCGGTTGCGTCAGGCAACATTGGTCTCGGGTCGTTACAGTCATGGGCACTAGGGGTGTCGCAAACTTTTGTCGAACCAGATTTTTAGGTTGAACTTTCGGGGTTCGACTGGGTCGAACCGGTTCGACGAACCTTCGAACTTTTCACCAGATTCGACCGGTTCGACTTTGTGGACACTGTGGCCAGACCTTGAAGCAAGCATGTCTAGGTTTGGAGAATTTTTTTTGTATGCAATGGGTTATTTTATTTTATGAACAGTTGCTATGAAAAGAAATCAATTCTTATCACTGAAGACGTTAATAACTTAATTTTTTTTGTACTGAATTAACTGAAAGAGCCAATCAGTGCTGCCCTTGATTCATCCGTTAGCCATCACCATCCAATCCGAAGCCAACTGGCCTGCCTGTCGCGCATGCGCACACGAGTCGAACCTCAATACTAGAGCACTATATAGCTCCTTCGGAGCAGAGTAGCGCAATCTAGAACGCCGTCTCTCGGCGACTAGCGGCGAACGCCCGGGGGTTCCAACTGCGGTCAGAAATGCATGGGGAACGTGAGAAAATCGTTGTTTCTTCAGTTTTGTGGGGATGTGCGGAATGGAAATCATTTTTGACATAATAATGAAACATTTTAGAATAATATGCGATAAGTTTTGTGCCATACAAGGACGTAACTTTTTTTTAAAAATTGCCTGAGCGGCATCATGCAGCAGACGACACGGCGACGTCACACCATTCACGTGACCCACTCCGGCCAACCCGAAAAGCCCATCTCCGCTGCGAGCAAAAATCGTCTGCTTCAAACGCCATTGCCTCGGAAATCGCCTTCTCAAAATTTGCACACGCATCCGATATTATTAAAACTTTGATAAAGTGTTTAGCGCTTTACTAACTTCACGACAGGCTAGTTTTGAAAAATGTGAACACGCCGTTAGTTTTTTAATCAGCCGTGTTATGTCGATCTCCATGTATTCTCCCATAGGGCGGGCCGCCTCCTGGAACCCTGAGTACCACGTGACTCGCGCCGAGCCGCTCTGTCGGCCATGTTGTCGGCAAAACACGGGGTTCAAAGGATTGCGCTACTCTGCTCCGTAGGAGCTATATAGTGCTCTACTCAATACAAGGTTCGCCGAAATTTTCACTAAAAGTTCGAAAAAGTCGAACCTGGTCGAACTCGAACCGCGGCCGGTTCGCGACACCCCTAATGGGCACCTCACGTCGAACCACGTGGTCTTGTGACGTTCGGGAGGGAGCGAGAAACAGGACACGCGACGCAAGCAGGTCCTTTTTTTTTTTTTTTTTTTTTTTTGGACGCGGGCAGGTTGCTTTGCATGGCGTGGATGGTGATGGCCCGGGGGAGAGGGGGAAGGGGAGAAGACGAAAGAGGAGAAGGGGAGCGGAGAAACAGACCGATAAGCGCGCAGGGCAGCGGTGATCACGTGAACGCCCGGTCAGCCAACACCGGGAGGAGAAACTCATGACGTCATCGTTAAATTTCGCTCTGAAAAGTAAAAACAAGCAAAACGTGAGAATGAAGTATGCATGCCTCTGACGTAGTGGTTCAACGTTGGCCGCTCCAACTCCGTGGCATTTGACTGCGCCGATGATTGCGCCTCGCGCCGCACGCTAGAGTTGGCAGATTTCGGCGACTTGGCTCGCTTGAAGGTTCGCTGGCCAGTTTATTAAATATATAGACGGAATTAGATCGTAATATTTGACATGGGGTCCATAGTTTTCTAAATATCAAAAATGAAGCGGAGTTGTCCTTTAAGTGAATGGTGGCAGAAAGCGAGAGAAAACTAGGTATTTTCTTATTAGCTGGTGGCAAGGGGTTTTTGTAGCCTCACTTTCTTTGCAGTGCGGAGTAAGCTTAAATAGTAAAACAAAATGGCTAGATGGCGCAAGCTACCGCCCGATCCAAAGGGCTCAGCCGGATTGATCTATCCATCGATCCATCCGTTGCACTTGCGACGACAGTGACGGTGGTAAAGTGAACCAGTTCACTTTAACGGTGGCATGTGGCAAAGAGATTAGGGGTGTCGCGAACCGGCCGAGGTTCGAGTTCGACCAGGTTCGACTTTTTCGAACTTTTAGTGGAAATTTCGACGAACCTTGTATTGAGGTTCGACTCGTGTGCGCATGCGCGACAGGCTGACCAGTTGGCTTCGGATTGGATGGTGATGGCTAAGGGATGAATTAAGGGCACCGCTGATCGGTTATTGCAGTTAATACAGGACAAAAAAATTAAGTTATTAACTTTTTCAGTAATTAGAGTTGGTTTCTTTTAATTGCAACTGTTCATAAACTGAAATAACCCTTTGCGTAAAAAAAAAATTCTCCAAACCTAGACATGCTTGTATCAAGGTCTGACCACACTGTCCATAAAGTCGAACCGGTCGAATCTGGTGAAAAGTTCGAAGGTTCGTCGAACCGGTTCGACCCAGTCGAACCCCGAAAGTTCGACTTAAAAATCCGGTTCGACAATAGTTCGCGACACCCCTAAAAGCCTAAAAGAGATCATACATACCACTGATCTCAATGACATAGAGATCAGTGATACATACTAACGATGGTGGTGATCACTGTGGCGACTGTGGGACTGTGGTGTAAAGGTTCGTCGTTTTCCGACTCTCTTGTCAGGCACTGAATTTGGTTCAGCGGGTTCAGCGGGTTTTCGGAGGTGAGGATGATTTCATGTTCATGTTCTGACTTCTAGAATTCTCCTTATTCACCAATCAGGCATCTTTCTTATAGCGAGTTCGTTTCACGGCACTCGTGCCCACGCGTGCCCACTCGCAGCGTGGAACGGGTTCGTTTCGGCCGGCACTCCACGAGTGGTTGCACTCTCCGAGTTCGTTTCAGCGCTGACACCCCACGCGTGCATGCACTCGCTGCACCGAGAAAATCGGGAGTGCGCCAAAATGCAATCCCGTCATGCCTCGCTCCGGCGGGGCCGGCGAGGAGCGGGAGCAGACGACGAGGGTTCGTCTGCTGCGATGTGTCGCGGCACCGAACGGAAAAAAAGTAGATTTTCTGATAGAAATCGCGTCCCGCGGGCCACGAAATCAAATGCGAGCTTGAATTGTGAGCGTCTGCTATTTCCCCAAGGAAGCAATTGACAACCCGTGATTTATTTGCAGGTTTTAAATCGCTCTGTTGCCGTACAAACGCTGAAATATATCAGTGTGTAAAGGAATGCTCAGAACAAAAGTAACAGCGGCCCCCGAGATATCTATCACCATCCGTGTGCGCGTGAAAAATTTAACATTTTTCGACAAAACTCCCCCAGCAGAAACCTCTGACTGCCCAATAAGCATCAGAGAAAGCTAGAGATGGTAACTTTACCCGAGGATTGGGCAACATCTTCATGTTTAACAGTTACCTACGTCAGCTAACTTGCCCCGTCGTATTTTGTTCGAGAATGCTCTCGTTCTCGACGCCCCTAACCAAGGCTAATATCTGATCCACCTATAATGACGATCCAAATCGAAAGTCCCAGTTTTGCTGGATATTCCAAAAGGCTAGTTTTAAGCTGCACCCTTTCAGTGGTTCACGCATAATACCATACTCAAACGGATCATGCTTCTGCTCGGACAGCATCATCAGTTTTCTTCAGTGTAAACGGTTATAAGAATTGAAAGATCGCAACCAGCTGCTTTGTAGACAGCTGGTTGCGGAAATTTACGCCGTCTGTAACTATCTCTACGGCAGCCGAGCTGCTTGAAGTCATCGCAACTATAAACTACAGGTTGCAGCGACCAACGTTTGTAGATAAACGTTGGTAGCGACTGCATTCTCGCATTCCCACGCATCACTCCGATCAGAAAGGCGCTAGTTTCGGTTTGAAGTCGGTACCTGTTCTACAGCATAGATGGCGGCAGCATCAGTCTTCTGCACTCGGTGCATTTGGCGAGTTCGTTCGAGTCCAGTTTTCCGTGCAACACTCTGTGGGTGCGATGCATTCTGGGAGAGAACTCGAACGGTGCCAGTGCGTGTGAAACGAACTCGCTATTAGCAAGGTAAGACAGCGCTATGTGTGTGTGTGTGTGTGTGTGCGTGCGCGCGCGCGCGCGCGCGCCTTTCTTGTTTTTGTCTCTTTTTTTTTTTTTTTGCACTGTTTTATTTTGTAAGGTAATCCAGTGGCGTCACTAGAGTCATTGGCACCCGGCCTGCGTAGTTCCTGCAGCATCGGTACAGTATCGGGTGCTGATGCCGCTGGCCTGTAATAAGGCGGAGTCTCTTGAGGGGGCGGTTCACCGAATGATACTTTAGCGGATAGTCAGGCGCCGCGGCACCCAAACATGTTTTCGTTGTTGCTGAACTCTATCAGAAAGTTCTCCCCGAGAAGAGAAGCATTGAAAGGACTAAATGTGAGTTATCTATACACGTTTGCAAGTCCGGCTTCAGGGCGCTGCCATCTTGCTTTCCTGGGGTGCGCTTGGTCGAGCCATAATCCAATTACGAAGCCTTGCTAAGGCGTCGTAATCGGATTATGGCCGCGCCCAAGAGCGCACCCGACTGAGAAAGATGGCGGCGCCCTGAGACCGGACTTGCAAACGAGATTCACTTGACGTCACTCACTAGGTTCGCTGGCATCGCCCACGCCGGTCGCGTATTGTGAGACCCCCCCCGGCAGAGCCCCGCGAGAGAGAAAAGAAGGAGGGAGAGGAGGAAAGGGAGGAGGGAAGAGTACCGCGATTGGCTGGCGCAGTCACGTGGTACGCGCGCGCTACGGGCTGTTCTAAGCTGCGTGCAGCCCCCCTCCCCCCCGCTACCGCCGACGCGAGCAGACGCCCTGCCGTTTTGTTTTGGAGCACTCCACGCCCCAGTCGAAAAAGTGCATTGGTGCAGTCCTAGATATTGGAAGGTATCGTTAGTGTGAAACTGGATAACATACGCGCACAGGTCTTAATGCTGACTGGGCAGCTACGCTACGGCCGTTTTATGCTTTCTGCCGTAACGTTCGCGTACTCCAGGGCGGAAGGGTGTGTTTAGGCCTAAGGACCCGTGACCGCTGCCAGCGTTTCGAAGTCATTTACGGCCTGGAAATAAACCCAGCTCGTTTGGCTTTCGCTAAAACGTCCAGTGTAGCTAATGTTTTATTTCATTCGAACGACGCGCCGCTGCGGTGTTGTGTAGTCTGCCCTACAGCGATGCCCAACTCGCCGCTTGGCAGCATTATTCACGGGTGTAACATCATTCGCCCGTTGCTGGCCTCAACAGGAATCGCGCCAGGTACGTATGAGACGCCAACGGAGCACAAGCGGTGATCTGGACCGCGAGTGCACGTCTGAATTGTGCTTTGCATATACACTGTCACGCCTCTGCAAGAATCAATCGCGCTCCCCGCAGCTAGTCGAAATGGAAAAGTGCATTGTCAAGCCTGTAACCCTGCGGCGAAATTGATCTATACCCGATGTCAGCTTTTTTGTGCTCCACTGGAAACGGTACTAAAGCGTGAACGCAGCTGCTTCGACCAGTGCTTTTTTTTTTTTTTGCGCGATCACTCGAGGGGCTGAAGCATGTCCGCGGGCAGCGTGCACGCACTCGTACACCCACAGTGGAGTGACGCGAAGTGACGTAGCGATTGTTACAAATTTAGCGAAGGAAGCGGGCAGTGAGAAAATATTCCACAAGCCGACTGGCCATCTACTGTCATCGTCCTCACCTGCAGCGACGACTGGGCACGTGTGTGAACGAATTGGTTGATGTCAAGGGTCGTCCTCGCTGTGCTTACCAATTAGCCTCTGCAATGTGATATGCCCACATGCCCACTGTTATGCGTACGCATGCTGCAGACAGCAGGTGTCAGATTTGTCCTAGCTATGCTTACCTCAGAATATCTTCAAAGGATTGTATTCACACATGTCCGCAAGCCTCAGATAGTTTTGCCCGAGTGACTTGGAGCCTGTGCTCGACACAGGGGGGCTATGTTGCACGTTTTGGACTCCCAGAAGACTAGGGAGAAGGAAGTGACGTAGGTGTGAATGAACGTGTCTTGGCAACTTCTGCAGATACTGTCATCAGCGACTACACCAATCAACATCCAGCGAGCATTGTTGACGTCACTTCCTTCTCCCTAGTCTCCTGGGAGTCGAAAACGTGCAACATAGCCCCCCGGTGCGAGGGCTGGCTTTGCCTGCCTGACCTCCATCTTTCTTTGCGACTACAAAAAGCTGGCCAAACTGGCACCTGGCATTGGTGAATAGGTAGTCTAGACATAAAGGGAAACCGAGGTCAGCCAGCGTGAACTTTGCTTCAGCAACAGGGTTTCAAAATGCAGCCGCAAAAAGATGCACTACATGTTGGGCACATTGCCATTGACGTTTCTGTTTCCAGCAGCTACAAAAATAAGCACTCTCATCTCAGTTTGTCCTCTTTTCCAAACTTGGTGATGTTAACCACTTGCGAGGTTCCATCAACCCAAATTTCCACTACGGAATACTGACACTTCTCGCTGCATGACCTCCACTGGGCCATGTGCAGTCAAATCATGGAATGCCTAATTTTTCTGAAACCAGTAGGGAAAATATACGAGGCAAGACATTCTCAGATGATCAGCATGGTCGACTATATATGCAGCAGACCCGACAACAAAACTCCCTGCACACAACTTTAGAAATCCATCCATTTATTTCAGGCACATTGCACTTGCGAGCAGGCAAGCACGAAAGCAAGTTTACATCACGAGCACTGGCAGTGCAACACAAGGCGCGCAAATACGCCCAACAAAAAATATGAAGCATAACGAAGAACTGTGGGCTAGTACTGTAGAAAGTTGTTAAAGATTGGTACACAACCTGTCTGCAAGGGAAGCTTGAGAAGTAGTGAGCCTATTTTTGATGGGACTGTCACATGCAAATGGCCCTTTATTATTTCTCTGCAAAGTCTCCTTTGAGTGTTATGCACTTCTAGTGGAGCCCACCCACTGAGAAAAAAGTAATTTCTCTTGGTCCTCACACCACTCACGTGCAGCGTCTATGACGGCTTCCTTGCTGGAGCGGCTGTCTTTACAGATCTTGTTTGAGCGCAGGGAATAGATGAAAGTCCGATGGTGCCAGATCCAGTGAGTAGGGTGCCAAGGCATAAGAGTTCTAAGTCACATTCATGGAACTGCGGGGCAGGTAGTGAGACAAGCTGGAATGTCTTGGAGGAAAGTCACATCGCCCAAGTTTTCTGTGATGTTTCTCGACAATGGTGGCTCACAATTTTACAACATGCCAAGCTCGATGGATTGCTGTTAAAATGATGTGGGAAAAGTAAAACTACACACTGGCATGGTTCTTTTCTAATGTGCTTGCTTATTTTTAAGCAGGCTCACTACTTGTCAAACATTGCACATATGAATCCAATGAGAGGGGTAATCATTTTTAAGTAGCCATCAAAAAAGTGAACACTATTAGTGGTCCCAGTAAACAGGAATGAAGAGGAAGGAGTAGTAAACCTTAGTTTGTAGACAGCAATCAGAGCCCCATTCCTTCCTGTGTGTGTTTGTGTATTTTGCACAAGCCAATGCATATAACAGACACGTACCAACTAGTTTAACCCATCCCCATACCTATTAGTGTAAAATAACATTGAAAGTTTAAACCAAGTGTACTTGGGGTCAAGAATGATGATCGTGGTCGCTGTTCTAGTGCTTAGAGCGTCTGCCCATTCCAAGTGCCCAACCCCAAATTTTATAACATTTGAAAGAAAGAAAAAAAAATGTGCACAGTACACATATATACATGTTAATATGATGACCTAACAAGCACCCATCCCCCAATGGTTTGTGACTATCTCAAAATTTTGAGTGGGCACTTGCTCGGTAGGTAGTCTGCCACATGAAATCGAATACTTCTAGCCTCTGAATTTGGGACGAAGACCATCTGTATGCTATATAGAAGCTGCCCACCAGGAAAAAGATAGCCAGGGCTGGTCAGATATACTCGAAAACCTATTCTGGAGCACAAATACTGCAATACATGTACTGCGAGGATAAAATACAAAAACAGATACAATTGTCTTCACAAGTGCAGCAAGAAAGCATTCTACAGGGTGATACAAGGAGACGCCAGGCTCTTTAAATCGACCGGAAAATTCGCTTTCTTAACCTATCGCTCTACGACTTTGTGCAGCGTTGCCCACGGATGGTGCATTTTTTTTGTAAAATTTGCAAAGAGCGATTTTACCTGAGGAAAAAGTAAAGAAAGAAAAAGGCTTAGCTCCTATGGAAATGCAGCGACGCCACTGGTCTGCAAACAACAGAGCGCCGTTTCGCATGGAGGTAGGAAGCTTGTGGAGGAGACACGACGCCCCCAACGATGAGCAAAAACCAAGAGACGCTTGTGGACGAAAAGGAGAGCTGGCTCAACAGCTGTCCAATAGCATCTCTTGGTTTTTGGTTATCATTGGGGGCGTGTCCCTCCACGCTTCTGGCTTCACCCCTGGTAACCTCATGTCGCCTCCAGAAGCTTCCTACTTCCATAGACAAGAAAGGACGCCTTTAGAGGCTGTTGTAAAATAAAAAGAAGAGAACTTGGAGATGCCCGAGCAGGAAAGAAAGAGTGGAAAACGACTTTGAGGACGAGCCGAGACCGAGGCACCGGCCCCTTTCTAGGAAACCGCGAACAGGGACGGGGAGCCGCAAGGAGAGCGCGCCCCATTGTGGGGTCATAAATGACGAGCCCCCCTCTTGGACCTTGCTTTGTGCGGGCCACTTCTCCCTTCTTGTTTGACCGACGGTCGAAGGTGAACGTGCCTTCGCTCACTTTACTTGAATCAGTTTTCACTAGAAATAAACCATGTTCTGTTACACTAAAAAACAATGAGTCCTTTCCCTAATTCCACACTGTTAAAAAGTTGGTGCCGAAACCCGGGAATGAAGGAAATTAGGACGTGACTTCAACGCAGAACATCCAACGACAGAAAAGGGAAAAAGACGAACGAGAAGAAGGCAGGAGCCATCTTGGATTCGCCAACGGCTGAGGCAACGAGCTCCGGACCATGGAACAACTCAAGGGGAAACAAACTGCCCTGCAAACACAGGTGACCAAACTCCTTTCTGAAATTGATTCATACATCAAAAGCAATGAGAAAAACGAAAAGAACCTCAGCATCTTTTCCGCAAGGCTTGGTGCCCTCCAAGCCCAACTGAACGAGGTGGACGCCGCCATCGAGCCACTGGTGCCAGAAGAAGCCGAGCAAAACTTTGTGCAAACAATTGAATACAATGATCAGGTCCTCACCTATATTGCAACACTTCAGGAAGAGTTGAAGGAAGTCCGAGCAAGGGCACCACAAAATTCGGATTCATCGGCGATGCACAACAACGGAAACGCGACAACGACTGCCTGTCGAGTGAAGCACCTGAAGCTCGAGCTGCACAAGTATGACGGCAAAAGCTTCTCCTGGCAAGAGTTCTGGGAGCAGTCCGAGCAAGTAATACCTTCGACAAGTTCGGGTACCACAGGGCTGCGGTGACCGGCGAGGCGTCAAGTGCCATCAGGGGTTTGCCTCTCACATCACGGTGCTACGAGGACGCGGTGCTTCTGCTGAAGAAACGCTTCAGAAATGAGGACATCCTCGTTCAGACACACATGCAGAAGCTCCTAGATCTACAGCCAGTGCGAAACGCCGACGACGTCCGGGGTCTCCGTTGACTCTACGACACCATCATCTCCCATCTCCGAAGGCTGGAGGCACTCGGACAGAAGCATCAGACCTTTGGTGCTCCTCTGTTTCCAATGGTTTACCGTGCACTGACAAAAGAAATCTTGCTGAATTTTAACAGAACGATCGTGAACGAGCAGGCATCAGACGTGTCGACGCTGGACGCTTCAGCTGGTGGGATGTCCACGAGATTTGAGGACTCTCGGGAACGGCCGATGGAGACAAGCACCATTGAACGAGGTATCGTGCCACTAATCTCACGACTGCTTGCCTTTTTGAGAGTCGGAAGTCCAGAACCGCGGGAACCTAGCTACACAACAAGCTATAGGCACGAGGCAACAGCCACGTGGATTAAGGGCAGAGAAGAAAAACGAGAAGAAGGGAAGTCCTGAAGAACGCTATCAATCCTCCGCAGCATTACTGCATCAATGAACGAAACTTGATAGCCGTTTCTTCTGCAAAGAAAAGACCGTGCAACAGCTGCCTGCCCTGCTGAACCCAAAGAGCCCGTGCCACTCTGTCCGTCTTTCTTTTTAGGGGGCAGACGACTGACGACGCTGCCAAGCATAGGGAGGAAAGATGTCTAAGGTGTTCACACCAACCTTCGCAGGTTTTGGACCCACCGACAGATGACAACGGAAGCCTTCTGGCGCCGATGGAGCCAAGAGTACATGGCGGAACTGAGGCATGTGCAAAGCCAGAAACAACGCCAAGAAAAACTGCTGGAAGGGGGTGATCTGGTTCTTCTTCGCAACGGCCTGCGACCCCGACAGCAGTGGGGACTCGCTAGGATCCAGCAGGTGTTTCCGGGAAGAGACGGCAAAGTATGATCATGCCTGCTCAAGATGCCCAGAGGGTGAACGCTCAAAAAACCTATAGTACAGTTATTGCACCCTCTTGAGATCGCATAACGGGACAAAAAAAAAAAAAATGACGCTGTCATTTTGGGGGGAACGTGTTGTAAAATAAAAAGAAGAGAACTTGGAGATGCCCGAGCAGGGAAGAAAGGGCGGCAAACGACTAGGACGACCCGAGATTGAGGCACCGGCCCCTTTTCAGGAAACTGCGAAGAGGGACGGGGAGCCGCAGGGAGAGCGCGCCCCACCGCGGGGTCATAAATGACGAGCCCCCCTCTTTACCCACGCTTGGGGGCCACTTCTCCCTTCTTGTTCAAACGACGGTCGAAGGTGGACGTGCCTTCGCTTGCTTTACTGAAATCAGTTTTCACTCGAAATAAACCATGTTCTGTTACACTAAAAAACAATGAGTCCTTTCCCTAATTCCACAGGGGCGTTCCCACCGACCGCGAGCTCTACTTTTGGCTTCACTTGGGATTTTCTTGTTTGGCCGCCTTGAGTTGGTATGTCGCCTCCTATTTCTTGCTATTTTCATAGTTGTTACCATTACTGATATCGATGAGTATGCATTATTTAACCAGATTCTAGAGCAGATTCTGTTCCCGCAAGTGTGGGAAGCATTGTTTCATAATTTATGATAACGCACCAGTAAAGCATATCATACAACACCAAAGCAAGTCTAAATATGTTGTTCAACTTGTATTTCTACGTGATTGCGCAGCAAGGTCTTACATGCTACAGCCAGCACGCCCCGCCATTTATAAAAAGCAGACGCCCCTCAGTAGAACTTCTCAATTAAAGAAAACAGATTATACAATCCGAGTTCTAGCACAATTTGCAGTTCAGCCTTTACAACTAATAAGCTCACATGCATTTTTATTTTTGCAAATTTAAACATGCGCGCTACAAGCAGCGAACACACTCGTGCCTACCGACACGAGGGCGTGAAAATTGCAAGGTTTTGCATTACAGCAGCTGAATTCCGTTATTCGTTCTACCTGTGATGATGATGGACTTTGAGATTTTTTACGTGCGAGGTGGACAGATATGAGACACCGAGAACTGCATTGACAACATCGACGTGCTTCGCGTCACTCTCACTAGTGACCGAGATACTTACCAGTGGCTGGAAAGCTACCTCCAAGCTACGAATATGTCATGGATCATGGACTGGGAACTTCCTAACCCAACAAGGTAATGGAAAAACTTTGCCTACTTTCCCTGCTCATATGTCACAGACCATACTTTGTGTTAATATCGTATGAATGTTAATGGGTTACACGGCCACCATTAGGAACTTCTAATTGGTTCCTTTGACACATGCTGGTCGTGATGAGGCCCCTCCAGGCTCGTCTGCGGTTGCTGCACCCCCTCAAAACGGCCCTCGGATCGTATGAAAGCGTGGCATAGTCGACTCATGGGATGATATTCTCTGTACATGCTAAAACTTGCACAATGTTTTTGTTCTGCAGCACCTTGGCAACTGTCAATTATCTATCTACATATCTGTTACAGTCTCTTTAACAGGCAGTAGTTGAAAAAGAGGATGGAACTTTGCAAGGAGAGGAAAGTAGTGACACATGAGGAACAAAGAAAGGATGAATATTAGCTGGTCCTGAACGGGTTGTTAGTAAAAGATACACCATGATACTTTCTTTCAAAGGATGCTGCTGACGTACTGCAGCAGATTCAATAAGAACAGTGGCGGTGCCATTGCCTGGAGCAGGTGCTGTTAGAAATGAAGCGCACAAGGAGCTGCAGGCGATTCCTTTGCACCTGGTTTGGAAGTGGCCTACAGCAGTGCCAGGAAGCACGGGCGATGCATCAAGGTGCAGCCCACAGAGATTGCCAGGTGTCGACCGGACATCACTAGAGGCGCAGGTCCAGTGTCCGCCGGCAGCCCTTCCAAAGGCTCCGGCACCAAGAGGAGCAAGCAGGTACATGCCCTGCACTTCCGCATCAAGAGTGGGTGCCTCACGTCAAGTACCACGGAACCGGACACTAAACAGGAGATTGGCAAGAACACTGTTGTCACCTCCGACCATAGCTGCCTCAACTTCTCACAGACACTTTTTTTTTTTTTCTCTTTACCTACCGTGAAATATTAAGAATCTGCCCATGCAACAATAACCCCCCACCCCCACTTTTTGCAACATTTGCAAAATAGGCTAAGGATATTTTTGTACAAAGTTAAAGGGGCCCTGCAAGGACTTTTTTACTGGTTTTTAATTTGCACCAAACCTGAGCACACTGAATGCAGTAACTTAGTTAAACTTTATTTTTATCAAAATGCACTTTATTTTAATAGTTATAGGAAAATTAAAATGACAAAAACAAGCAAACAATAACGTTCCTCATGATGTCCTTGGCTGCTTGAGTGGCCGTGAACTAGAGGAGGGGTAGTGAGCTCGGCGAGCGCTCACGGCTGCCGCACTCCGTGTCGACAGCGCGAGGGCGCCACTAAAGCACGTTCTGAATAGGTTGTACGCAGCAGGCAGCCAGAGCGGCTCTCATTGCATTTGCTGCGTGATTAAACACTAATTCGGCATGACACTTCATTGGCTACAAATGACAGCAACATGGGGTAAGGATCAGTTCAGAATGGGAGCCACTTCGCACTGCAATACCGCCAAACAGCCAAACCGCAAGACAGAGCTTCTCGCCGAAGGCCTTCGAAACGCTCGGAGCCGGTCGGATCCTCCTGTCCATACGACCGCAGCGCCGCCTCGTACATCCGGGACCTTTCCGTGTCGGTGCCACTGCTTGGTGGTGGGTATGTCAACAGGTCATTTCTTGTTTTCGTACTTTATAAACTGCATTCGTTTCTTTTCTGACCTAAAATACTGAACAAAAACTATTTTTATAAATAATTAAAACGGTTTGCGCCACTTACATTTTGTATTTCGACTAAAAAGAAGCTTTTAGCGGCTCTGACCAGTAGTAAGCCCAGGACCAAAGACGTCACATTTTGCGCGCTTTCGGTACTGTGGGTCGCTCCCGTCGGCGAAGGAGGTTTCCGCGTCGTCCGGTTAAAATATGGCGCACTGATATTTAGTTACTCTCCCCGTGCCCGCTGGCTTGCCCGAACTCCAAGAGACTTAGAAACCGCAAAAAAGGTAGACGCTTAAATATGATTGCAGGGCCCCTTTAAGTACAAAATAAGCGATTTGATAACAGTATCCAACATGAGGAAGGTAACACAGAGAAGGGGACAGACAACAACAATGACTTCTAACTTGCAACAACATTTATTGGCCTGAAGTTACCATATATAGGAGAAGGAAAAAGAGGTGAGGGTGAAACATTACTTTTTTTTCTCTTATCACTGTGGCAGCTTTCACTTTCCCCTTTTCCCTCCTTCACCTATATATGTGAACTTCGGGTCAGTAAATGCATTTGCCAATAGACAATATGCGAAATGCATAGTGCCATTTAGTGAGGCGCCGAAGAGCATGCTCTGTCTCACTAGTTGGTTTCGGTGCTGGCAAAGGCCAGGGTGCAAAAGCGTAGTTCTGAAAAATCCTTTACTCGCACAAACATTCGCGCAGAGAAAGCGCTTTCGAAAACCAGAAGCCCAAGCCCGTGCCCGCGCCTTTGCCGGCACTCAAAGCCAAATTTCAAGCTGAAGTGTATGTCCGCCATGTTGGTTGCGGCGAGAAACCAGCGACCGGTGTGGCAATAAGCATGTACATGCGCAAGAAAGGCGTCAAACAATACTAACCATTAGCTCGCAGGTGTGAATGAGGAGCGATGAGAATGAGCAGTAGGCCTCAATTGCTACCGACAACGCTATGAAAGTGACAAACAGCAGAGAAATCTCGACGCAACAAAGATGGCAGCGCACAGAGTGTTGCCAGGCGTTCAAACAATTTCGCATATTGTCCATTGGAAGTCATTGTTGTCCATCCCCTTCTTTAAGTAACCTTCCATATGTTGAACACATATTTTTTGCATATTGATGACCTATGAAGCACCCATCCCTAAATTCTGAGGAAATGTCTAGAAATTTTGAGTGGGCGCTTGCTCAGGATTTTACGGTACACGGGTTTATGTTGGCAAGTCATGCCTATATGTGGTTTTGTTTGCTGTAGTTTCTTATCAGTGTTTTACGGTAGTGTCGTAGCTGGTATTGGAAGACACTTCACTCTCTGCTTCTCTACAAGCCCCTGCCTCAAGTTACGCAGCAAAGTCATAGCGCTATCTGCTTTCCTTCGCAAGGGTTTGTGTGGGGTGACAGAAGAGGTTGTCGCTCTTACCATCCAAAATGGTATGCCCCCTCCCCCCACCTCAGCCAATGTCATGAAACAGACAATGCACAGGGGCATCTGTATGAAATCATTTTTGCACCAGCGACTTTAAGCCTGTGCATAACACTTGTGGCAGAGGCATCTAATGAATTCTTCACCTATTGTAAGAGTTTGTGGTTTGTTAAAGGGGCCCGGCAATCATATTTAAGCATCTACCTTTTTTGTGGTTTCCCAATCTTGGCAACTGTTTCAATCACTTATGAAAGTAGCTTTTGTTCAGTATTTTAGATCAGAAAAGAAACAAATGCAGTTTATAAAGTATGGAAACAAGAAATGACCCGTCGACATACCCGCCACCAAGCAGTGGAAAAGGCTGCGCATACTAGAAAAGGGTAGTGGGATGAGGCACGAACGAGCAGTGAGTTACAAAGGTCCCGGATGTACGCGGCGGCGCTGTGGTTGTATACCGGCTCGAGGATACAACCGGTTCCGAGCGTTCTGAAGGCCTTCGAAGCAGGTTTCGCTTGCGGTTTGGCCATTGCGCGGTATGGCAGCGCGAAGTGGCTCTTGTTCTGAACTGATCTTTACCGTATGTTTGCTGTCGTTTGTGGCCAATGAAATGTCATGCCGAATTAGTGTTTAATTGCGCAGCACATGTATTGCGAGCCACCCTGGCTGCCCGCTTCATATCCAGAACATGCTTTAGTGGCGTCCTCTTGAGCCGTCAAAACGGAGTGCGGCAGCCGTGAGCGCTCGCTGAGCTCGCTACCCCTTCTCTAGTTCACGGCCACTCAAGCGACCAAGGACGTCATGAAGGAGGTTATTTTTTGCTTGTTTTCGTAATTTTAATTTGCCTATAACTTCTAAAATAAAGCGAAATTCGAGTTACTACGTTCAATGCGCTCAGGTTCGGTGCAAATTAAAAACCAGTAAAAAAAGTCCTTGCAGGGCCCCTTTAAGAGTGCAACTATCTTTCGTCTGGACTGGTAGGAAGTTAGCGTAAGCACACACATGCTGTGATTTCGGGTCTTAACATGGAAGGTGTTATAGGGCTTGCTTCCAAGTCTAGGGCATGATAAAAACAATAAACACGGCTGGTAAATTTAGCGGGCGGGTGGAGGTGTAAATAGTCAGTGTACATCAGTTTTGTTGGATATGATCAGAGTAATATGTTGTTCAAAATGTAACCAGCTTTTGTGTGGGCTAGCGAGGGCGTAACATTAATGAAGTGTGATTTTTTAGCAAAGAGTCCTACCATCCTCCCGCTGATGGGAGGCCAAAGAGTAAGCATATTCGGTTGTGCGATTTTTGTATTTGTTGCTAAAGGTGCAACAATCGTCTCTGCTAGGTCAGCTTGTTCAATGGGCTTTCAACACGTTGGCTGGATTCGCTCTTGTACAGGCGGCATCAAAATGAGCTGGCTTGTCGCCACACCGGCCGGAGTGGCAAAAATCTCACATGTGGTGCCACTGTCGCGATAGCACTGAGAGCGAGGCTGGAACGGACCACCGAGATTTCATGCATGGGCGAGGCTCCAAGGTTGGGAGAACTCGTTGCAGGGCCAGCTGTTGGTTTTGATGCATCATCACGCCTGTCATGTTTTCTTTGTTTACAATCAGTTGTTGTTGGCTAAATGCACAGCTTATCATTACCATTAACCTCCCCCTTGCATAAAATCACAGCAGCCTGTTCCAGTCTTGCTCTACACGGCTTATCCCGTCAGGGGTAAGCTGAATCTGGTCGTCGCTCCACCTCATTTTGATGCCGACTGTACCTGGGATGTTTCTGTGGTTACGGTACACAGCTTGCATGTGACGTCATTCTCAGCCATGCCAATATTTTATGCGCCGCGAGCGTTCGGTTCGTCGTGTCAGCTTCACACCACATAAGTTGTAGTTTGAAGAAACCACTAACTGGAACAATCTGTCAGTACCCAGCAATGGCGACACTTGCGAGCTATGTGGGAGCTGCAGGTGCACAGCAGGTGCTCAAGTGCTGTCAGGTTGTTCATTACACCACACGTTTAACGCTTAAAACTGCAGAGGTGCTCAGTATACTCAGTGTACTATCAACTCTTGCCTCTCCCAGTTTGAAGCCCTTAATGTCAACAAAATTATGTCACTCTTCTTTACTGACTCATTTGTTCAACTGTTCAGATGTCTTCTCTCTCTCTCTTCTTCTTTTTTTTTTTTTTCTTGTAGTAGGCACAGCGCTAAAATTGTAAAGGAAATTCGTAGAAGCCTCAAAAAGGGATATAAGGTTCCGCTAAGAGACTTATTCCTTTTGCGTTGCTCACGCTAGCTACCATGATCCCTCACCCCTTGGCGCGAGTTCAAAGCTTTTTAGAAATTCAAACAAAATATTGTGTGCGTCCGTGCGCGCGAGCTTTATTGGGGAAGGTGTCGTACGTACATGAAGCTACGTCCACTGCTTTCGTTGCGCGAGCACTCGAGAACCGGAAACACCTTCCTGGACAATGGGCACCCACTCTTACCTTCCCCAGAGCAAACTTGACGACTAGGCGATTAAACCGTATATGTAGAAGACACACTCCAAACCTTAGAGTGCAGAAGAGGAGCGCAGCTGCAGCTTAACCGTCGACGGCCGCCATTGATAATGTCGATGTGCGTGCAGTTTTCTGTGGATTGGAAGGCGCCTAAGTAGATTTCAAAATCAAATAAACGCTTGTAAACAGTGTTAGTAATTAAATTTAAATGTTTTAGTTTTTTTAAATAATTAATTACGCTATGGTTACGAAACAACGAAACCAAGGCCGTATTCCAAATGAATTCGAGTTACTCTGGCGCACTAGTGCTCTGGCGGGTTGTGTCACGTGACATCACAAATTGACAAAAAACAATTAAAAACGTTGGACGCGGGTCTAGTAACGATGGGACGTGGTCAGGTTTTAGAACGCCTAAGTAAAAAAAAAACACCTAACACTAGAGTAAGATCGAGTGCATTTTGGAACACACAAATACGACGCTAACGACACACACGACCACCACCATCATCATCATCACCACCATATGGACAAAATGGCGCCGTTATCTTCGGAGAATCCTCCTTGGCTCGGAGTCGGTGCTCTTCGAACAGTCTTCGGGTTCGTTCTCGCGTTGTCCGTCTCTTTTAACTTCTACATGCTCTACACACAAAAAAAGAGGTACTGGTCCTGTTTTTTGTCCTTCTGGAGTTTTGGTACAGTCTGATCGCTTTTCATTGTGGTGGATATCGCGCTGATGTTTTTATTAAGGTTATTCACTGTTATTCCCCTTCATAGTCTTACGTTCTGCTCAGGAATTATACATGTTAATTAGCTGCAAACCAAAAGTCAGTATGTCCTTGGTCGTTTCTAATTGTGTCGTACTACTGGAACGCCCAAGAGCGATTTTTTCCTGGACACCTCAGACATTGACGTATCACCACAAACTCCGATCAACGGTTGACGACGAACAAGTCCTTGTTTGTCGTGTTGTATTAATTTTAAAACCTCATAGCGCCGTGCTGTCACAAGAGAGAGAGGCAACATAAAAAGGACGTCAATTGCCTGACAGGCACAAAATAGGCCCATCTGACTTTTTATTGTCGCAATCGCAGAGCGGCAGTCCCACCAAAGAACGCTGACAGCGAGGTTTGGGCACAATATTTTCGCACTCAGAACTGTGGCTGGCTCATATATGAAGATAAGTTTATTTTCCCTTAACTTGTACTGAGGACCACGATGAGACTATTAATACTCTATTAAACTTTTTTTTAATATTAAATATTCATACAATGAAACGTGAGATCAATTACTTATTGTGCTGACAATGACTCCAGTCAGCTTCCATTTGTAGATACTCCAGTGTCCAGTTATGTCACAAGCCACAAAAAATGACTAGGGTAGCCTCTCAACCCTTCCACAACCAGACCTGCAACGTTACTAATGGCGAATTCCACTGGGCGTTTTGGAGCGCGCCGGGATCAGTTGACCAAATCCGGACTGGAGCACACGATCCGAACGGGGTCGCCTCGATTTCGATCGCCCAGTGAAATAGGCTCACTCCAGAAAACTCGATCCCGGCGCACTCCAAAACGACCAGTGGAATTCGCCATAAAACGCTCAGTTGGAAAACTGCCATAGAGACTAATCTGAAAAAGTGGCCCCGATCTGTCCTCAAGAACCGAGCTAATGACGAACACAACGCCGCCATTTCTCCCGCAGCGGCCACTGGAGGAACTGTACGTTACTTCTATTTTGGCTTTAATCGGCCGTTGCTGAGCCAAAACAAATACAGCAGAAGAGGTTACAGGGGTGCCACCCCCGTCTCCCCAGCGAACGCACCGCGACTTACTACCGAAGTTAAAATGCACCTAGGTCGGGACGCGCTACCTGAAAGCACCGGTGAGGCATGGTTGTATAAAAACAATATTAATTGTGCTGAAAACCCTGCAACCTAAAGATTTTAAAAACATCACGCGCCCATCATTTGGTACTAAACTCCAATAAATTTCATACAAAAAGAGTCTTTTCCGTTTGTTTTTATGCAAAAACATGCTTTCTAAAAGCTCAAGGTGACCACAGTACAGACAAATGATAAAGAGTGGCGCTGTTGTCGTATTTAGCTCGGTCTCGGTGGACCCCAGCGGCCCAAGTTTCGACGGCGAGTTTCCCAACTGAGTGTTCTAGTAACATTGCAGACCTGTAAGTGACAATGATCCCATTTGCTATGGTTTATCCTCTTCATCTTTCATACCATTATGTCTGCAAACACTGGCGGAAGAGATACCTTGGGGTGCGAGTAAAATGGCGTTGTGAACACACTGGTCACGCGAAGAGTCAACAACACATAAAGAAGTGGTTGATTTACAATCCTTACTCAAGAAAACCAACTCCCTCTACCGATACTGCGTTTGTCAGTGTGCATTTCGCCCAGGGAGTTAAACACGAAAGCCGTGTCATCCGACACTGCTTGTTTGTCTATTTCATAGTCTTGTTGCCAGCTTAGGTCCCTCTAGAGAAACAAATATGCATTCAGTGTGCTCTACGTCGTGTGCGCCAGATGGGTTGGTGAGCTCCGACAAACAGGTAATCTATCCAGTGTACTCTTTTGCTTGTTTTCGTTGGTTGCTGTTTGTTGCACTAGTGGAACGGCTGCTGTTTTGTTGCACTAGTGGAACAATTGTTTATTGCCCTAGTGAAATGAGGCTATACTACTTTTGGTGCAAAACCCCAGTGCAGATGATGATTAGATGCGCTCAGTAGCGGCTCCGGGAGTCAACGAGCTTGCGCTCTTTCCACTAGACAGCAAAAAGCGACTTTCTGTGCACGCTGCTCCAAAGTAAAAGAGTCACACTCTTGTTCACAGAGTCCTGAGATGGTGCGCAAGGAGTGAAAGGAGCGCGGCATTACGTTTTTCCGGATCGCTGACAAGTAGCACAAGAAAGACGGGACACAGAAGAAGCAGAACGCAAAACGAGCGCTAACTTGCAACTAAAAGGTTTACTGAAAAATTCTGCCAAGCAAACATACCTAGTGCACACACACGTGGCACAATGCCATAGCTATCTTGATGAATAACAACACAGCCCATTCGGAAAAAAAAAAAATAAATAAATAAACAACAACAAAGTTATCTTCGTGATTCAAGGTGGCAATAGAAACAATTGTCGTGATCCATGTATGTGCACTAAATACAGCGTCATGATGTAACAGGAAGGGCGCAAAATGAGCATTAAAAAGACCAGAACAAGGAAACTGCCTGTACTCTACGCAACCAAAACAGAAAAAAGCCTAATCCCTCTTGATAAAATCCCACTCTTTCCATTAAATGAACAAATGCGGCGGCTACACAACACAATTTGCGGCTCGAAATTAGTTTTCTTTCCGCTCGAAAACTGGACGGTTTGAGTCGCACTCACCCTCTTCTCTATGGTCACGTGCCGATTTCTATGGTTGAGACACAATCACCAAAGATAATCTAAGTCGTGGGTAATCGAAGGCACACACCCGATGCTAAATATAGACAAAAAATATGATGCCCATTTTTCGTGGCTTGTAAAAAGCTGCAACTATGTTGAATGAAAAAAAAAAAAGTTGCGAAACCATGTGATTTTTGGCAACTTTCTCTATATTTCTTCTTCCCCAGTCCAGTTTCGGTTTCAAGCAGTTGCATTTTTTTACTTTATAAAAAATATATGTGACGCTGTCGCAAAATATTGATAGGGTAGTCTTCCGACACCATAATGTATTGCCTGGCAAAAAATAAAAGCAATTTTTGGGGGGTGTCACTGTCCCTTTCAGAACTTAAAAGCCATAATACTGTACTCAAGAAACATCACAAAAAAATTGAAGTCATGCCTTATGTACATAAAATATTGCACAGCTTGAAAAGAGTAGCAGCCGAATTCTGTGTGGTTGTCATCATTACGACCCTTTGCAAGTTCTCCAATATCTGCAATGCTCGGGACCAAAGGTTAAGTTGCTGGTTTGTGGTAAGAGGCATGGTAATCAGTGCGGCCTCACTTATCAGTGGTTATGGATCACACCTGCCAATGCACTGCAAAGCTTATGGATGTTCATCTGCATTGAACGGTGTGCAAGTGGCAAGGCGTAGGAAAGGAAGTGGAAAGGGAGATGCTAGAAGCGGCTCCGATACATGACTGACCAAGACTCGTGTATTCGCATCGCATCTGTTCTTTTGATAGAAAATAGTATTTTATTTTATAATAGTATGATTTTATTGGTAGGAATTAGGCTTTCTTCTTTTTTTTGGTTGCATAGAGTGCAAGGTTTCCTTATTGCGATTTGTTTTTAATGCACTTTTTGTGCCCTTCCTGTTGTCACGACGCTGTTTACTGTGTAGTGCACATACATGAATCACGACAACCTTGTTTCTATTGCCGTCTTCAATAATGAGATAACCATTATTTTTTCGTTATGCTTCATATTTTTTGTTGGGTGTATTTGCGCGCCTTGTGTTGCACTGCCAGTGCTCGTGATGTAAACTTGCTTTCGTGCTTGCCTGCTCGCAAGTGCAATGTGCCTGAAATAAATGGATGGATTTCTAAAGTTGTGTACAGGGAGTTTTGTTGTCGGGTCTGCTGCATATATTGTCGACCATGCTGATCATCTGAGAATGTCTTGCCTCGTATATTTTCCCTACTGGTTTCAGAAAAATTAGGCATTCCATGATTTGACTGCACATGGCCCAGTGGAGGTCATGCAGCGAGAAGTGTCAGTATTCCGTAGTGGAAATTTGGGTTGATGGAACCTCGCAAGTGGTTAACATCACCAAGTTTGGAAAAGAGGACAAACTGAGATGAGAGTGCTTATTTTTGTAGCTGCTGGAAACAGAAACGTCAATGGCAATGTGCCCAACATGTAGTGCATCTTTTTGCGGCTGCATTTTGAAACCCTGTTGCTGAAGCAAAGTTCACGCTGGCTGACCTCGGTTTCCCTTTATGTCTAGACTACCTATTCACCAATGCCAGGTGCCAGTTTGGCCAGCTTTTTGTAGTCGCAAAGAAAGATGGAGGTCAGGCAGGCAAAGCCAGCCCTCGCACCGGGGGGCTATGTTGCACGTTTTGGACTCCCAGGAGACTAGGGAGAAGGAAGTGACGTCAACAATGCTCGCTGGATGTTGATTGGTGTAGTCGCTGATGACAGTATCTGCAGAAGTTGCCAAGACACGTTCATTCACACCTACGTCACTTCCTTCTCCCTAGTCTTCTGGGAGTCCAAAACGTGCAACATAGCCCCCCTGTGTCGAGCACAGGCTCCAAGTCACTCGGGCAAAACTATCTGAGGCTTGCGGACATGTGTGAATACAATCCTTTGAAGATATTCTGAGGTAAGCATAGCTAGGACAAATCTGACACCTGCTGTCTGCAGCATGCGTACGCATAACAGTGGGCATGTGGGCATATCACATTGCAGAGGCTAATTGGTAAGCACAGCGAGGACGACCCTTGACATCAACCAATTCGTTCACACACGTGCCCAGTCGTCGCTGCAGGTGAGGACGATGACAGTAGATGGCCAGTCGGCTTGTGGAATATTTTCTCACTGCCCGCTTCCTTCGCTAAATTTGTAACAATCGCTACGTCACTTCGCGTCACTCCACTGTGGGTGTACGAGTGCGTGCACGCTGCCCGCGGACATGCTTCAGCCCCTCGAGTGATCGCGCAAAAAAAAAAAAAAGCACTGGTCGAAGCAGCTGCGTTCACGCTTTAGTACCGTTTCCAGTGGAGCACAAAAAAGCTGACATCGGGTATAGATCAATTTCGCCGCAGGGTTACAGGCTTGACAATGCACTTTTCCATTTCGACTAGCTGCGGGGAGCGCGATTGATTCTTGCAGAGGCGTGACAGTGTATATGCAAAGCACAATTCAGACGTGCACTCGCGGTCCAGATCACCGCTTGTGCTCCGTTGGCGTCTCATACGTACCTGGCGCGATTCCTGTTGAGGCCAGCAACGGGCGAATGATGTTACACCCGTGAATAATGCTGCCAAGCGGCGAGTTGGGCATCGCTGTAGGGCAGACTACACAACACCGCAGCGGCGCGTCGTTCGAATGAAATAAAACATTAGCTACACTGGACGTTTTAGCGAAAGCCAAACGAGCTGGGTTTATTTCCAGGCCGTAAATGACTTCGAAACGCTGGCAGCGGTCACGGGTCCTTAGGCCTAAACACACCCTTCCGCCCTGGAGTACGCGAACGTTACGGCAGAAAGCATAAAACGGCCGTAGCGTAGCTGCCCAGTCAGCATTAAGACCTGTGCGCGTATGTTATCCAGTTTCACACTAACGATACCTTCCAATATCTAGGACTGCACCAATGCACTTTTTCGACTGGGGCGTGGAGTGCTCCAAAACAAAACGGCAGGGCGTCTGCTCGCGTCGGCGGTAGCGGGGGGGAGGGGGGCTGCACGCAGCTTAGAACAGCCCGTAGCGCGCGCGTACCACGTGACTGCGCCAGCCAATCGCGGTACTCTTCCCTCCTCCCTTTCCTCCTCTCCCTCCTTCTTTTCTCTCTCGCGGGGCTCTGCCGGGGGGGGTCTCACAATACGCGCCCCGGTCGCCATCTTCGAGGTCTCTTTCTATCGCGGGTGTCGTCTGGCCGGACCTTTTGAGCGTGGTTTAGCAGCATGTTACAACTTTAAAGGGTCTTTTTGACCGAAACTAGTGGTTATTCTTATACTTTGATGCTTTTGAAGCGCCGTAAAAGTATTTTTTGCGTGTTTTAGTTCGTTTTTGTCGCTATCGGACTCGTTCACCGGGGCCGCGTTGCTCCCTCGGCTCAATGAAGCGCTCCGTGTCGCGCGCCGTGCCCACAGCGCTAGCTCTTGCAAGAACTGATTTTTCTACTTTGGTGCTTTTGTAGCACGGTGGCACGGTGTGATTACTCTTCATTTTGTTTTGCTAGTTTCTTTATTGTTTTTCTCTAGTGCATTTTCTGCACTACGGTCGTGTAACCTAACGTCCCTGGATATTTTTTTCGTTTTTACAGGTAGCGACAACTTTCCTCCTTTCCATCTACGATTCCCCTTTCCCCCCCCAAACTTTTCTCCTCTCCCTCTCTAGCGCCGCCATTCGCTTCCTAACGTCAGACGGAAAGACGGTTCCGCTGTGTTATTATGCGGTTAGCATAGCGTAGTCTTCCTTGTTTTGGCAATTTTCTGCGCGTGAAATGAATTTGGATATCATCGAGTTACTTACGTGATTGGAAGGTAAGCTGTTATTTCTAAAAAAGCACATATACATATGAATATTTTGCCACAATCCCTATCATACCGCGGCGAGAGGTTTCGCGAGCAGTGCTCCCGGCGATGCTAGATATGTGCGCGCCTGCGTTACAATAAACTATTTATATTTGTAATAAAGACAAATGTCCTGTAAATATTTCATTTCGTCATCGATAGAGCCGCATAATTAAGCTATTGTGAGAACTCTATTTTGTTTGCAACCATTCTCCCTCGTGGCGAGCGTTGGTAATGCTACGGATAGGTGTGCACGGTGTAGTCGCAAACGCGTCTGGAACTCATTATTTTGGGGTGTATTTACATGATTTCAACATAAATTTCGTTAGCAGTACTAGTAGCAGTGTTTGGATGGAAAACAAACGTCGTGCAAAGTAGTGACCTTGACGAGTTTGGACGGTGCGAGGCCCGTGCGGATGAATTTACAGCACTTAACTCACCAGTACCAAACAATATGTCGGGTGAAGTTACACCATCGCACGTGTTTACCCCACATGCGATAACGGGCAATCTCGTCTTCGAACATCTACTGCGGAGCCGTGTTTGGTCTCAAGTACCTCTGAAGGATTTGAGCTGTGAACTTTCGCTGTTTTTGAAGTTATTTTTTGAGATACCCGATTGGGGGCAATATTTGCTGGATAGCACACCTTCAACGTGCAGTGAAGAAATGTTTCGCACAACTTAGATTATTTTGCCGCATTAAACGGTGAATCCAAGACCAATTTTATTAGATCGCGGTCAAGGAATTCGTTATGAACGTGTTTAATGTCTCTCTCTACTTCTTTCTGCCTTCCACTGTAACATCCACGCACATAATTTTTTAGACACAACCGCCGAGACTGGGGGGAAGAAAGGACAACACAACACGAAGCCCGTACATTGTGCCGGCATTTTTGTTTATTTCAGCTCTTGTCGTGCGATTATATATACATCTCAAAAGACAAGTGTTGAAACTCATGAGCAGTGCAGTAAAATATAATTAATGTCATTGGGTTCACGCAAATGCAAAGCACACAAAAAAGAAAATATGCTGCTTCTGGTAGGGACAAAGTTTTTCCTACCAATCATGTGGAGCCATGCCTTCTGCCTCTTCGGATCGGCTTTCCGAAGCGGGACGGCGAACAACTTTTTTTTACTACTAGAACTCTGGCTGCACCCAGAAGCGCAACACCCAGTCATCTAACACGAAAACTTACTACTTGACTTGCCTCATTACGGTCCGGCAACACAAGGACGTCGAGATAAAGTCGTCGGCAAGTATCACGTAACACGCGAGCGGACGGAGCGGCCGAGCGAGCCGAGCCGAGCAGCTTGGAAGCAAATGGCGGACGGAAGTGGTGACAATTCCGGAAATCACGTGACATCGCTCTCCTCCAATAGAAACAGATGTCGGCGCGGCAAAGAATGACAGTACTTGTAAAACGCAGTGAAAAAACATCAAGGGACTTTAGTGTAACCGTGTTGCTCCATCGCCTCTGCGTCGTACTGTACATACGTCATGCCTTCGGTGTTCATTCCTGTGCAGAAGCATACCGTGCGGCTCACAGAGTACACAGCTTATGAAAAATGCGGCGCATTTTTCATTAGCCCAAGTGATTTAAAAACCGCATGTAAGCTATTTGGCAAGCGGCGAAATAAGCGACGGCGACCCGCTTCGCTACCGCTTTGCTGCCGCTCGGTCACTCGCGCGACAAGGCAAACCGCATGAAAGCGAAGGGAGCACACAGCCAAGGCGACGAGCGCTAAGTTTTCTAGAAATCCTAAAACTGAGCTACGCGACGAGCGACAGTTAAGGGTGAACCGCATGTGACCGATTTAGCGAGCGACAGCGACGAGTGATGGAGATTTCTCACGGTCGGTCGTCGCGTGCATGGTTTTTGTATTTCTAGAATACGTTGTTGATTGCCTTGGTCACTTGCTCCCGTTGTTTTCATGCGGTTTGCCTTGTAGGCGAGTGACCGAGCGATAGCGAAGCGGGTCATCGTCGCTTGTCTCGTCGCTGTCGCTCGTCTCGTCCAGTCGCTCGCTAAATTGCTTACGTGCGGCTCAGCCTTTACACACGGTACTCGGCGGCAACATGGAAACTAAAACGGCCCGCCCCCGAGATAAACCTTTTTTTCTCTTTTGTTCAACGAAGTTTCTTCAACTATATGAAATTAGCACACACTACCAACGTACGACCGCATACCCAGGCCAGTCAAACCGTGACCTCGACGGTGGCACTCCCTGGCAAAATCGAACCTGCAGGCTCAGTGAATACCACCTATACTATGTTACTCAGAACTACAAGTGTGTACAGGAGGGTTACCTGAAAAGCGAGGTCCTAGTGGCCTCAGAGGGACAACCAAACGTTGGCAGCCACCCCACAGGAGTGTCCTTTTCAAGTTCTAACCCCATGCATCGACCACCTAGATATCTTATTTAAACTTCACAGTCTATGGGTGCAAAATAAAAGCAATGGAGGATTACCGTTAACAAGTGAGACAAGTATAGTTGTCAAATTAACACCCCCAAACGGTGGAGGGAGTCCCTCAAGAATAAAAAAAAAAAAAGTATTCTGTAAAGTAGCAACGGAAAAAAAAGAAAGGAAAGGGGGGTAGTTTTATAAACATACTGTGGTGTAAAGGTTTCTCTTCCCTGCATCTTTGGCACAGACCAGAAAGCATGGCCACAGAAACTTTGTTTTCCAAAAGGCACTTGCCAGAAAGCGCGTTTTCATGGTACCAGTCGCTCGCGCCATTCCTCAAAACGATGCACAAAGGAAGCATACTTTGTCTCTCAAATTTATGGGTTGCACCGCAGGATGAATTTTGTACCACCGGATTTGACTTTCTCAGCAAGAACAAATCACGATGACCTTCAGCATAGAGTGCGATGACATCACATGCAAACCATGTCATGTGCCGACCGGTTCAGTTTCCTCATGAAATGCGATGTTCGCAACACTAGCAAAAGTAGATGTCAAAATTGTAAAGTTGTGCAGTATATGTAGCAGTCTCAATGATATACAGCTGCCTAATAAAATGTTGGAGAGCATGACTGATAAGGCACACAGCAGTAAAGTGAGGCGCCAAAACCGGTGCACGTAAAACCGAATATAACATCAACCTCTCGAAGCAGCATTTTGCGCAATTTCGACTTCGTGCAAGCTGATGCCCAAGTGTGATTTGTGTTAGGATTAGAAGAACCTTTGTTTGTCCTTCGCGCTATTTATATGTAATTTGGAACTCTTATTACATATGTATGTATTTCTTTTTGCAGTAAGGCATCATGCAATAGATTCTTGTGAAGATCATAATTTATTATCCTTCTCTTTCTGCACATCTCATGTATTTCCCTTCAGATCTCTCATGTGAGTACTAAGTTCTTTATGGCATACTCAGTGATGTGATTGCTGTGCCAAACTGTGCCAAGGGGCTAATCCTGCTAAGTTTTGCCAAAATATGGGTAATCTGCGCCAAGCCTGCTCCAAAAAACCAATTTCGGTCACCTCTCAACACTGAAACTAAATTGAGTACCGTAATTGAGCATGCATGTGTTATGTGGCACAAGTGGCCGCCCGACACAAAGTACCCTGCATCAATTGTCCATCCGGTTGTGCATAGTTTACCCACCGTCTCACGTTTCGCGCTCTCGTCTTCTCGTCTTGCGTCTTTTTTCATATATTTTTAATGATAAATGCGGGTGTGCCTGGACGCTCCGACGCTAGCGTGACGCATGACGGTTAGCAGGCCGTCATGCTGTGAAACAAACCTACGTTTTTGCACGGCGGGAGTCACTTTGTGAGGTGAAGCACTCGCTCCTGAATGCAACGGCCGTGGGAAAACTATATTCGGTCCCTGCCTTCCAGTCACCGTGATCGCGCGACGTCGGGTGTTGCTGTCCCCACGTCGCCGCAGATATGGCGCTTTCTAATATGAAACTAAGTACTGCTGCATGTTCATCAACATTCCTGTTCTTGTTTAAATCGTACGTTACTACAAAAATCCTTCTTTAAGTAAGCTTTCTTCCGAGAGGGGTCCCGGTACGTGAAATATCTGCTGCGAAAGAAAGTTGGTGAAGAGAAGTAAGCTAAAGCAAAGAAGGCAATGTATGCAAGCTGAACCCACACAGCGCGCTTGTTTGTCTCGAGTTCAGTCGTTGCACAAAGAGCTCTAAGAACTTTTTGACCCTGGCTCGCAATGTCTTGCATTGATGCACTCAGGTTATATTTTTTTTTGTGTGTGTGTTGAGCTTGTACCTTGTTTGCCAGCCTGGCAAGCACGTGCTGCTGGACTGTCTTTTGTTGTATGCTTGACATTTGCATTTTGCATACAATCTTAGGAATCAGTTGGCGATGGAACGAAGTGACATGGTTTCGCTTTCGACCGAACAGCCGTTGTCTCCGCTCGCGCGACAAAGCACGCGCAACTGCAAGCCTGCCAAAGTTGCCTTCACGTGTATGCGAACATGACTGTACGACAGAGGCACCAGTCGGGACGCTGGCAATCCATTGTTTTAAGTTTGCTTTTGGTGAAAATCTGGTACGTCAGGAACCAGTAAAATGGTGGCCAAGCGGTTTTTCAATATTACTCGGCAAATGCTTTCGACGAAAATCTGGCACGTTGGGAACCAGTAAAACGGTGGCAAGCGGTTTTTCGGAATTGCTCGGCAGTACCTACAGCACTGTACACTTGTGGGATGTCCCAGCAGTAAAATCACAAGCAGCGAATTCGGTCATAACACGTCACATCAGAACAAAACACACAGGTGCCCTTCGTTTGTATAGCACTTAAAAAAATATTTTTATTTTTCTAAGAATATCTGTTCCAAAAGCCACTTTTGCTGCTCCGAAACACTGTCTTGACTGCTCGAAAAGCCACTTTTGCTGCTTCAAAACACTGTTTTGGTTGCTCCAAAGGCCACATTCGCTGCTCCAAAACACTGTTTTCGCTGCTCGGAAATGGCTGAGGCCAATCCCATCATTGAGATAGCCATAAACAAACTTTTCAAGTGGACTGACGAGCATGGGTTTGGGTTCTCTGCATCCAGAACAGTCTGTGTGTCTTTTTCTTTGCGTCGTTGGCTGTCATTAGATCCATCGCTGGAACTAAATTGAACCCCTGTACCTCTCAGGAAAGAGCACAGATTTCTTGGTGTTACATTTCATAAAAAGCCTAATTTTATTTCCCACCTAAAACCTGTGCAAACAAAATGTCTTTAATGTATAATCTTCTGGAAGTTCTATCTCAGAAGTCATGGGGTTCCGACAGAAAATGTTTTCTACAGTTGTACAATGCTCTTGTAAAATCTCATCTTGACTATGGTGCAGTGTTGTATGGATCGGCCCGGCCATCTGCCCTCGGGTTGTTGGACCCAGTTAACCATCTTGGCTTGACTCTAGCAACTGGTGCTTTCCGGATGCCCTGCCTTTAGTTTGTGTGCAGAATCAAACGAGCTATCACTGAACAAATGATGTACATATCTTAGCCTAACATATGCTTACCAGATTCTAACTGACCCTCAAAACCCGACTCACTCATCACTTACAAGGTCGAGGTTTTCTCGTCTCTTTAAAACCAAGTCAAGCATCGTGACACCATGAAGCTCCCACTTTGAAGACCTTTGCACTTTGCTTCATTTTTCACTAGACCAGGTTGACCAAGAAATCTGTGCTCTTTCCTGAGAGGTACAGGGGTTCAATTTAGTTCCAGCGATGGATCTAATGACAGCCAACGACGCAAAGAAAAAGACACACAGACTGTTCTGGATGCAGAGAACCCAAACCCATGCTCGTCAGTCCACTTGAAAAGTTTGTTTATGGCTATCTCAATGATGGGATTGGCCTCAGCCATTTCCGAGCAGCGAAAACAGTGTTTTGGAGCAGCGAATGTGGCCTTTGGAGCAACCAAAACAGTGTTTTGAAGCAGCAAAAGTGGCTTTTCGAGCAGTCAAGACAGTGTTTCGGAGCAGCAAAAGTGGCTTTTGGAACAGATATTCTTAGAAAAATAAAAATATTTTTTTAAGTGCTATACAAACGAAGGGCACCTGTGTGTTTTGTTCTGATGTGACGTGTTATGACCGAATTCGCTGCTTGTGATTTTACTGCTGGGACATCCCACAAGTGTACAGTGCTGTAGGTACTGCCGAGCAATTCCGAAAAACCGCTTGCCACCGTTTTACTGGTTCCCAACGTGCCAGATTTTCGTCGAAAGCATTTGCCGAGTAATATTGAAAAACCGCTTGGCCACCATTTTACTGGTTCCTGACGTACCAGATTTTCACCAAAAGCAAACTTAAAACAATGGATTGCCAGCGTCCCGACTGGTGCCTCTGTCGTACAGTCATGTTCGCATACACGTGAAGGCAACTTTGGCAGGCTTGCAGTTGCGCGTGCTTTGTCGCGCGAGCGGAGACAACGGCTGTTCGGTCGAAAGCGAAACCATGTCACTTCGTTCCATCGCCAACTGATTCCTAAGATTGTATGCAAAATGCAAATGTCAAGCATACAACAAAAGACAGTCCAGCAGCACGTGCTTGCCAGGCTGGCAAACAAGGTACAAGCTCAACACACACACAAAAAAAAATATAACCTGAGTGCATCAATGCAAGACATTGCGAGCCAGGGTCAAAAAGTTCTTAGAGCTCTTTGTGCAACGACTGAACTCGAGACAAACAAGCGCGCTGTGTGGGTTCAGCTTGCATACATTGCCTTCTTTGCTTTAGCTTACTTCTCTTCACCAACTTTCTTTCGCAGCAGATATTTCACGTACCGGGACCCCTCTCGGAAGAAAGCTTACTTAAAGAAGGATTTTTGTAGTAACGTACGATTTAAACAAGAACAGGAATGTTGATGAACATGCAGCAGTACTTAGTTTCATATTAGAAAGCGCCATATCTGCGGCGACGTGGGGACAGCAACACCCGACGTCGCGCGATCACGGTGACTGGAAGGCAGGGACCGAATATAGTTTTCCCACGGCCGTTGCATTCAGGAGCGAGTGCTTCACCTCACAAAGTGACTCCCGCCGTGCAAAAACGTAGGTTTGTTTCACAGCATGACGGCCTGCTAACCGTCATGCGTCACGCTAGCGTCGGAGCGTCCAGGCACACCCGCATTTATCATTAAAAATATATGAAAAAAGACGCAAGACGAGAAGACGAGAGCGCGAAACGTGAGACGGTGGGTAAACTATGCACAACCGGATGGACAATTGATGCAGGGTACTTTGTGTCGGGCGGCCACTTGTGCCACATAACACATGCATGCTCAATTACGGTACTCAATTTAGTTTCAGTGTTGAGAGGTGACCGAAATTGGTTTTTTGGAGCAGGCTTGGCGCAGATTACCCATATTTTGGCAAAACTTAGCAGGATTAGCCCCTTGGCACAGTTTGGCACAGCAATCACATCACTGAGTATGCCATAAAGAACTTAGTACTCACATGAGAGATCTGAAGGGAAATACATGAGATGTGCAGAAAGAGAAGGATAATAAATTATGATCTTCACAAGAATCTATTGCATGATGCCTTACTGCAAAAAGAAATACATACATATGTAATACGAGTTCCAAATTACATATAAATAGCGCGAAGGACAAACAAAGGTTCTTCTAATCCTAACACAAATCACACTTGGGCATCAGCTTGCACGAAGTCGAAATTTCGCAAAATGCTGCTTCGAGAGGTTGATCTTATATTCGGTTTTACGCGCACCGGTTTTGGGGCCTCACTTTACCCCTGTGTGCCTTATCAGCATGCTCTCCAATATTTTATTAGGCAGCTGTATATCATTGAGACTGCTACATATACTGCACAACTTTACAATTTTGAGATCTACTTTTGCTAGCACTGCAAACATCGCATTTGATGAGGAAACTGAACCGGTCAGCATATGACATGGTTTGCATGTGATGTCATCGCACTCTATGCTGTAGGTCATTGTGATTTGTTCTTGCTGAGAGAATCAAATCCGGTGGTACAAAATTCATCCTGCGGTGCAACCCATATATTTGAGAGACAAAGTATGCTTCCTTTGTGCATCCTTTTGAGGAATGACGCGAGCGACTGGTACCTCGAAAACGCGCTTTCTGGCAAGTGCCTTTTGGAAAACAAAGTTTCTGTGGCCACACTTTCTGGTCTGTGCCAAAGATGCAGGGAAGAGAAACCTTTACACCGCAGTATGTTTATAAAACTACCCCCCCTTTTCCTTTTTTTTTTCCGTTGCTACTTTACAGAATACTTTTTTTTTATTCTTGAGGGACTCCCTCCACCGTTTGGGGGGTGTTAATTTGACAACTATACTTGTCTCACTTGTTAACGGTAATCCTCCATTGCTTTTATTTTGCACCCATAGACTGTGAAGTTTAAACAAGATATCTAAGTGGTCGATGCATGGGGAAGAACTCGAAAAGGACACTTCTGTGGGGTGGCTCCCAACGTCTGGCTGTCCCTCTGAGGCCACTAGGACCTCGCTTTTCAGGTAACCCTCCTTTACACACTTGTAGTTCTGAGTAACATTGTATAGGTGGTATTCACTGAGCCTGCAGGTTCGATTTTGCCGGGAGTGCCACCGTCGACGTCACGGTTGGACTGGCCTGGGTATGCGGTCGTACGTTGGTAGTGTGTGCTAATTTCATATAGTTGAAGAAACTTCGTTGAACAAAAGAGAAAAAAAGGTTTATCTCGGGGGCGGGCCGTTTTAGTTTCCATGTTGCCGCCGAGTACCGTATGTAAAGGCTGAACCGCACGTAAGCAATTTAGCGAGCGACTGGACGAGACGAGCGACAGCGACGAGACAAGCGACGATGACCCGCTTCGCTATCGCTCGGTCACTCGCCTACAAGGCAAACCGCATGAAAACAACGGGAGCAAGTGACCAAGGCAATCAGCAACGTATTCTAGAAATACAAAAACCATGCGACGACCGACCGTGAGAAATCTCCATCACTCGTCGCCGACTCCCGTCGCTGTCGCTCGCTAAATCGGTCACATGCGGTTCACCCTTAACTGTCGCTCGTCGCGTAGCTCGGTTTTAGGATTTCTAAAAAAACTTAGCGCTCGTCGCCTTGGCTGTGTGCTCCCGTCGCTTTCATGCGGTTTGCCTTGTCGCGCGAGTGACCGAGCAGCAGCAAAGCGGGTCGCCGTCGCTTATTTCGCCGCTTGCCAAATAGCTTACATGCAGTTTTTAAATCACTTGGGCTAATGAAAAATGCGCCGCATTTTTCATTAGCCCAAGTGATTTTTCATTAGCCCAAGAGACCTTTGCACTTTGCTTCATTTTTCACTAGACCAGGTTGACTTCATTTGGAAAGCCGATAACGGTTTTCCTCCTTGGAAGACGCTGCCAGTTGCTTGCGATTGGTCTCTTACGAAATTGAACAAACATGCCATTTCCCACGCTGTAATTCAGCGAGAGTTTTGTGAAGTACAATTCAAGTACAGTGGTTATCTTCGTATTTGTACAGATAGCACCAAGACTTCATCTTTTATTAGCTGTCGTATGTATTCAGAATGAGTCTCTAAAGTTGAGCGACTTAATTTGATTGCCAGCATTTTTACTCCAGAACTCTATGCAGTATCAAATTGTCTACATTATTCGTAAGAAAATAATAAGGGCTGTTCTATTTGTTGTTGGATAACAAATGCAGGATAAACTCAACGCTGCTCTACACGGCAGTCAAAGCAAAAGATTTTGTTGGGTACCTAGTCACGTTGGCATAGAAGGCAACAAGAGGGCCAACAGGCTTGCGGGTCCTGGGGGTACTTTCTCCAATCGTCTTAGAGTTTACCATTTCAGGATATAAAGCCTTCAGTAAAGTGGTCGCTTTTTGTTTTTGGCATTTGGAATGGGACAGGGAGTGCAAAACAAGCTCCACCTTACTAAGCCTGCTCTTGAGGCCTGGGAAAGCTCTTTATACAAGAGTCCACTACATGAAACCTTGTGCCGTCTGAGAATTTGGGCATTCCTTCGTCACTCAGAAATACCTACTTTGCGAGGAAGATCCACCGCTCTGTGATCAGTGTGGTGATACTGTTACTATTTTTCACATCTAGTGGTCCTCTCCTGGTCTGGAGCCAAAGCCTCGCATTCATTTTCTCGAGTTTTTTTCGTCAGCAGATCCAATTTCATCCGGGTCTTCTGCTGGAGGAGAATCCTACAGTCCCTTCTATCCGAGTAATAGACTTTCTTACTAGCATTGGCATTTAACACCAAGTATAGTTTCACACCAAGTTTTAGGTTGCAATTTTGTGAAACCCCTACCGAAGTATATTGATTGTCACTTTAGTTTGGCGCAGATGGCCTCGTAGCTTTTTCGCCATTAATTTTCAAAATCATTGTTATCACTAACTTTCCGCTGTGTAAACATGCAACGCAATTACAGTTACAGGAGCTTGGTGGAAAACAGCTTGGCTTCAGTGAGACGGTGTTTGGCGGGTATCTTTGGAGCCTGACCTCATTCAGCAGTCCGCATGGAACCGAATCAGTCTTCAAGTCATGGTAAGTCTATCGTTTTCACGTCTATAATAAACATAAAACAGTGGCGGTGGCTTGACTATGGCTGTTCGTAGTCTAGAGCCGCTCTTGTCCAGCTGTCCTCGGACTGCTGGGTACGGGAGAATTCCGAGATCCTCCGCCAGGGAGGCGTCTCCGCTAGAGTCCGAATCGCAGAAAGGTGTGCATGGTGATAAGGGCTGGGCTTGGAGAAGACAAAAGCAGCAAACTAGGAATTTTAAGGGAGGTTCATGGCAGTGGTGATTGAGCATAGGGCAAGTTAAGTGTTGAAAGGTTTTTCCGGCGATTTCTTCATGATCCCCCATTTGCCTGAAAATTTGCTAAGCACACCAACAAACATCGCCAAATAGTATTAATAATGTTAACAAAAAAAAGGGGCAAAGATTTTTTCCGAGATTATTGAATTTCCTTTTTTGGTCCTCACCGTGTTTTTCCAAACTGAATGTTTCTACTGGCAGCAACGAAAAAGTGACGCCAGTGGAAGGCATGGGTTCACTCTTTGGACTGTAGAATTTGTTCCCAACTGATTCCAAGCAGTTTCATGGTGTCAAATGAGTGCTTTGGAAGCTTGCTCCAGCACCCGCGCACCAGCACAGAACAAATTCTTGGCATGGTTCATTTCATGGACATCTTGCTCGACTTGCAAGCCTGCCTTCCTCCGACGTTACGGCACTGAAGAGTGCGGGTATGTGTTAATGTTGACTTTTGCAACATTTTTATTTGCCAATTTCGCAATAACTATTCTTAATTTCGCGAAATAGATAGCATACCGGAAAGGGTAAATGCTGCGGATTCAGAAAATATATTGCATTAATACTTGGGATTGGGCTAGTTGTCCCTGTTAGTTTGCACTTTTTAACCTTATATTCAGAAAATATAATTGGGGTACCTCAAAAAATCGCCGGAGTACCCTTTAAGTTCCTGTACTTGATATTCCGGGCACTTCCTGGCCGCCTTGACACATGCCGAAAATCCTTTCCGGTTTGGGCATTCTTTGCACGCTTTTAAGGGGCAGCATCTCGGCTAAGTTTCGTGTTCTGTAATTCAATCAGTGTTTTGTGGTGTTCTGCGTGTCCAGGGGCTACGAAGATGCATAGAGTTGTCCCCTTGACTGCACAGCTTTGATTTGAGAGATCTCCGCGAAATAAAGGACTCCGCAGGCCGTGGCCGTCGAGCGTGGCCCGGGGCTGTATTGTGGCCAGTCGCTTGGAATACCCATCGATTTCACGCAAGCACTAGGCGTCCTCGCTTTATTTTTAAATCAGGGATGCACACACCTGACTCTTCCAGTGAGTGAAGAGACTGGCAAATAAAGATTGACTGAAAGAATGATTTATGTTTGCCACTTTCAAATGTTCAGACCAGTGTGTCGAACCGAAAAAAATACGGGTTCGGTTACGGTTCAGGTTCAGGTAAATTTATTTTGTTCCGGTTCGATTAATTCGATCTGTGAACCGGTTCGCGAACCAGTTCGGGGCGCTGAACCGGTTCGCGAACCGGTTCGGAAATTATAAATGACAAATTGCAACATCAAAATAAATTACAAATAAAACATCTGAAATCAGCACATAAGAAACGGGATACATCGTAGTGTAAGGCTCAGGGATTTCTACCAGTAATGGTTTCTTTATGTGCACTCAAAGATTACCTCACCGACGTTTACGCATTCGGACTTCATCTAATTGGGTCCGACGCAGTAGCTGTAAAATCCGTGACCTCCTTACAAACCCACTTACAAGTAGAACTCGCTAACTATCCCGCCACCTCGGCGTGTAAGCAATTGAAGGAACAGTGGGGAGAAAATACAGCTTTCTTTATTTGAACTAGCCTTCGGTAACTCAAATTAGACCCTTAAAGTAGTTTTCATTAAGCAAGATACGGAATATGAAAAACACTTCACCGAACGCAACGCCAGAAGGACGTAATAGGATAAATATTAAAATAGAAGAGTTCGCTGTCTCACAAATATGTTAGCTTCTAAGTGCCTATACGAAACCGGATGCGTTATTATCAAACTCCACAGCCTTTTCTTTTCTCATTCCGATGGAAGCAAGCTTCAAGAACTCGCGCGTTCTAGAAACGTGTTATGAAATGAGCACACAGCAGCATTTAGGATTTACGAGATTGTAGGAAAATGAAATCCCGTGACGTGATTTTTTTTTTTTGCACAGCCTTCCAATTCTTTTTCTTCCGTGCAAGCCGCGACCAGCGCAATACTGGTTCCTATGTCAAGATTCATGGATGCAGCGTTTGTCAAGATTCATGGATGCAGCGTTTATATTCTTAAGACTGAGTGGAGAAGAAAAATATGTAAGCGAGCTGTGTGTCAGTTGACGGCACTTAAAAAACAAATGGCATTGATAGCACATTCATTGTCAACAGCGCGTGGCTGAACCGTTCTGACATGAGCCGGTGACCGTTATTTTTTTTCCGGTTCAGTTCCGGTTCGGGTTCATCGCGATAAAAATGTAACGGTTCGGGTTCAGTTCTGGAAAAAATACCGGTTCGGTTCCGGTTTTCGGTTCGGTTCCGGTTCGACACCCTGATTCAGACAATGAAAAATATAAATAAATTTACATTTTAGCTGGAGGCATACGCTGCCGTAGGGCCATACATGAAGAGATGCCGACTATATTTAGATAACAGGTATTCATAAGCACTGCATGGGACATTTAATGATACAATAATAATTATGTTGGTTGTGTTAAAGCAAAATGCTTTCACTCGCATATATTTTCACGCACTTGCACGTTTGTCATGGTTTATGTGACAGTCCTGAACGAATACGAATTGAGGAACCCACAAACATACAAAGTAATGAAGGGTAAATTTTGGGAACATGTCGGCAGAGGACTGATGATTGGGACCTTTCAACATAGAACTGAATCTGGGAATCCGCAAGCTGGCATTGCGGCCGAGATTACCTGAGAGTCACGAAAGCTTTTTCTTTTACGTCGTGCATCAAGTGCCTCTTCATGAAGGAAGACAAGTACAAGCTGCCTCTTTCGAACAAAGAAAATGGCGAGCCCCTTGCACGGTGAGGCGGAAGTGCCACCATTTGAGGGAAAATCAGCGGGCTTTGGCCACGGATGTCGGCAGGATTTTTTCTTGCTGGGAGCAAAACTTTCGCACCCGACATTCTTTTTTTTCTTTATTGGAAGAGGGAGGGAGGGAGGCGGCAGGGCATTGTCACGGGGTAAAAAATATTCCTTGCAATCTACGGAAATACATAATGACCAGAATAAACAAAAAGGTCTTGTATTAATGCGTCTCATCCAGCATATTCCCGTGACAATTTTACAACATATTATTCATATAAATTTTTTAAACAAATGTTGGCATAAACATTTTAAGTTTGCAGTTCTAGTTTAGTTATGTAAAAAGGGCCCCCGTAAGTGTTACAACTCGATTTAATCCTGCAGCCCGGACTCGAAACTTTCGTGAATGTTGAACGGGGCATGAACATATCAGGACCAACAAGATGTTGCTGGCAAAGGAACCAGTGGTCATTTATTTATTTATCAGATTCTGCAACACAGCAACACAATAAGAACTGAAAACATGTTCTCCAATGCCCATCCGTATACTTTCAAAACACGAGGAAATATGCAAGCAGGCTTGTCTACAATGTTTTGACTGTTCAAATAAAATCCAGTTTAAAGTTTCTATCGACGAACTACACTTCCTCAGCAACATTTTCGTTTCCTGGATGAACAGTCTAGGTAAACTCTGTAACCCAAGGTTTTAACTAATATTTTTTTAAGTGCTCCCTTTTGTGTTGATAATGAGAAAAACCTGTTCCAAAAACTAGCTGTCCATAGTCTGCACTGTGGGTTTTTATGTTTACGAGGCAGAATTGCATGGGGGGAGGGATTGGTCCTCCAAAATTGTGTATATAGCAGGGCATTCATATTAGTGAGACGTGACTGCATCACATGTTGAGTTTTTTACTGATCACTTCAAGTAAGACTCTTGATCTAACTTGCCATAGTCAGTCATTGCCAATTAGGAAACGTCATATCTAAGTCTACAGAAATATTGCTTTTGTTGCACTCTGAATAATGAAGTATTCAGACCCAGATTCAAAATACAAAGGTACTGTGGTGAACAGATTTTCTTGTAACGAAAAAATAAAAATAAAATTCTGAGAAAATGGGAAAACTTTTTAGAGCAAGGAGATATGTAAAAGGTGATCTAGAATTCAAAAAAATATTTATATATTTTTTTTTTTTATTTTTGCTTATCAAGACTAGGGACTCCCCTAAATGGTGCCAGTCGTATTTGAGTGCTTCCCTGAACCGGATTCTTAAATACCACCAATTTAACTGTACAACTGCAGCAAAACTCCCTACAATGACTACTCTTTTTTAAACTAAGTGGCTATCTTGGTAGGGCTTTCTTTGTGTGTCGTAATGCACAGTCTTTTCCTCTAGGTGATGGAGCCACTTTGTTGAGGGAGACCAGCTGCCCACTGAAAGTCACCGAGGACATCTGGTTTGCATGCTGTTCCTGCACCTATGTCACCAGAGATCAACATGGAATTGTGAGCCACCTGGCTGCCCATGGCGATGAACAATCCAAGTGCCAGCATCCTCCCCTGTCTGGCTCTGGCTCTAAGTCCCAAGTGCTCGGCAACACTCAAAAGAACAAGAGTGAAAAGCCATTTAAGTGCAAGCTTTGCCCTCAAGAGTTTGCTTATAACTCCCTTCTGACCTGTCATAATCAAATGCACCCTGGTGAAAAGCCATTTAAGTGCAAGCTGTGCCCGCAAGCCTATACTCAAAATTGTGATCTGCAAACACATATTCGAGTGCACACTGGTGAAAAGCCATTAAAGTGCAAGCACTGCCCCCAGGCCTTTGCTGATTATCCGTCTATGAGAGCTCATAATCGAACACACACTGATAAGTACCGATTCAAGTGCAAGAAGTGCCCCCAAGCCCTTGCTGATTATTCGTCTCTGAGAATTCATAATCGAATGCACACTGCAGTGATGAAAGTGCTGCACCGATTGCGCCCAATTGCGCCAAGGACGCAATCCTGCTACGTGCAGCGCCAACTTGTTATTTTACCGAAGAGTTGTGCCATGCCTGCGCCGAGATGAGATGTAGCAATAAAAAAAATAAAAATTGAAGTCTGATCAGCGGCAACTGTTTTGCAAACCGAAACTGCGAGGGTGCATTATCATCATTATCATCATCATCATCATTGAAAGAAACCAACATCTGAGACCAAAGCCGCAGAAGCTAAGCGAAGAACCATCCCACTGAGCAGCCCATTAAAAAACCGAGCTTATGGATGTTTTCAATGTTTTCAAATCCTGATCATGCTTGGCCGATCGCGGTGTTGCACGCATTCATGCGAGGCCGGGTTCGGCCATCTTTCTGACGCGTCGAACGCCCCAAACGTTTAGTCGTGTTCGACTGGCCCCCATTAACTGTAACCTGTTCAAGGCTCTATAAAAACCCCTAGGAGGGGAGGACACCATTTTGCAGAGGCACGATGCACTTCCAGAAAGTGGTTCCGGCAGGGCACAAAAAGGTTGCCACACAGCTGGTCCAAGCGCAGTCTGCTCTGGGAAGATTCTGTCGAGGGAGTGGACATATCTGCCGACACCTTAGTGGCTGGTACTTGCGGTAGGATAATAGATTCTAAGTCAATGTGGTATGCCCCTCATATAATTATTTTTAACAGTGATGCGGGTCAGAGCAGCCAAGTTTCAAAGAATACGAACTCGGCCGATTTTGCTTGGGTTACCTTTGAATTTTTGTGTAATGTGTTAATTTCTGCATTGTGTAATTCATTTGTAAACATCTTGAATCGTAGTGGTATTTTTGATGCGCTAGCATTAGTTCCCTGGTACATGCACCGACCTATGAATGGTTGGAGAACATGCGTTCAAAGATTGGAACATCGTCACACGATGGTACCGCAGCCCTGCGTAATGCGTAGCAACCGAAGATCGCCGGCGGCGTCCCCCTTCGCCAATTTCGGTGCCGCACAGTGGGGGACGGTGGGTGTATCACTGGGGTGCTTGTCAACCCGCCCCAATCCCCCCGTTCAGGCTGCTTCGCGGCGACAGCCTGCGGACGGCTGTCGCCGCGCCGTGTATGCGCCGTATACGGGTACGGGTTGACGTGTACGGGTCGACACGGCGCACCCCGCCGGCGGCCGAAGTATGCCATAATCCCGCCGTCCCCCACTACCCTCGACTGCTGGATGTTATGTCACGCCGCCGGTTGCGGCAGTGTTGCCAGATGGTCCTACAAAAAACCGCCAAACGACTGGGAGGTATAGCCCAAATATAGCCAAAGCCGTAAAAAAATATAGCCCAAAATAGCCAAGACTAAAAACAATGATTTTTTAGCCTTATATTGACAATTTCTCACACTCATACATACACGTTATAATCTCTGTTTCAACCCTCAGATGCACCACCTTTTGTGTACATTATGTTACTTGTGAATTTTTTTTAAAAAAAGCTTCGGAATTATGAAAATCCGTACAAAACTGGCCCTTCCTTCATAGGTTTCCAGAAGTACAAAACACACAAAGGCAGCTTTATTGTGAAGCCCGGGAGATATGATCATACAGTAAAATAACGAAATAAGGAGAACAGTCTGAACACTGGATGTTTCAAAGCAGAACCCCAATATCTCAGGACTTTACCAATATCCCACCCGTATCTTTTTCTTTGTGAGGCATGTTAGTGCCACTTATTCATGTTCACGCTATTTCTGATTGTGTTGTCCTTTCTTGGGGTGGGCACCGACTGGAAGGTAGTCAATTGTCTAGTGGTGAAACTGTGAACCTCCGATCTTTACAAACCTGGGTGCCTAAGAATTTTCACAGTGGGCACCAAAGCAGCATTTGGAGAGTTCAGTCTACGCCCGGGCGGACCCATATGCGTCCGGGTCGAAGGCGCGCTACAGGACCCGTGGTAATAGTGCAATCTGTTTGGTTTGCTCCACAGCGCTGCAGGGAGACCGCTTGTACTCTGCAAGCATTGCTTCACTGTGCATTGTGAAAACACCGAAATTTGTAGAAGTTTGAAGCCTTTCTTCTTCCTATCTCTCCTCTCGACTAGCCAAAAGAGAAACATTTTTTTACGAAACTGATGAAAAGTTTGAAAATTAACAAGCCGAACCTCAAAGTTCGGCATCAAACCTTAGGTTCGACAAAAGTTCGCCGCATTCTTAGAAATAGCCCAAAATAGCCACATAGCCAACCACAAAATTTTGACGCCAACTAGAAAAAAATGTAGCCCAATTTGGCTATATATAGCCCAATCTGGTACAACTGGTGTGCGGGTGCGTGCTTTTGATGCCTTCGGAAGCTTCTGCTGCAAGCTTTGGAGACCTGTGCGTGCACACGGGCTGCGGTCCCGCTCTTTGGTCCGCCACGCCATCGTCTTGCCATGTCACCGGGCCGTAAAACCCCTCTATGGACAACATGCATGCCAACAACGAAATGGCCGTTTTCCACGCATTGCGCGTAGGTCCTTTATGCACAAGCCAAGTGTCTGCTTGCAGCAGGGAAAAGAGGAATTTTGGGAACGTTCTGTCCACGGAAAAGTGTTGAGAGGCTGCATTCACGATGCTTTCTTATATAAAACCGCTGCACGAAATGCTATCGCATTTCTTCCAGATGCAGCGTAGCAACAATAATAATTTCACCCCATATTTTTATACTATTTTTTGTTTGTTTTAAATGAAATCCGGAGAATATAAATGTTTTATCAGACTTGTGTTTTGCTGTTGAAATAAAGGTAGACAGTTCAAGGTTTCACAGTGGTAATGTTTATCTTCTTTGGTGCAGCCGAAGTAAATATGCCACGGGCAAAGTGGCTGTATAGGGAGTGCCGATTCTGCACATTGCTGACATCTTGCTGTACGCTCATAGCCAGGAAATCGACTGCCAAGTGGGTGTGCACACTGCAGCACATGTGGCGGTTTTCAACAATATCTCCGGCCAGTTCCTGCCCTTCAGTGGGTTTGGATAGGGGATGAATTGATGCGTGTGAAGACATTGTGCTGCATTGACAAGAGGTAGATAGGAGACTTGGGAGTCAAAAACAACTTTGAACCTATCTGTAGCACACTGTTGCATTTGTGCAACTGCAATCTTTGTTTCAATCATTCAAAATAAACCTGGTTTCAATTAGAAACTTGCTGAATGTCATTGAAAGCCATTAAATAGGTCAATATTAGAAAGACAGCGTGGAGGAAGCACGGCAGTGTGCTAAAGTTGCCGCTCGTGGGGGGGATCGGTGGCCGAGTGGTCTAGCGCACACCAGCTCGGAGCACGTGGAGCGAAAGCTCGCGCTGCAGAACCCAGGGATCCTGGGTTCGAGCCCCACCCCTGCCCGTTTCGATCTGGATGAGCATCGTACCGGCGTGCGGTCGTGTATCACTACTGCGTGATGCACGTTAAAGACCCCAGGTTAGCGGCTGTACCGCACTGGCTAAATTGCTCATCTACAGCTGGGAGACTCGTCGCCCCTGTGAGGCAGACCAAGTTCTAGGCTGTATAAACATACACACAACCCAATTATTATTATTGCCGCTCGTGCAGCAGGAACAACTCAAGGCTACCGGTGCGATGACGTGCCCGCGAGCCTTGTACCTATTGCACGAGCAGCAACTTTAGCGCACCACCGTGCTGTCTTTCAGAAAATCGCCAAGTGGTTTTCAACGATGCTCGCCAAGTTTCCAATTGAAAAAGAACAGAAAAAAATGCGCACCAAAACTGTCGGCCATGGTCGGTTGCAATGGTAGAGGGGCAACCGAACCGTTGCAATCCATGTCGAGGTAAAGGCATGCGAGACAGTCTCCACCGGAATGTCTGAGAGGGGAAGAGCTTTTGGCCGACGGGTGAATCTGTCGACGCACGTCGAGATATAGCGAGACCCGTTCAAGGACGGCGAAGGCCACGCGCAGCGGCCCGGCCGCCGGCAAGAGGTGCGGGTCCGGCCGCAGAGCCCGCACGAGCAAACTCCGGAGAGGCAGCACGGCAGAGCTCAACGCAAACATTCAGCACATTAAAAGCGAGTCGTTGAGGGCGCCATCAGCCAAGTGCAATCTTCACCACTTCACAGATTGGTGATGGCTCGTTATTTATACTTGTAGCCCGAAACCTATAGGGGTTAACTGGGTTAGACTTCGTCAAACTTTTGTTCAGAAGTTTGAATTTTGTCAAACTTCTGAACTTGACAGGTTTGAAAATCGTTGACTTTCTTAGCGCGACAAGTTCGAAAGTTAAAAAATGTTGAATTTCACAGTTGAAGAATCAAATTTCTCAGCACAAAACTTTGAAAATCGTCCCAATTTTTTATGGAACAAGTTCTACATTTCGAAGCTTTGCAAACCCGAGGTTTGATCTTCAAACCTCAGGTTCGCAAAAGGTTTGTGGCACCTCTAGTTTTGATGCACCTGCCAATGACATTGGGCTTCCACTTGGGCGAACCAGGCCCGCGGATTGTTCGCCCAAAAGGGTGGGAGATTGAGCTGGACTGCGGACGAGGCTCCATCGTCCTCGGAGGAGTTGCCTGCACTGCTCGGGTTCACGATGGTTGGATGTCCGGGTCATCAATTTGTCGGTAGGTGTTTGACGTACCAGAGAATGAAATGATGTCTGTTCAGAGCTTAGGCAAGAGACCATCTTTTATATCACGCGGCACCTGCTCATACGAGACGGCGTGCTCGCTGGCATCTGCATTGGTGCGCTGCCGCACTCCCATTGTTTAGCGGTGACGTCGCACGACGTCAATTTAGCGGAGAAACTAGATTGGCTGTTCCGATGCCAGTCCCTCGGGTTTCATCTACAGACGGCAATGGAATGAAATTAGTTGGGGGCTCACGGCAGAGTGCCCCTCTGTTCTGGCTTGCTTCTTTCAATTCGGCCCCCCACTCCACCGGTTAGGTCGAGTAACCACCCAGAATGTCCTACTCAAATTACACAAACTTATGGCACGCACGCACCATCTTACCTTTATCAACCCTCCCCCCCCCCCTCCCCAAAGAACAGAGAAATAACCAGATTTCAGCACCACCCGGATTGAGAATCCCGAGTAAACTCCCTGCCTCCACAGGGATGAGGCAATGGCAAGAGATTAAGGGGGGAAAGGGAGAAATGACAGGTGTCCTGCTCCTGTGTCCAGGTGCCCGAGGATCACTGTAGAACAGCAAGGTGCCGACTGTAGCGGCCAGCGTCTACAACCCTTTCGCGATTTCGAGTTAGGCAAGTAGTCTCCTTTCGTATCAAATACGGCAACAGATTCAAAGCTTTGATGTACTGGATCCAAATGCCGCGTAGCCTGTAAAAACACGCCGCTGTTCTAAGAGGAGCACTGACAACCTCGGCTTGCATCTGCCATTTTCTGAATTCCCGGTTCGAGTTTCTCGGTGTGAAGTCACGTGGATGTTGCACGAGGGAACGGGATTATTTGACAACTAGAAACTGTTGGCTTCACTGAGCTACGATGACCGACACCGAGCTCTCGCAACACAGCGCATCTGCCCATTGTGGCTTGTTTCACATCCCAAGTTAGTAAGGCTAGCTACTCCCCTCCCCTTTCTAATGGCATCCTTTATTTCCTCAAGTTTCCCACCAAGATATTCTTCAAACCAAGTCCCTGACAAGGGGGCACCGGCGTTACACTTAAAAAACCACCAACATAACAGTCCGGCAAGAACTGGAAGGACTAGCACCAGTGAATACATTTTGTGAGCACGGGTAAAATTACAGTTGAGGCATGCAAGATTTGAATCGAGGCAAAGCCTTTATCTCAATACGGTGAAGGTTTAATGAAAGCATTGCAAGAACACGGCCGTCCTTGGAAGTCTAATAAGGGTTGCATTTTTTCACGCATTTACAGCCATGTTGCCTTTGCAATATGCGCACTCCTGGTCTGTCGACCTATTAATGTAAAGGGAAATATTGGCATGCCCGTGTATTCCTCGACGGTCAATTCACTGTCAATTCATAAATATACTGGTTACACATTACCATGTTCATCACTATTAGTGGGAAGCGTTTGACTGATTCATGAAAGACGAAAGTGCTAAGTGTTAGGCTAGGAGAGTAGTTTGTTCATTTGATGATGGTGTTCCTACCTCTCTATTGGGAAGAGAAAAGTTTCTTCAGATTTTTTCAATAAAGATATCAGAACCTGTACAAATTATGTGTCATGTAGAAGTTCTTTTATGTTTATTGGGCATTCATATCTTTCTTCACTAGGGTGAACATTGGACATTCATATCTGTCTTCACCGAAAAAAGGAAAATGACAATCTCAATAGTACTAGTTCCTCCCTAGCACTTTTCTCAAGTGCTGTTCAACTACTTTGCACCACTCATTCTAACCACCACAGTTGCACATATTTGCAATACCCCATCACCTTTGAAAATTGGCATACCAATTGACAGAACAAATCTGGTCCCGAGCTACCACACTGCTATCTTTTGTTTCAACTATTATTTCAGGACTAGAGAACCTAGAGGTCTAACGAGAACTCAACTGCTACCACTTGGGCAAGAAATAAAAAAAAAGCTTTCAACAACAAAGCAAAAATACTAGAAAGTTCCATATTCCTATCCACAACAATCTGGCACCACTTTTTTACAGAGATTGTGGCCTACGAAAAATGCAGTCATGAAATGTGTTGCCACCGATGCAGTCATTGGTCACTGGGCCTTTGGCGAGCAACGAAAACATGAAACAAACGAGGCAAAATATACTAGAGAGTTCCACAGTCCTATCCACAACAAGTTGAACACATTTCCTTTTTACAGAGATAGAGACGCAAGCTAAATGACGCCATGAAGCATGCTGCCGTCAATGCAATCACTGGTGCGGAGCAGTCCCACGTCGCGCAACTCCGTCGAACTGGTCGCAAGTCTGTTGCGCACACAGGCGAGCAGAACTGGACTTGTGCAACTTCAAAGCTCTGTTCGTCTCTGGAGAATCCGTCCCTCCAGCTCGCCGTGGAGTTTGCCCACCTGGAAGGCACGACAAACGTTCCTGTCGGCGCTGCATTTTATGAAAAAAATGCACGACAAAGCGACAAAACAACTTCCTCAGGGGACACTAAAATCCCAAAGGGCTTTTTCTTTTTGGTTAAGTGCCTCAAGGAAATAAATATGTCACAAAATAAATAGGCTCCAAACTAAGAAAACATGAACATAGGAAACACATGTGCCAATCAATATTCCACAATATGAATTTAATCGAGAATGCCGATTTCTGTGGAATTCTGACTTCCAAAGAGCAGTTGACATTCCACTTTTAAACTACTAGAGGGTGCCTCTGTGTGCAAAATTAATGGGGTTTGTCATATTGCATGAATTTTACTTCACACAAAAGCTGAACTCAAGTATGAATGTAAGGGCTAGTAAGTCATGATGAACCCGGTCTCATCTCAAAGTTTGAAACAAGAAAAATGCCCTAAGTAAAAGCTAGCAACAAGGATAGAGAGCTTTCTATTGGAAGAAAGCACCTTGAAATTTTAACTGGAAAGCACAAATCTGATTCTAACAAAAAAAAAAAAAAGGTTTTGAATTTTAGGGGCGAAGCTCCTTAGGGGCTAGCCATGTCCGTATGTCCGTCCGCCGTCGGGTCACGAGCACGTGCTCCCGTGCTCGTGTAGGGAAAAAAACAAAAAAAACAACCGCATTTCCATGTGGTGAATGATGTTGATTGGGGCAAAGCTCTGGTGGTGCTTGTCTGCGTAGACGCTGAGCCGCAGCATGCCGAGCCTTTCGTTCGTTTTCATCCATGTCAGAAAGAGAATGTGTGGTATGTAACGTGCTTATATTCGCAATTGAGCATTTGACCGCAGCGTGACATGGATGAAAACGAACAAAAGGCTCAGCATGCTGCGGCTCAGCGTCTAAACAGACAAGAACCACCAGAGCTTCGCCCCAATCAACATCATTCACCACATGGAGATGCCGTTTTTGATTTTTTGTGTTATTTATAGCCAAAAGCTTTTGCATTTCTCTACTCCAAAGATTCTACCTTTGGAGTTCTGGGTTCTACAAAGCGTAGCTTATCAACCAGGGTCGCACAGGCTTTTAGGAAGAAAGTTGAGGGGCTTTCAATGAGACACTTCATGAAATTTTGAGGAAAAGTCCCAATTTTAAAAACCACTGTGTTTTAAAGAACTTTTATTGTTAGACAGTGATTCGAACAATTCTTGTCAAATAGAGCTCAAAATTTTTTTAGAATGGTTTTCAGAATGAAGATGACAGTCCTAAACTATACATTTGAAAAATCTAAAGTGCCGTGTTTCAAGAGCATTTGCTCTCAAAATAGCTTATTCAAATATCAAAAGTGAGGGGTTTTCTCAAAGGCCATCCAAAATTCAAGGCTTCTCCTCTATGCAGGGCGTTCCGAGCCCTCAGGCTTGCTCCGAAATCTATGCACTAATTTCACAAGGAAAAATCCACCCTTCGAATCCACCCTGGAACAAAATTTGAGATCGCCAGGTGCAGGCGTCTATTTTAGGACGAGCCTGGCCATTGCGAGCGCCCTACATTTCACTTGCACCCACCTTGTGGTTGTACTGCTTGACGCGCTGCCTGAGGGTCTTCACTTCGTCTGGGTCAGTGTCCAGCTTCCCTCCCGTCAGGTCTGCCTTCAGCTGCAGCTCGGAGCGGAAGTGGTGCAGCTTGCGCAGGCGATGCTCGTAGTGCGACAACTCCTCCTGTCGCCGGACGGCAACCACGGAAACGAAATGAGGTTTGACCAAAAATTAGTTTCTACCCTTTTCTTTTTTTTTTGTGAGACTTTCTTTCATCTTTTCACACTGTGTACAAATGCAAAGCCCCACTCTACAGCGGAAACACTGCTCTCCCTCTCCCCGTTGTTCCTCACACACGGCAAGGTTCTCTCTCACTCTCCAACTCCCTTCTCCTGTAGGCCGCAGCTGTTCTTGCACCAAAGACGCTCTCCCTTGCCCTCCTCCCCCTTTCCTCTGGCAGCCGTTGTTGCAAAGTACAGGCGCGGTTGCACCGTACGGACATGCTCCCTCTCCTCCCCACTGCCGCCACCCAGGTTCCGTTCTCGTGTGCTCTCCGCGCCTCTACAGAACATTTCACGTGCAGGCACAGGCCCCCCTGTTCTAAAAGAGTGTTTCAGCCAAAAAAAAAAAAAAAGCGCGTCTCTGTGTCCTTTTTTAACGCACGCAACATCTCGCACAATCATTCCACTAAAGCACACGTCTCCTACATCACTTCCCCTGAAAGCAAAGAACCTACTGCAAACATTGCACAGCACACTGGCTGAAGCAAGTCTCCTTCGACATGCCTTTCGACAACGCAGCAGCTACCGTTGTCAATTGTAGCACCCTTTGTGTAGTCGTCTGCAACGTTTTAATCCACACAAATGGTTTGTTCCAAAACTGGGGCAAGGTTGCACGAATAAGGTCTTCACTGCAAAATTATCAAGTTCAGCAGACATTCGATTGCCATTACAAATCACTTTGGTAATACACCAAGTTTTGCTAACACCATTTTTTGGTTTTAAAGGTCACGCTGTAAATGCGGTATTGAAGAGAGTCATTTGGTGAACCAGAGTCTTCCTCTAAGCTATGGATACATCTTCCACTAAGCTATGGATAGATCACATTTTGATGTTAAGATTTTGAAACCAGATCAATGATTAAGGTAATTCCCAGACACAGTGGTGAGAATTAACAGCATGTTACATCGAAAAACTAGCATAGCCCAGCTACTGAAACCTTTTGCATAAAGCTGACCATCCCAGTGATAGAACCATCTTGGTGGCTAAATACTGGGGGCTAAATGCCAGTGGTGACTAAATGCTAGTGGGAAAAAACTTGAAACAAAACAAACAATAGTGACTGAACACTAGTGAGCAAACACTAGTGACTGAACACCAGGAAGGAACACTAGAAAGACACGTTAGTCACTGAACACCAGCAAATGAACACAAGGGGAGAATAGCTAGAGAAGAAATACTAGTGAAAAAACAATAGTGATGAAACACTAGTAAAGAAACAATAGTGATGAAACACCAGCAAATCAACACTAGTGATGAAACACCAGCAAATCAACACTAGTGAGGAAACATTAGCGAAGGAACTAGTGAGGGAACATTAGTGAAGGAACAAACATTAGTGAGGGAATACCAACGACTGAACACTAGATAATAGACACCCCTGACAAAACAAGTGCTAGTGGTGAAACCAGCAATTGGACACTAGTGAATGAACACTAGTGAGTGAACACTAACGAGGGAACATTAACGAGTGAACACTAGCGCCTGAACAGCGGTGGCTGCATGAAGACTTTCTATAGCAAAATGCATAGCCCCAAAAGAGAAAGGGCTTACCCTGAGGGAGTTCAGCTCTGTGGGCGTGAAGTCGGCCTGCTGCGCCAGCTTCCACAGCTGCTGAACCTTCTCCTCCTCGAAGTCCTTCATGCCGGCGAGCTGGGAAGCACGGGCACTCAGCTTCTCATAGCCTTCCCTGAGCTGCTGGTGGTGCTGCTTTAGAGCCGCGTGCGGGAGTCCGTTCTCCACCAGTCGCTTGGCCGCATCCGAGGCGTCCTCCGTCGCAGACAACACCTCGTCTAGCGAATTCTCGTGGTCGTCTGCGAGAAATGTGTCTCCTCTCAAGGTCACCCCGTGGAACCACTGCAGGAGTACTACCGTATGTCCTGCACCATGGTTTGCACCCAGTGTATAATCTGCAGGGTACAAATTTTGGTTTAAAAAAGTTTTTCTTTAGATAGTCCACACCCAGTGCCTATCGTAAAATCCCGTAAGGGCTCCTCCGAGAGATTGGTACTGCAGTCTTTTTATATGGTTCCCGAAGGGGCGCAACGCTTTTCAATGTCAGTTTCTCGTTACAGCCGGCCGTCACGGCCAAACGTTACAGAACCCTGTGAAAATGGGCCAATAAAACATCACTGCGTTAAAAGAAAACCTGCTGCCAGCCACTCACTGCGACTCTTGCCTGAGGAATCCACTGTGCCGTCCAGGATCTCGTAGTACTCGTCGATCTTGTCCTGATGATGCTGAAACTCTTCCTTCAACGTCTTCAGCTCCAACTCTGGATGAGGGAGAGGCACAAAAACAATTGTTAATAATAATTAGGAGAGAGGGAAGTTCCATAAAGGCAGTGACTATTTCGACGTACACGACGCCACTTTTGTAAAATGTCAAAATAGTGGCTCTATTATTTCGATGTCCTCCTTCAATGCAGCAGCCGTAGCAGCGACAGCCGTCATCTGGTTTCGTTCTGTTTAGTTTCTGATGGTGTCGCCGGTGTTCTGTTGGCATTTTGACGGATAGTTTCGGTACCAGTTGGGATTGGAAATGTTTTATTCAGAGTGTGTGTGTGACTGGCTCGACAGACCCGCTGTTATACCCTATATCCACAAGGTCTCACACAACCTTAAAAAACTAGCGGCACACTTTGATTTGCCGATTATGTTTTCGGCCCCGGAAAAGGTGTCCAGCCTGTGCCAAAAAATTAACAACAAAAATGACAGAGGCAACGTTTGCAGAAAGAAACGCTCTAGGAAATTTGTGGAATGCGCATCCTCGGTCATATACGAAATTCCAATGACATGCGGAAAAGGGTATGTGGGCGAAACGGGCAGATGCGGTAATGAAAGGGCAAAGAGCACGCGTTATCAGTAAGGAATTCACCTTTGGGCAATTTAGCTATTCACTGCGATAGATGCCCTAGCGCCCCGGAATTGGAAAAAAACAAAAATTCTGGGAAAGCTAAGAAGCAAATTCTCGAGAGAGCTGTACGAGTCATTCAACACTATAGTCCGTTGCAACCTAAAAACGAAGGGCGAGGGTAAGACGAACCGGGGAGCAGGAAGCAGACGGAACGCTGGAGAAGAGAGGGGGAAACCTCCTCCTCTCTTTAGCGTTCCGTCTGCTTCCTCCTCCCCGACACGTCTTACCCTCGCCCTTCGTTCTTAGGTTGCAACATACTATAGACCGTTCCATTAGGGTCATAGCAGAGAGGGTAAAAGAAAAAAAAAATGCACTACCCTCTCCCCCGCAAGCCGTCCGCTCCGCCGAGTGGGCTGTAGCTAGCGTCTGGCTGGCGTGCAAACTCTGTTTAAAATCGCGTCATTTTAGAACTTTCAAGCGCAGATGCGCAGATTTCGGTATGCCAGTTGTCATGTAATACTATGCTAGATAAAAAGACTCACAGGGTCCAATTGCGCTGTTACCTGCGTGCAAATAAAAAACAAAAATAGGGAAAACTGTGTCAGATTGGACGGTCTCTTTGGCGAAAAGAAAATCCGGTTGCTGTACCTTTTTTACTATACAAAAGTTCGTACTGGTGTAGGCCTTTAGCGACCATGAGTGGAAGTCTGAAATAATAAATAAAAACATGCTCTCCTGCCGCAATACACGCAGTAGTTGAGGGTAGTACTGCCGGCTGACTCAACTGCTATTTAAGTAACGGAAAAAATATACGCTAGTTTATCATTTAGCAAAATAGAACAACAGAGAGCTCTAGGCTGATTTTGGAGTAGCCACAACTATTCTAAGAACGCGAACCACTTCACAACGGCAGCCACGAGCGAGAGTTCGATGTTCCGTACAGCCCGCCGATACAGCCCAAAGATGGAGAACGGCAACCTCCCGGTTTGTCGTCTGCTAGCGGAGTCGGCGGCGTGCCCTCTCTCTCGTTTTACCCCGCCGAACCCGCCGAACTTCCTGCATGTGTGGAGAGGGCGCTGCGGTCCAACAAAATGGTGCCGCCCAGAGAGCGCTAAATGGAATGGTCTACAGATCGCAGGGGGATGACAGATACATAAGTGCCCCGTCAGTCCATCTAACAGCCAAGGAATATAAATTCCTGCTTGAGAAGCCCGATTGGGTGTATAAATAGTGTGTGTTATTTCAATAAGCATTTAGTTGAAAGTAGCGCTTCGTCTTGTCTCCCTTACTCTGTCCCTGTCTTGCGGCTCATTTTGTCAAAAGAATTCCTCAGGGCTTTGTTCCTGGGACGCTGCTTTTTCCCTCGCATTTGTGAACGACCTTCTTGATCACATAACATCCTGTATTCGACTTTTTTCTTATGACGGCGTAATATACCGTCCTGTATCTAACTTGCATGATCACGTATAGCTACAAGCTGACCTTAATTTAATGGCTGACTGCTGTCAAAAGTGCACAATGACAATTACCTTTTTCTAAAACGCAACTCCATTCCCTTCACGCGTGCTCATAATCCTCTGTTTTACTTACACAATGTCAAGCAGCCTATTACCGATGTCCGTCGCACGGGTACCTCGGCGCTCGCTTATTGTAACGACTCCTCATGGAATGCTCGTATGATGCATATGCCGTCTAACGCTAACAGCTCTCTTAGTTATCTTTGACGTAATTCGAAAGTAGCACTGTCATCAATAAAGCAACTAGCCTACACTACACTCAAAACGTAGCTACTGGAATATGTCATCCGTCTGGTCCCCCTGGCAACATTCATTGGTAACAAGCATAGAGGCCGATCAAAATCGCACCATCAGACTCATATTTTAGACTACTCTCGAGACCCCAGTATTACTTCGCCAAGAATAAAGTCTGACCTCGATCTACTCTCATTAAGAAGAACATTAGGTACCTCTACTGTCCATTGTTCACAAGATATACTGTCATACCCATGACATCAGAACTTTGTCGTTATTCCGACCCACTCGCATATTTCCTTGCATTGATAATGTGTATAAAGTCCGCACAATTTTCGCTCCAACTGTCCCATCTCCTGACTCCCGTTAACAATGGCGGACTGGAGTAACTTCCCCTATGATATCGCGACCCTGACAGATCGTACCACCTTCATTTCACAACTAAGCACCCATCTCAAGTTTTACTAATGGCAAAGAGTTCATTAGTATAAATATTTATTTTTGTGAAGCCTTCGATGTGACCACTTAGTTTGCAATCTGTTTTAGTGTGAATTCTGTGTTTTCCTTTGCTCTTATATAAAAAAAGAAAGCTTAGCAGCCATCCCCCCCCCCCCTCCTCCTCCTCCTCCTCCTCCTCCTCCTCCTCCTCCCCCCTTCCCCCCCCCCTCATATAATGCCTGCAAGGGCCCTCAAGGGGTAAAAATGGTGATGATGATGGTATAGGCATCACAGTGATGTTACGAGAATGTCACGGTGATGCCATGGTGTCACAAGACACTATCGATTTTCGTAACCGTTTTCTCATAGAATTATACTAACAAAACACGTTCTGCAATAAAAAAAAAAAAAATGTTATGCCCTTTTTTTGGAGATGTAATGCGATAGCATTTGGTATCCCATGCACCCTTCCAGACATTCCTCAAGCTCGGCACTTTTGGCCTGCCTTGGTGCCACGCTGTTTTCCCTTAATTTCTTCCCTAACTGAATTGGCATACGACTCCACAGAGGTTCAGGTTTTTCCCACTAAATGTGGCGGGGATACGCCGATAATTTGGTTGGTATTACGTAACATCAGTGCCCCCCATCGCACGAAATAAAGTTCCCCGCTAAATTTAGTGGGGGAACTGAATTGGTTTGCGATTAAACACCCAATTCAGGTTTTCTCACCAAATTTAGCCACTGAACTGCAATGAATGGATGCACACGATCTCACAATTTAGTGGCCTTGAAATGCAACCAAATTTTATAATATTTTCAAAGTATTTCTAGATCAATCTTAAGACATTTGCATCGCTCCCTTCTTAACATCATTGACTATCAACACTTCTAGCTCTCAATTCTAGCTAAAAAGAAAATCAGAATTTCATGTTTAGTTTTTGCTCAAATGTTTGTACTCCCCCAATATTGCCTTTCTTTAAATTTGGTTCTCACGATCCACCCCACTACTGTTTGCTTTTTTTCTGCTTTCTTGCATGTCATGTTTTTACTAGTTTCTCATTGCTATTAACAATTCTAAGACCTAGCACATGTTTCAACTCATGTGACAATCAATGCCATCATTTTACGTTTTCTTCTATACCTTTCAGTTTTTTTCCCCATAGCTATGAAAAGATTTAACTTACCATATTGTTTTACAGTGAATGAACCCTGTATTATACTATGATATATTGCCGCATACAAGTCAACCCTTTCAGAAATGGGCATCTCAAAGTAAAGCATCTCAAAAACAAGTACTTGGCTATGGGCCCATATGGTGTTCCAGTAAACTGTAATAGGCGATTACTGTACTAAAACCCATCGGTTTGATTGATTGATTGTTGCTCTTCCACACTCACCATCCAGACCTGACTGCTCGACCTTGCGCCAGAGCTTGTTGAGCTTCTTATCCTTGAAGAGCCGGTCCGCACGCGGCGCATTGGGATGCTCCAGTGGAACAGCGTCGTGATGCTTGAAGTGCTCTGCCAGGCCAAACCGCTCCACTATTTCTGTGCCATAGAAACGCCGCGTCCAAACGGATTAAAATACCGAACATGCGCCCGCACCACAGTTGGCGCCCCTCTACGGCGTCTGCGAAACGCCGACGTAAATTGCCCAAAACACTTTTTTGTTTCCTTGTAAATGAGGACAGTTTTTTCGCTGATGTTTTCACTCTAAACTTCCACCCCGCAACCACAACTCTCTAGCAAATCGCAGAGCGGTACGCTTAGAAACCAATCTTTACAGTCAGTTTGAATTGGGTTCGAAGCATTGGCTTACCCGCTGTGTAAGCTGCTCCGATATATTTGCATGGTCAGCGCGACCAAACAGCATTAGTTAAGCCTGCATATGTACCCTGTGAATGCGATATATGCGCGCAAGCGGGAGCCAGATTTAATACCTTCGCCAACAAATGAATGAGAAATATAACCTTCGCGGCATTTTGAGCAGTTCGCGTAGACAAAGAAAGAAAAATGCATAAAAGTTGCACTGTTGTACAAGTGTCTTATGCAACACAGTTATTTTTCACCGAAATATCCGTCAGTGTGTCATCGATGAATATTTTACCGAAAATAAATGAGTCTCTTACACGAGAAACTACAGTAGTCGGTCGGGCATGCGCCCAAGTGGAGAGACGTCGGCACCGACGGAGCGTGAGAAAAACAACGCACGTGGCTGGGTCCTTAATTGCAAGCGCCGATGCGATACAATGAAGCCCCGTACACCTTTCCACTGATTATTGCCGAGGCGGAAAATACCGCGCCACTGAGCTGCAGACGCACATGCGGCGTTCAGAATTCCGCGGAAGAGGGCTACCGGCATGCTCGGAACGCCTTCCGCAGCCCAGCAAATAAAGGTGGCAGTGCCCAAGAGGCCGTTGGCGGAATGGTCCACACCGTTCCGTCGGATCAGACGAAGGCCGAGCAAAGGTCCACGACCGTGGCCTCCACTTTTCGGCCCTTGGACCTAAAAAGCGTCCGTCCCCCGTTTTCTCGTTGCCATCTTTGACTACCGGGTGGGCACTTGGGCACTTATACTTTGTTCAAGTCTGTTTTAGTAGTATTGCCCCAGACAATCTTACGAATTATGTTGGGAGATGCCGAACGCACGGCACGTTTTGCGCAGCGCTAGGCTAGCGTGACGCGAACAGAAATATGGCACAATAAATTGAGTGGCGTCGCACGAGCTTGCGTGACCACAGTCACACTAATGTCATGTAAACACCGTCCACCAAATTTAGCAAGACGGGAATCTGTCAGATTTGGCAAGCAAGTGCCGGTTTTTCATGGTGTCGCGTCACAATTAATGCCATTCCTTAAAGAGAACCTGGATCACTTTTCAAGAAATCCGAGATAGGAGCAACCTTCCCTGGCGTTTTGTCCCATTAACTCAGTTGTCGCACTTACCTTGGGCAGAGGTTAACATAAATCACATTTATTTAAAAAATATGCCCAGCGATTGCCGCATGGTATGAGGTGAGCCCCTCTGCCGCCTGTTATCTGTCCAAAAAGTCTCGGCGTCAAAGTCTGCATCCCCAAGCCAGGTCAGTGGGGAGTGAGGGTCAACTTGGAGTTACTGGATATTGCCAGAGTATTGTATTCTATAGCATCCACTATGATTGGTCTATTTTAGCTTTGATCAGCCATTTTGGTGCTGAAACATATATGGTGGGCAGGGTTTCACAGGTGCCAACCCATCTCCCAAGCGGACTCGCCGAGAATTATCACCAGAGTTAGAATGCGCCCAGATCGGGACGTGCTACCTGAAACCACCAGTGAGACGTGGTTGTGTAAAAACAATATTAATTGTGCTGCAAAACCTTTAAATTAAAATTTAATGAAAACATCATGCTCCTTTCATCCTGTACTGATCTCGAATAAAGGCACCTACAAAAAGAGCTTTTTCCACTTCCTTTTACAGAAGAACATGCTTTTTGAATGCTGGCTTTGTCGAGAAATGCTTCCAGAATTTTCAAGTATCAAGATTCTGTCGGAAATTCCAACAGCACCATTCATAATATTTGTCAAAAAAAAAAAAAAAAATTAAGTTGCCCTTTTGGCGTTATCGAGCCTGGGAGTTTCGCTACTCTGGTAACATCCAGTGACTCTAGGTCATCTGACTCTGGTGATGCCACCACTTTTGCTAGTTTTTCACTCCGCTTTTGTGCGCGACTAGGACAAAATTTTATTTGCCGATTACGACACCCCCAATAACAAGATTGAAAGAAAACCGAACACGCAACTTTTAAGGTGCCTACAATAACTTTCACAGCTTACTGAATTCAAGGACCTCTTCAGTTTCCCTTTAAACACAATCTGCATTAAAAATAAAGGGCCCCTCGTTTACCCTTCAGCCTGTGCCTGAGCTCGGCCTCCTTGAGGCCCTCTTTGTCCTGGCCAGCTCCCCTGAGCTTCTTCCAGGCCAGCTCGTCCTTGTCCTGCACCTTCAGCTCGGTGTACAGCCCCTTCAGCTTGGCCTCGCTCAGCCTCTGCAAGGGCAGTCAATCGGTGAGAACACGGCAACCACACATCAACCGATGTTGGAGGGAGCAATCCGAAGAGGTCGAGCAACTAAAAAAAGGTGTTTTTAAGATAGTATTTTATATTTTGGGCTTTTGCATTTTCACCTGCTTTTGTAGATGAAAGTTGGCCTCACATGCTTCTTTTCTGTGCGCTTTCTGCACTAGGGCAACATCAGTTGTATTCAGTGACAGGTTAAGGACCCAGTAGATGCTCTGCCTTGAGCACAAGCTTTCTGCACGGCCAAAGCATGGTAGAAGGCAACAAGTGCATGCTGAATTCAGAGCATCGAATGGGTCCCCAACCGTCACCGACAATAGACTGAGGCCGCAGTGCTGTCACTTTATGCATCCTTCAAAAGACTAGTTCCAAAAATCCCTGCATGCAACACTGCACGCACTGCATCGTGGGAGATCTTTGGCCATGGAGAGAAGTGGTGTGGTTCCAACCTCGATTATCTTGCTGACGAAGTGGTGCATCTCGGCAATGCATAAAAATAAAGTCGGTGCTCGCTAGCGTCCTCCTTGTTTGTCTTCGTAAGGCCCCCGGTTGAAACACGGACCTCTGACGGCCGTAAGGGTCCGCCTGCTTAGCGAGGAGTGAGAGTTCAGCCGGCCGCATCCAACACCTTTCCGGCTGCCCGGACACCACTCCAGGGCTCTGCCGGCTCCTGGATAATTTAAGAAGCCCGTTGAGGGGATGACAGAACAAGATTGTTGTGGAATAAAGACGAGGAGGAACGTGGGTGGGACAGCTACTGGAAGTGCGCGCAAGCACAGCCTATTTGAGTGATCCGGTAAACTACCTTACGAAAACGAACGAATCTCGGGTCCCTTCATTAACAATATGGTGCCAAAGGTTGCCAAATCGAAACTGAAACTGGGGCAAGGGGTTAATATAAGATGCTGTGCACAGCACCATGCCACTAGGATCGCTTCAATTTTACAAGTCTATTACACTTTGTCAATGGTAGCAGTGACTGCAGAAGCATGTCCCGTGCCAGATCATTAATTGGTTTCCAGGAGTTGAGAACTTGGCGACCCACAATATCAGTAAAATGCACAAATGCAATTTGCTTTATTTTTGCGATCAGTATTGTTAAAGGGGCACTGACACCCCAAAGGTTGTATTCTTTTTTATTGTCTAAAACGATGCAAGTTGTAGTCATAGACAAGCAAAAAAAACCACATCGCGAAAAAAAACTTCCTCGCGCGCGCGCGCGCGCCTTCTTATTTTTGGCGTTTATATTTCCCGCGCTAACCTCCTTGCTTCTTTTGATCGGTGACGTCAAAAATCAGGAAATTTAGAAGCTTTGTAGGTGACATTTCAATAACATTTAATAACGGCAATCGTAAAACATGTTTTTTAACGCAATGACAAACGCACTACGGCCTTTCTTTTTGAAATACCAAAAATCAGATTTCGGTGTGATGTCGCTTCCTGAATTTGTGTTCTCCCTCGGAAACCTTGGCGGCGCTTGAGCGGCGAGTCGGGGAAGAAACCGGTTTTTCCCCGCGCCGGCTCCCTTCTATCCCGCCTGCTCACCTCCTCCTCTCTTCAAGTCGCGGTAGCACCGGCGCTTTGCTTCACAGCGTGGTGCGGAGGTCCGAAAGAAAGTCGAGTCGCAAGAGACTGCAAAATTTGACTCACTGCGCTGGCGCGGATCGCGCGGGAACTTCAAATTCGGCATTTGGAAATTGTTTTTTTAATTCACAAATACTCAATTCCCAAGTTTCGAATTTTGAGGGTAATGTCCCGGCATCATTTTCAGTCGTTTCGGATAATAAAATAAATTACGATTTTGATGTGTCAGTGCCCCTTTAAGTTTCTCGCACGCTCACTAACTGCATGCCAACCACAGTTTCACAGTCCCAAATTGTGTTCGTTGATACTTTCAGGTGGTCATACACTCAGAATGATTTGATCAAAAAACATATTTGACTCAAATTATATTTTCTTCGGCGTGCTTCCAGGTAGTGACAGCCACACTCTCAGCTAAGAAGAGCCAGATTGGCCACCCCTGACATATATATATATATCAGGTGTCTGCAATGCAGAGGCTCGATCTGAAATGGGCCGCAAAAATCGGCACTTGCACCTAGAGATCTAAACCTTTCATCAAAGGTGTATTTCACAGGTGGATTTTACCTTGTAAAATTACAAGGTGTAGCTCCCTTTCTGTAAGAAAAAAATAGGGCCAAAATTGTTGCCACGGTCATCGGCGGACGGTGACGCAGACGACCAAGTCGAGTGGCAGGGCGTGTTTGGCGCACGTATTGGTAGATGGCACTATCTTTTAAAAATATTGAGACTGCCCACCAGTGGCATAGCCAGGGAGGAGGCTTATGGGGCTTCAGCCTCCCCCCCCCCCTCTTCCCAAAATCCAGCCGACCCTGTAATATAAACATGCATTTTGACAACCCCTTCCCCTCTCCAGATCATGGACATCCCAGCCACCTTGGTTCCGTCCCTCTCTTCCTCTCCTCCCCTCCCCTCCCCTCCCCTCCCCTCCCCTCCCCTCCCCTCCCCTCCCCTCACCTCACCTCACCTCCCCCCCCCTCCCCCCCTCCCCCCCCCCCCCCAAAAAAAAAAAAATTCCTGGCTATGCCACTGCTGCCTGCGACAGCTGTGGTCTATTAAAATGAACATAATCCTTTTGTAACATACCTCCGATTTAAAAATAAATGCAGACAATGATAGGAAAACGTGAAGTAACTAAAATAAGGGGAAATGCAATTGCATAACAACAAAGCTCTTGCTGCTGACGGATTTCGTCTGCGTGTCGTTTGCCTTCTTTCGCTGGTGGGCTACACCTTGCGACACGGCTCCCTCCTGACACCATCCATCAATACGTGTGCCAAACGTGCCATCCTACTGATCTCAATGACTATTGCTGGATCGAGTTTGCCCGCTCCGCGAATACGGTCACTGGCGGCCATCTTTAGGTAGAGTTATATTACCTCTAGCCAAGGTACAGCTCCTGCAGCCACTGTAATCCATCCATGGTAGACAGTGTTTTGGCAGGTGTGGTGTCAGGCTGCCGTCAAAATAGGGTGGATGATATTTTGTGCTTGATTGAAATTGTTTGACGAAACATGTTTTTGAAACCCAGCGTGAACGGTAGCGCGATCTTTGAGGACCCGGTGAAAGTTTCACGAAATCGCAGCAGGGGGAAAAGCAGCGCAGCTCGCATTGAAAGTCGCATCAAAATTAGCATCAAAAGCAGACGCCTGTACGAAGTCTGCTTTCGATGCGAGCTGCGCTTCTTTCCCCCGGTGCTGCGCTTTCGTAGAACCTTTTCCGGGTCCTCAAAGATGAGGCTACAGTTCACGCCGGGTTTCAAGAATCTGCGTGGTCGAACAACTTGAATCAAGCACGAAATATCTCGCACGGTAGAGTGCACTAGATCCACGGCTATTTTATGGCACCCGGCCGCCATTGCGCTGTCCGCCATATTACTATGATGGCTAGAGATGATATAACTCTACCTAAAGATGGCCGCCAGTGACCGCATTTCGGTCCATAGGCGGAGCTTTTCAAACGCGATCCAGGAAATAGACATAGAGATCAGTGTGCCATCCGGCCTATTCGACTCTGTCGTCTGCGTCGCTTAACCGTGGTAAATTTTTTACCCTACTCTGTACAGAAGGGAAGTGATGTCTCGCAATTTCACAAGGTAAATAAAACCCACCTGTGAAATATACCTTAGACGAAAAGTTTAAAACCCACCTGTAGAATATACCTTTGACGAAAAGTTCAGATTGTCCCGTGCAGGCGCCGATTTGTACGGCCAATTTTAGATCGAGCCTTGGCATTTCAGACCAACTATATAAGCAATTCGAGGTGGGGAAGGACGAAAGAAAGCAGGGTCATCGTACTATTCGAGGCTTCCTTAACAAGCAGACGAGACAGAAGGAAGCACCACACACCCCCTTAGATAAACGTGATAATACTCCAATTTTTTTTTTCTACACGCCCTTAGATAACCATGAAGATGATACTCCAAATTTTTTTTCTTCTAATCTATCATAAAATTGAGTGCCACACCCTCCCTAAGGACAAACCAAGCGAGAAGTAGGATGGTAGTGACCGGGAGGAGTTTCAGTTACCCCGCTTCGAGCGTGAGCAAACGTTCCAGTGTCTCACGCAGCCAAAGCGCGGCAAAAGGCAACAAGCGCGAGCTGGACGCCGGGCATTAAAAAAAGACGGAGGGCACGTTTCGAGAAGGTAGATATGCTTTCGCTAAATGACTCCGCGTTTTTTTATTGTTTTTTTTTCTTCCAACTTGCTGGTTTTTGACATATTGAGCTCCTTAAAGGACCCACTGAAGTCGGGGTTATACGTGGCTTATGTTAATAGCGCTGAAGGAAAGCGATAACTCATGCAGTTAGAAGGGTTGGGTATACCGACCTTCTGCGCTTTCTCCCACAGAGCGTTGAGCTTGTGCATGCGGAACGGGGCCTCGTCCGGGTTCACAGAGGGCTTGGGCGGGGGTCCGGCCTTGTTCATAGCTTCGCTGTACTTGTGACCGGCGATGGATGCTAAGCAAGCTAAGCATGCCGAAAGTAACAGGCACATGCCGACACTCCCCATGATAGAACTGTCAGCGAAGTGCGGTAATCACTTGCTGGGCTGGGCCGGCTGGGCCTCGAAAAGTAAGTGACGTACTGCTCGGAGCGAATGGCTTGGCTGTTCAAGGAATGGTAGGGTGGGGAGCGGTGAACTAAAGAAAAAGCTTGTGTCAACAAACTTTGAAGTAGTGGAGCGTGCGCGTGCAGTGGATAAAAATGCGCACACCGTATTTGGGAAAGACCGGGTCATGTGACCAGATAGTTAGCACACGTAGATAAAAGAAACCAACAAATGTATTGAATTGGGCGGCGGCTTGCGCCACCTAGCCCGAACGATACTGAGGGCAGTGTTTATTTTTGCGAGCGTTCGGATAACTTCGGTCCTAAAGTCGTCAAACGCAAAGTTACAGCCGAAAGTTCGTGGAGCGCGCCGATTAGACAATGGCGACAAAAACGCGAAGTTGTCGTGATAGTCCAAGCGGTGCAGTCCGTGAACTTGGCCCAACTTTGTGTTTGATGAGTTTAGAGCCCTTGCAGTGATATGTGTCACAAAATTAAACCATCTTTAAAAAAACAAAAAAAAAAAAACGATTTTTTTTATGTAGGAAGATTTCGGTCAAAAATATGTCAAATGGACCTTTTCCACATACCGACGGCACCAGGCGGTGACTGCATGAACTAAAAATCGAGGAAGTGACCTACCTGCGCTACCAATCGATAATGGGAGCTACGCTACCAGTTTCTTCGCTCTCTGACCAGCGGCGCCTGCCCAACGCGACTTTAAAGGGGCATCCGTGGCGTCCACCCAATCGTCGTGTTTTCCTTTCCCTCGACGTTCTCTTTTTGTGTAACACTATTATATATATGCTGCAGTTACATGTTCTACTCGCTGATATACAGCCTCCTTCCGAATTTCCTCGATTTTTCGTTCTGACTTCCGCTGCTTGGCATCGGGCGCTCGCGCGTGCGCAGAACACTTCTCGGAAAAGGTCCATTAAACGAGCCGCCATCACAGAGAAAAGCATATTGGCCCTTTTTTAGAGGAACCAGCTTAACTTACCGAAAATTAAAAATAGGAGAAAAGACACCCGATCGCTGGTACCACCCTAAGCCACTGGATTTAGTACAACCAACGTTCCTAAACCACTCCGTTGGGAAACTGCCATAGAGACTGCCCTGAAAGAGTGGCCCCGATCTGTCCTCGAGAACCGAGCTAATGGCGAACACAACGCCGCCATATCTCCCGCAGCGGCCACTCGAGGAACTGCACACAACTTCTACTTTGGATTTTATCGGTAATTTTGGCGCTGAAACAGATACACCGGAAGAGGTTACAGGGGTGCCACCCCCGCCTCCCCAGCGGACGCGCAGTGTGTTACTACCGAAGTTAAAACGCACCTAGGTCGGGACGCGCTACCTGAAAGCACCGCTGAGGCATGGTTGTATAAAAACAGTATTAATTGTGCCACAAAACCTTGCAAACTACAGATTTTAAGAACATCACGCACCCTTCATTTCGTACTAAACTCCAATAAATTTTGTACAAAAAGAGTCTTTTCCGTTTGTTTTGACGCAAAAACATGCTTTCTAAAAGCTCAATGTGACCACAGTACAGACAAGTGATAAAGAGTGGCGCTGTTGTCGTATTTAGCTCGGTCTCGATGGACGCCAGCGGCCCAGGTTTCGACGGCGAGTTTCCCAACTGAGTGTTTTAGTAACGTTGAGTACAACCAACTAGCTGAACTCAAACCCCTCGTCTTATGGGCCTTGCAAGGCACTGTAACTTGTTGCGAATGGGTCCCTATCATTTTGCCGAAACTTGTTTCGTGGAATTACAATTCGTGGACAACTTTTCATGGACACACGTTTCGTCGACATGATCGTTTCATCAACACTCGTTACGCGCATTGCACGATGTAGGGACATTTCATCTCGCGTATATCACTGGGATGCGCGAGTCTGGAAAGGAAGTAAGTCCGTGTGTTTCTTTTGTTCAAGGTCCCAAGTTTTCAGTTTGGGATTGAGGCCGCCGTTTACGGTTATGGTGAAGACCAGTGTGGATAGGACTGTATAGATAACATAGGTTGACCTTGTGACGTCGGTGATCGGTGATTAGGTTGCGGATATATAAGGCATTCAGGAAATGAATGCAGTAGCTAAGTTTGATACATTCTTTTCCCCTGTCTTTTTTCTTCCACCAAGTTTCCCAGCTTTTACCACAGTCTTGGGTTTTCTACGTCATGAGCACAAGATAAGAAGCATTGGTACACAAAGTTTTCAAAAATTTTATTAGATGGCAGCATAAAAACAGATGCAATGTACAACGCTCCCTGGAAAGGGAGTCAAATCTCAAACATTTCAATTGTGTACAGTCCCCTGTCATCAAACTTGAGCAGCTCAACCCTCTTAGAGAGGACCAACAGCCACTGTTCCACCTCCCCAAGGTCGCTGAAGAGTCCCTGAATACGGGCCATGACAGCCATGAGATGCTCCATCAGCTCTCCGATGCTGTCCTCTTTGGACATGGAGAACTGTGCAAAGTGCGCATCCAGAATGCAAGCGACCCAATCAAGCGCTTTCTCAACGGGGGTATCTTCAGCGTCTGCAAGCGAGTAGCCTTCCAGGAAGTCCAAGAGGTAGACCACAAGAGCACAGGCCTTGTCAAAGGGTAGCCCTTCCCGTAGGTGGTTGGCAAGGACGTCACAGTTGTGAGGACACCTTAGCAACTTTTTCAGCAGGGTGTCTTCCGTTCCGCTCAACTTGCTGTTGGTGCTGAGCAGCCGACGCAGAAGGCTGACGAGTTCAGTCTCTGGAATGTCGTCCGCAACCTATGTCGAGAGAGGCAGACGGAAAAAGACATTCACTAAATCAGCGAGCAGCTGCAAGCAAACTCCTAGTTCTTAATTCACAGACTCCAAAGGATGAGAGTGCCAAAATTGGCAGTGCGCAGAGTCTACAAGCACACGCCACAAGTCCAGGCAAAACTGGCACGACTAGCAAAGCTACATTTATTTTGCTTGCTTGGTTATTTCTCCGTGCAACCTGAATGTGAAAATAATTGGGTTGCTCATAGAACCAACGCTGGTCAAAATAGAGATCAAAATAGAAATAATGGAGAAGGTGCCAGCAAGCTGGTGAACGTTTGACATTTTGAACACCCGAGACTTGAACTAGAAACCTGTGTTCATGTTGTTTACTTTTTGTTCCTAGTTTCAAGTGTTCAAGATCTTGAGAGATCACATTTATGCTCGTTCATAGTGCTAAGCCTTGATGCCTTTGCTCGCCTGCTTAGCCAAGTCAAGCGTGCTTTGCACGAGAATAATGCCTAAATAAATAGTGTCTCGGCCTTTGTTAGTTACTCTATCCAGACTAAAGGTGCATTCACACTGGCGATGTAAAGCACTTGCGCTATGAGACTAGATTGCATCGCAAAAAAATCAGATGGTTACACTGGCATGCAAAATAAGCGAGTCGCCTCTCAAAAATGTTTGTTCTGAACGCCACGGATTGGCTCAGCCGTTCCGCGACTGGATCGCATTGCAAAATGTTGGGTCAGCTAACGACTGCTCGAAACGCATTGCTTTTTTTTTCTGCCATGGTCATTTTTGCGATGAAAATTATCGCGTGACTTCTGCACATTGCCGGCATGGACACGCCTTAACAGAGACAACAAAAATTCAGCATCGATCAACAGTGCGATCACAGTGCAGCGTATCGCTGTTGGAGAGCAGTGCCCGTCTCTGGCAACTAATGGTTTCCGTGAGACTTGCATCATACCAGGCCAAAGTGTACTCCAAGACTGTCTGCCCATCACTTCATCGCAGTTGTGCAACTGGCCCTGTTTGAAACACTGCGCTGTTGACGCTTTACCTTCATACAGGATTGCGAGCAAGGCATCTGGCACCCACCACAAACACGCACTACACATGCTTGCATGCGTGAGGCTCGAACTAAGACGCCGTGCTTGGAAGCGTTGACAACAATGCGAGGTATTTTGCAATGATTTGCTTTTTTCGATCAATCTGATATGCTCTTACAAATGTTACATAAAGACTATGATCCATACATGTCGAGCGAAACATATCTACATACTCATTATCAAGAAAGAAAGATTGTAGAAAAGCAATCACAAGGAAGGTGTCTTGGGATTGCAAAAATGGCAATCGCAAGCCAAGTGGCTTCTGATTACCATTTTCAATCTATTTTTACTTCTTCCAAGAAAGGTATGAAGAAATAGGTCTTGATACTAAGCCACCATCCTGGGTGCATCTTTTGTATTGTCTTATCATGCTCGGTGCAAACAAGACGGGTTCTGACAATTTAACCAATATCATTCTCGGCAAGTTGGAGCTATATTTTTGTGGTCCCAGCATCTTGATTAGTCATTTATGTGGGCAACTGACTAAGCATTGTCGCGTAACACCTAACTAAAGGCATTTAAGCATGCTTTATTAACAAACGAGTGGCCTCACCGATTCAATGTCGCGTAGAATCTGCTCAGGATTTTTGTCTTCCGAAAGCAATGTCTTTGCCAGAACCGAAACGGTGGGCATCTTGTCTCCCCCGGATTGGGCGCCAAGCCCCACCGCCTGGCACAGCACGGGTGGCTTGAGAGTCACAGGAGCGCACATCAGGGTAGAGCCCACCGAGTTCTTGTTGCCTTCGAAGCAGGCGAACCCAGACGGCAAGAAACTGGTCCTCGTTACTGGAAACTGTAGCACTCTGCTCGCTTCCAGGGTCATAAAGGCGACATTCCAGAGATATAGGTGGTCTCCAGAGGCTACCAACAACCGTTTGGAGTCGAGAGCCGTGACGCTGGTGGCTTTGTCGCCGTCAAAACCGGGCACGGAACCTACGGCTCTCAAACCCGACTTGGAGAGCAGGGATAACGTACCGTCTGTCGCGAGCACGACAACTTCGCCGTTCACGAGGCAGAACGAACAGGAACTGCGAGACGCCGACAAAGACTCTTCGAAATCCACGTAGAATGCGGCGTCGCGAAGTTTCAGCAGCCTACACCTGTGATCTTTCGTCGACGTCACGGAGGCGACTTGAAGCACCGTAATCGAGGAATCGTCGGTGCCTGCGATCTCGGCGTGAACTAGCTTCTCGTTCGGCTTAAATGTGGGGTCATCGGCGACACCGTGTGCCGACAGGTGGGCGACGGTTGTGCAGAGTCCGTTTTGAAGGACGATGATCGGTTCTTGGTTCGTCCGTGGTAAGAGACGGAAGACAGGTGCGGGTAGGGAGAAGGTCTGCCGCTTCGCCGTTGCTTCCGTGCTCTCCGGCGACAGGAGCACGGCGACCTTGCGGCTCACCGCGACGTACTTGTCCCGGGTCGCGTCGTACACGACGGGGCAGGTGAAAGGTTGGGAATGCGACGTGTGCCAGGTCTTCACTTTTACCGGATGGCCGTCTCCGATCTCCACGAGCGAGGCAGACATGTGGCCGTGGGTGACGATTACCGTCGTCGGAGACGGTCCCGGCTTCACGCACACGTCGGAGAAGGAGAGTGCTTCGCTCGCGATGCTGGCTAGCGCGAACGGCTCGTGGACGGACGTCATTTTTGGGGATCTCAAAGGTGTGCCAGGTGTGCCGTGGCGCCGGAGTTCAAAGAAAAAACGTGACAAGTGTCGGCCATGACAGGTTGCGAGGAAAAGTCAGCAGTAAACGTGGCCATTTTAATTTAAAATAATTTGTTTTATAAAAATACCTTAATAATATTCATTTATACTGTGTATTTATCTCACATCTAGTGTTAATTTCAAAAGTAATAGGTAAATATTTTTATTTTGTACTTGCTGCGGAGACTGAATGTTTTGGCGCGAAGGTGGGCGAAGGTGCGTTGTTTGACCAAATCGCGAATTCGAGCCGAGTATCTTGAGCGTCCATTTAGCACGCAACGACGCCCTCGTAGCGAAAATGTCGCAAAAACTAATATCGTAAGTGATACACCGTACTAATCTCTCTCTCCGTTTGTTTGTAATTCGCAGTGATGACGGTCTGAGCAGCGTGTGATGTAACTCTTGGGCACACACCATGCTCTCCCTGTGCCTCAGACTCTCTGTCCGTGTCGTCTGCACATTGGTGCGAAGTGCGATTAACCACGACAATGCCTGCAATCCGCTGACTGTTCCCCGCAGATCTTTCTTCGCATCGAAGCCCGGAGCGTCGAAAAAGAAGCCCGATGACGCCCCAAAGTCGCCCGAAAAGGAGCTCAACGGGTGGGTACTTCGCATTCCTCTATCGCCTGCAGCATCTCTTCGTTTGGTGGCGACAATGGGATATTACAACGAGTTTCACGCTGTCATTTTTTTTTTGTATTTTTGCAGATCAGTTTTTTTTTTGTTATTTGAATATAACCGCCGAATTCAGAAACCTCACTCAAACTACACTCAAACTGAAGGGCCCCTTCACTTCCTCGAGGAAGGCGCGATGGCCGGCGCTGGCCAATCGCGAGGACGGATCCGCCGTCGCGATTGGCCAGCGCCGGCCCTCGCGCCTTCCTCGAGGAAGTGAAGGGACCCTTCAGTTTGAGTATAGTTTGAGTGAGGTTTCTGAATTCGGCGGTAAGGAATCGGGTTTGGACAGTTCAAGGAATAGCGGGAGGAAGTGCGCCCGCCAGCCCGCCATTCTTTCGACTAACGTTGTTTTCTGCCGAGTTTCGCGAAGGAACCTTCCGCCAATCAGGAGACAGACGTGACTCTACGGCGTGCAAGCCTACCAAAACGTGTCACATCGCACGTGAGAAATGGATGGCACGAAAACGTGGGGAGTCCGCACATGGGCAGATGTTCAAAAGGGTAAGGGGAAGTGATCACGAACGAACGAGTTAGCCTATTTCTCGGAGACTAAAGCCGCGTTCACATGAATGCGACTTAGTCGCATCGAATCCAGTTGTCGCATTCAATGCGGTCATGTAAACGGCATAATGCGCAAAGAAAGCGCATCGCATTCACGCTGCCAGACAGGTGGATTGAGATGGCGAGTGCGCATTCATTCAGCCCATGTAAACGGAGGTCGCATCGCATTTTGAAACGGGGAGGATTATGGGAAGGCGCTCGCTGCGGGAGCGAGTGAACAGCTGAGAACATGGCGGCGGCCAACCTCGTCTTCAGCGCAAAGAGAAGTCCCATACGGTAGCCCGCAATTTTTTTCCCGAGAACAAACGCGAGTTTTTATTGCCATCATAAGTAAGCGGAATATAGCGAAGCTGCTCGGTGAGGGCGGCCCCCGTCCAAGCCTTGCGAAGTATGACTTGCGCGGCCAAAGGGGTCCCAAAGGCTTCAGCGCAAGCACGAACGACACCGAGAGCTCCGAGCACTGTAGAGCACTGCATGGTGGTGCAGAACGAGCAGCTCCTACCTTGGTGCCGTTCCTGGCTGCGCAAGAGCCTTTGGACTCGGGGTCCGGTTGGTCCGGTCGCGATCGGCGAGTTCTGGCGCGGCGAAGCGCGGAGGCTTCCTCAAAGCGTGCGCACACACGTCGCCTCTGGTACAGAGTGACCTGGCGGCCTGGCCTGAAGGCCCCAACGCTTGGGTTTTGATGTTTCTTCCGTCTCGTAACTTCTTCCGCAGCAGCGAAGACAGCGGGCATGATCTTAACGTTCACTGAATGCATCGAAAGGCCTCCACGTGCGATGCACAGAAAAACGTGGTGCGGCTGGTTCCGGAAGTGCATAACTTCGAGCTTTGACACGACGTGGCGCCACCTACGTGTAGGGCTTGGTGCGCATTCATGTAAACGTTGCCGCGTCGGCTTCGTTCGAAGAACGAGTGGAGTCGATGTGCTGAAGTCGCTTTCATGTAAACGAGGCTTAAGTGATAGTGATAGTAGTTTGTGGCACTTCAAATTTTCAGTGCTGCTCGGTGGCGGAACAAACAAACACAAACAATAGTATACACAAAACTTACAAGATGAATGGGATAATTATTCTAAGGTCCAAATTATTGTTCTGCACAGCATCCCTATCACTGGCACAGCCAATAGGGAGCTTATAAGGCTTCAGCCCCCACCATCCCCCCCTCTCCGCCTCTTCCGAAATACAGCCAACCCCATAATATACACATACATTTTGACTTCCCCTTCCCCCTTCTGCACCCCAAGTCATGGACATCCCGGCGGTGAACACATTGATAGGCCGAAGACAGGAGGGGAGGAAGGGTGTGGCGACGGTGACCAAGTCATTTCCCAGCTCCTCCTCTTCTGTCTTTGGGTGTCCATATCAGGACACATTTATTTTTCTTATGCCAACAAAAGAGAAAAAAAGTGTACCGTGGCGGGAGGCATGGTTGCGCGGTGCGTTCACGGTGCTGGATTGGCTGCGACGACTGGAAACATGTGCTGCAGTTCGTTGCAAGATGAAACGGAGCCAAAATGAGCGCAAAATAAAAGTGAAAACTATGACTTCGACACGTCGAGCATTACGTTTGATATAATTCGGAAACAGTAAAACAATCCAAGAACTTTGTGGGCACACCGACCCGCTCAAAATGCTACTTTTTCTAGAGCGCAGCTCTTAGGCGCCCGTTTCCGGCTTGAGCGGTGTCGCCGTCGGCGTCAACATCGGCTTGACCGCGCGGTGCATTATGGGTAAATTTCCCCGCTAAATTTAGCGGAAAAATTTCCCCGGTAAATCTAGCGGAAAATTTTTTCTGGGGGGTCACGTGGCCCTCCAAGCTCACGTGACCCCCCTCCCTTGAGGTCACGTGACCCCCCCTCCCCTCCCCTCCCCCGAGAACACAAGACCCTCAGTACCCTTCCCTCCTCCTCAAGAGTTGCGCTCTAATTCGGTATACAGGGAGTTGTAAACGGCTTTCATTTTTCTTCAGACCGTCATTATAATCAGCTGTCCAATAGATTGGTATTGATTTTCACCTCTCATTCTTGTTTTCATGAATTAATGGTAGTATTGCGACTTACTATGTCTTTTTTTAAAATTTTGTTTATTGCTGTCTGGTGCAATTCATTTACATGTACTTGCTTACAACCCACCCCCCCTTTTCCTCTAATGCCCACTGAACAATGCCAGTATAAAATATTAAAAAAAAAAAAAAAATGTATTTCAGAAGTGGGCTTGCCAAGCCGGCCGACGTCTCTAAAGAGTCTCCCGTCAAGGCGCCGCGGAAGAGGCGTGCCAGGATAATGACCGACAGCGACGAAGACGAGGATGCAAAGCCTGCTTCTCCTGCCAAGGCACAACCCAAGGAAGAGCCTGCTGAGGACTCCAAAGAGCGGGCGGCCGAAGTGTCCAAGAAAGAGCCGGAGGAAGATGGCGTATCTAAAGGCTCAAGCCAGACCTCCCAGTTGACCTCTCCGGACGGCGTTATAAAGAGACGTACCGGTGAGTCTCTTCTCGTTTTTGAATCTGGATATGGTTTTCAATCTCATCACTCATTGATGTCGTTAAAGGGAAGCTGAAGAGGTCCTTGAATTCAAACAAACCGTAAAAGTTCTAATGTAAACACCGTAAACATCGTGTGTTCTAAGTTTTATTTCGGCCTTACTAGTACGAGCGTTGTAAGAACCAATTAAAATTTTTACATGGACCCACCCGTTGCGGTGTGCCGACGGTAGGAAAGTGCAAGAGCAAAGAGAAAATCTAGCAAAATTGACGTCATCAGCGGGTTCCGTACTTCATAATGCTCTTTTCATCACTGATTTGCAATACGGGCATGATTATTCCTTGTGGACTCACTACAGAGCCCTTTTCAGGGTTGTCTTTTCCACTAATATTCACCGTCACTTGAATCGGTAACATCTTTTCCGTAGAGAGCAAACAAAGAAAAAGCTGCCGCGGTAAAGTGTGAATCTGCGCCAAAAATTCTGTTTTCTTCAACACAAACTTTACTTTGCGTAAAGTAAAAAAAAAAAAAAAGTAGAGGCGTCATGTTGGGGTGCGTGCGACAATGCAAAGCAGAAAGGAGACGGGGGGGGGGGGGGGGGGGGAGCGGGGGGGAGCATGCTTCAACACGTGATTGTAACGGGAATATTTCTTTGTTAGGTGACGTCCAACGCATGACCTCGAATAGTTAACGGTTTTACTAACAGACTCCGTTTCATTTTGGGTGCTAGTGAAGCCAACGTTACAAGCATGAGCATGTTGCCGCGAACGATGTCTGCTTTGCGCAACCGTGCATTCTTGACAGGGATACTGGAAGCACAAATCTCACTCTTGTAGCTTCTGTCTTGAGTGGAGCTAGTGGCAGTGTTGGAAGGCAATGGTTGTTATTGCAGGGGTAGGAGGCATACATTAAAAAACGAAAGACGTGGCAATAACAGAGCAAATGCCTCTCTTTTTAGTTAACCCTTTGACAGTCGTCTCTACATGTACGGCGTTCATTACACATTGGAAAGTGCCCGCTTACCGTAAAGTCTTGAGAGGTGCCCCACTCCCGAAAATAGCCAATGCCTATTTTTGGCTTGATTTGCTATATTTTTTTAAACACCGTAAGATCCCAAGCAGCACAGAGTCGGCCAGTCATTGGCCAATGTCCGGCAATGGTCATTTGGCCAGTGGCCAGCCATTGGCCAGTGGCCAGCCATTGGCCAGTGGCCAGCCATTGACTGGCCTTTCTCTGGCCGTTGGCCAATGGCCACTGGCCATCAGCCAAGCATGGGCCGATGAATGGTCACTCTTTGGCAATTGGCCGGATGACCTTCGCCAGCCATTGGCCAATGCTTGGCCAAAATCCATGCTGCTTGGGATAGCCCACATCTTGTAATAGTAGTGTTGGGATCAATGATGGGCATCAGCATAAATGCGGCTAGTTAGTTATGGTGGGATAATAAGGAAACGTTGCTGATGGGTGGTACAGTCAGGAGCAAAAGTTTGCGGGGCACGCGAGCGCGTGCCGAAATGCATTGCCGCGCCGTGCAACGGCGCTCCGCCGCATTAAAAAGCCGCTCTTTGCGCATGCGCACCTTTCATGCTCGCAGTCATGTCTCCTTCGCTCGTTTCTGTCCGACTCACTCCTGATAACCGGAGTCGGCGCCAGGGGCGCAAGTTGCCGTTTCGCTGGCTGTCATGCCTCGCGTCCTCTTCAGCTGCCTCAGCAGCCGCGCTGGGTGACAAAGCGCCTGGTTACTCCCCCCCCCCCCCCCCCCCTCTTCCCCCTACGCGACCTCCATGACAAAGCGCGGTGGCTGAGGCGGCTAAAGCAGACGCACAGCATGACACCCAGCGAAGCGCTAACTCGCGCCCCTGGCGTCGACTCCTGTTATCAGGAGTACGTCGAAAAGAAACGAGCGAAAGAGACATGATTGCGAGCACGAAAGACGCGCATGCGCAAAGCGCGTCTCCTTAATGTGGCGGCGCGCCGTCAGACGGCGCGGCGATGCATTTTGGCACGCGCTCCCGTGCCCCGCAAACTTTTGCTCCCGACTGTACAGTCATCTTTACTTTGTTACCCCTCGCCACCATAAGCTTGGACCTAAAAGTAGCAATCTCTTGTAATCTTTTCTTGATTGTACATTGAATGTTAGACCACTCTATATTTTCACCCAATTTGCTCTTGATGTTAGGTGGGCTATCTCTCGGGAGGTGTTGCTATTAGTTATGTCTTTGGCCAACTACAGCGTATTCACTAAGGCTTCGATCCCTTTTTGGACGGTCCGCATAAATCAGGTTCTTAAAACCTGATTTATGCGGGAAAAAAAAAGGTTTTTTGTATTTTACAAAAAAAGTTTTTTTTGTATTTTGCAATATACAAAAAAAAAAAAAGATTTTTTGTATTTTGCACGTATGCTTAAACAATATTTTTTGTCCCTCTGGCACTTATTTTAGCTAAATGAAGTGAAGAATAGTTAAACCAATTGTATTTTCTTTAAAGTTCATTGATTTCTCAGTCGTAATGAATGCCAAATAGCCCAGAATGATGTTTTGATGATTTTGAGAAGGAAGGGTTAGCGATACCTTATCCATAGACAAAACCGGTTTTTATTCCTTTTCTTTCGACTCCGGAGCTTTCGTGTATTCATACTCTCAATTAATGAATGTACCACCTTCGGGCACCTCTGTGGTAAATCCCAGCGTGATACGTTGAGAAACCGATTTTTGTGAACCGTCTAAAGGGGGATTGAAGCGTTAGTGTACACATGGTTTAAAGTTATATTTGCACGGTATTTTGCTTTGCTGGGGGTAATATTTATAATTTCAAAAATTAGACACTGCACTCATGATACACACGGGGTGATCTCTCCGCACGTCGGCTGCTCTCGCGGTAGTGGCAATAGGAGCTCTTTGGATTCAGAATTTTAAGGCTTCTCAGAAGTGAGTTCAGAGGATGAGAACTTACCATGCGACAGAGAAGCTCCGTAAAGTACCTCCAACTTGGAATCTGAAATCGCTGGAATGTCACCGAAGCGGACGTACAAAAATTTTGAATGGAAGTAAGGTGACGGCTTGTTGACTTCCATATTTCCATTTGCTGCCTCTAAAACTGAACAGCTTGCGAGCACTGTACTTGCTCCCATTAGATGATAACAAAAAAAAAAAGAAAACCTGTGCTTTGAGCTTTTCTTTGTACAGTTCCTTTGGAAATAAAACCCGACCACCGGAAAACATCTCTTGGTAATGAAAACAAAAAAACAACTTAACCTTCAAAGTGTTAAAAACACACTTCTCTGCTGTTGTAGGTATTAAAACGTGTTTAAAATGCTCACCCGCTAAAGTTGCAAGGAGCACTCCTGCACTTGCAGCACATTTACTGTAGATCTGCCAGGTTTTCTCGAGCGACCGAAAAAGAAATGTTTTTGTAAAAGTACTTGTTGTTGGGCTAGTTGGTGATGACTGTTTTGAGCCATGGTTAAAAGCACTAAAGAGAACACATGAAAATCAAAGAGCGCCCGGACTGGAAGAAGCATACTTTATCAGAAAGGGGAGCCCCAATGCGTCAGTGACATGTCGATTGCATTGTATAATGCCAGGATATGTTACTTTGATAAATCTATGTAAACGGGTTGTGGTGTGTGTATTCTAGCACATGCATAGCCTAGGTGACGATAGGTGTATCAACATATATATATGTACTCCCATCTTTTCTCGAATAAAATTGTGAGTAGATCCCATGTTTGTCTTCTCTTGTGTTTGCCTTTTTAACGCTTTTAACCATGGTTCAAAACGTTTCTGTGTTTTGCCCTCGTTAAAGCTCAGTGCTGCTAAGGTATGATATTTCTTGAGAAAGCTCAGCTAGCAGGCAAAAACATCCTAAAAACCCATTCACAGAGAACTGTTTGCTTGCATTTTCTTACCTTACGTTACGAGCCACTGGCACATTCGTGCTTTGAATGCCACGTGCGAGGCTACTCCTTGAACTGGTTGACACGGTTCAGATGCACTTATCTGATTGCTGTTTCATTTGCACCAAAGCACTTACCCTGCTATGTCCTGCTGCATTTCGCCAAAATGTGAGGAGTGTTGTTACCTACACTGCACCAAAAGGTCATCTCACTTTATCAACAGGGAAAGCAGTACTTCAGGCATCGCCGCACAGCCGGCTTGTGCTGGTGAGCTCGCGCAAATTCTCGGAACCTTCAGTGATCGCTTAGAATATTGTGCGATTTGATTCGGTCTTCGTTTTGAGCACGACTCACCACTCACGAGTTTCGTGATATTTCTTTTTGCTCACTTTGACACTGCTTTAGAGTGGTTTAATTAGCTTTGCTCAATGCATTACTCACCGCACACTGGTCCACTGTAAAGAAGCTACGCACGCGGAGTGGACATTGCGACCCTCTACAATATTCAGTCTGGCCATTTCGGTCGCCATCACTGTCCAAGTGCGGCATCGATGACGTGGGGTTGGTGGCCTCCTGGTGGCTGTTTAGGGAACAAGTGGAAGACATGTGCCAAAGCGGTTAACGGGGTACTCCGGGGTTTTCTTCCTGCTTCCTGATTGGACTAAAAATTGGCCGAACGCACCAGCAAACATAGCTGAGTTAGTAAACCAAATATTCGGCCGAAATAATTTCTGCAAAGTTATGGAATTTACAATTTCGGTCTTTACCCTGTTTTTCAAACTCAGTCTCTAGTGAGTGCAATGAAAAAGTAACGCCAGCGGAAAGCAGGGGTGCGCTTCTTGGACCGTAGAGTTTGTTTCCAACTGATTGCCAGCAGTTTCATCGGGTCAAATGAATGCTTTTGAAGCTCGGCCCAGCACCCGCGCAACAGCACGAAGCAGATGCTCGGCATGGTCTATTTTTTTAGACTGCCCGCTCGACCTGCAAGCCCGTTTTCCGCTTGACATCGCAGCACTGAAAAGCGCGGGTAAATTTGAATGTTTGTTTTGGCTCGATTTTCATTTGCCGATTTCACAAAAACTATTCCGAATTCCGTGTTACTAAATACGAGACCAGAAAAGGTAAAAGCCGGGGATTCAGAAAACATACAAGTTAGTTCGGTTAGCTCGAAAAATCGTTGGAGCACCCCTTTAAGACAGAGCCTGTGCATGCTGAACGATGGCACAATGTGACCTACAAATGGAATACAAGCGTTGTGTCGACATTCACCTCAGACTCCTGTTGAATCAATCATTTGGCACATACTCGATCCACAATCTCTTTGATGCGGTGAATGTCGTATAGGGGTTTCCCTGCGTGAGCACTTCTTACAGACTGGCAGCTTCCTTGTCGCCACTCAAAGTGCCATACTGCCTTGAACGTACGAAAGGGTCTGTGGTTGGACAAGTGCTAAATTTTTACAGCCTTTAGCATGACGGAAGTTAGGCTGATATTGGGGCTACTAGGTGGTAGTTAATTTGGGAAAGGGTCTATAGGCCTTTTTCGTGTACTCTCGTCCTCAGCCACCTAATAGGCATATCCGGTATGGACGACGAAAATATAATAAAACGTTTCAACCTGTAACTAGTAAAAAAAAAATAAAGGGAAGGCAAAACTAAATTTATGTCGGTTACGCTTAAATTCTAAATGTCTTCTATTCGCGTGGCAACGGCAAAGCAGTGTTTTTGCCCATACTGGAAGTGGCGACAACTCAAGATGGCGGCGCCCTCGTGAAAATGGTCCATAGGGGACGCTACATGTGTATGCTCTTCTTTTTTTTTAAATATTTGACAGCTCGGAAGACTGCCAAGCGGGCGGTGGAACCGAATCAGGCCGTTGTTAATGCAAGCAAGAAGATAAAAGTCGAGGCGGCTGAAAAGTCGAAGTCCGAGAGTCCTGAAAATCCAAAGGACAAGGTCAAGCGGGAGGACATAAAAGAGGACGAGGAGGAAAGGAAGGCCAAAGATTCGTCTGCCGCCAAGGAGGAACCAGCAGAAGGTGAGGAGTGGATTTAGTTGCCGCATGCAGGAGCGTGCGGCGAGACCTTCTCGGTGCCTCAGAGTTTCAGCTGACGTTTTGCTCGGAAATTTGAAGGGGCACCGAAGGGGTTTCTGAGGTCGTCTATTTATGGTCATAAATCAATCTACGTGCCCTAAGCATTCCAAAAACAACCCAAGCTCCGATTGATGCGCTTCCCATTTCCCTATTAAAATAGAATCAAAGATACATGCCCGTTTTTGTGTGGTTCGGTGCAGAAACTAGAGGGCGCCAAGGACGCGCGGCGAGAGGGCCGACCAATGGCGGACTGATTTTCAAACGCGTTCGATATGTACGCGGGAACTGATCACTCGCCATTGGGTGTTGGACATCATGGTGCCCTCTGGTTTCTGTGCCGAATTGCAAAAAAACGGACGTGTCACAATCTTTGATCCCGTTTTTAATAGAGAAATTAGACGCGCAACCGCCTGATCTTTTTTTTTTTTTCAGAATGCTTAGGGCACGTGGGATGAGTTAGGACCGTAAATAGACGGTCTCAGAAAACACTTAAGTGCTCTTCTAAGGCTGGTTTGCACATTGAATCGCTTATGACTGCTTACGACGAGATTAGAGTGCCCCAACGTTGCTGGGCTGGCAGCCGTCTTGGAGTGAGGACAAGTCTGTCGTCTGCTAGCCAAACTGCCATCTGGCCTCCCATTCATGTGTAGCGGTTTATGAGCTGTTTACACAGTTATCGAGCATTACCCCTTGTTAAATAACGAGGGATAACTTTGGGAACTTGTAAATCACGTGTACCGTCAACTATGCATTGTTTCGACGATGCGTCTAATGATAGAGCGAAAACGTTGTAAAAATGACAGCATCGGCGATGCTCCGTTGCATTACTGAGTCGAGGAAGCGTCTACTAGGAATAATTTATTCTGACTTCAATGTGTGCTTCTTGATTCCACATTGTCAAGGGCACATGGTCACCACATCGTGTGAGGTGAATAGGTGGCCGTGGTTGAAAAAGCGGTACTTGCACTCTCCATGGACGTCGCCACTAGCAAGGCGCAGCCAGGTAGCAACACTGAGGCACTCTGGACGAGATGACAAGCTTGGTCCCATGTGTCGTAGCGAGCAGACGGCGGAGTGTGTCGTCTGCTCGCCGCGCCTGTCGGGAGATGGCACCGCCACCAGTTCCATCGCTAACTCGGTCGTCTGTGAGATCATTCGTTGTTGACTGCAGCACGTTTGTTGCTCTCGTTTTTCACCGAAACAGAGCTATGTCATGAAACTTTGCGAGATAAAACCCCCCATCTCGATGCACGTTCGGCAAAAGTTTGTACTTGTTCTGTGCAAGAATGAATTTTTCTTGCTCGTTTTACAGCGCCGGGATTCATTGTGAACACCCCGTATAATGTATAATATGCTTTGTTTTCTGTATGAAAAAAGTCCTTTAGTTAATGTGAGTATGACAGTATGTTGGAGTCTTGCTCACATTTTTCTGAATCATTCCTGCAGACGTGGCAAAAGCTGAGTCGCCCACAGAAGATTCCAAGGCCAGGCAAAAGGACTCGCCACCTGCCAAGGCGAAAGAGGAAAAGGCGGTGCCGAAAAAGGCTGCTGGAAGACTGCAGAACTTGTGAGGGGCTTCTCGTGATACAGTTTCTTCGAGAGCAGTGCGATGTGTTACATTTGCAAATGTAATCTGCTATATTGACTGAGATCCTGGAACCTTGTTACGTGCTTTAGCTGAGCAAGTTGGTTCATTGCTTGTGAATGGGGCCAGCTGAACATGAAAAACACGGTGCGAATGTTATATTTTTTTCTGTGTGTTTTTCATGTTCAGGTGGCCCCGTTCACAAGCAAATCCTGGAACCCTGGTACACTTTAGGAGTTTGGGAGGGCTCCTCTGACGGGGACTGTCGCGTTCAGATTCTCCCGTACCGTCTGAGATTTGGTCACTCTCGTTTGATGCTCTGTGTTCGAGATGATCCCCTGCGCACTCATCGTGGAGAACTGTCGACTATCTTACTATCTTACATATTTTATGGTGCTGTACGTCTCATCATCATCTACTTCGATCATGCTTTCTGGAACTTTATAAAGATCATCCTGCATTTCACCCTATTATTTTGCTTGGAGATGAAACCTAAGTTCCGCTAGTCTCAGCCTCATTTTGAAATTTTCTTAGAACAACTATATTTACGCCAGCTATAACTTTTAGCCTTGGTTTGATTTCCCTTTTAGTAGGCTTCAAATACATTTAGCTAGGTGCACTATAGTTTTTGGTGTTGCTGCACCACTAAACCCCTAATCATCATCATCATCCTGGAACCTTGGCAATTCAATCCCACCAGTTGCTAAAGCCCATGCATGTTCAACAGAATGGGGAAACCTTAAAGGGATAGGGAAACGAAATTCCAGCGCTCATTTTCTAGCCTGAATCTGTTGCATGTTGTACCCTAACCTCAAAAACACCAGTCTTTCGTTGAAAGGCACAAGAAAACTAATTTTAAAGCTAAATAAACAATCTTTCAATGTGTACCTGGTGGATGCATGCGGAGCCTATTTGGGAGGCAATCTAGCAACGTTGGGGAACTTGCTACATAGTCGTGACGGAGCAGATTCCTTCGGAGCAGTGCCACCCTTTGGAATTTTAACATTTTCCTTCTTAGCTTTCCTCCTAGCTCAACTCACAAATCGCGCATTGTACCAAACGCTCTAAGAAGACAGAAAGGAAGGACTCCCCTCTTTCTCTGACCCTTGCTCGTGCAACCGGAAACAGCCATTCTCCCCCTAGAAGATTAGCCCGTCGCTCAAAACGTGAACGAAAGTTGCTTTCCCCACCCCGTCCAGCCCTAAGCTGACAGTGTTGTGGAAGCTACGTGCTCCTTGGGCCAGCCACACGCTCTTCACCCCACGGGTACTTCGAACAGCTCGATTGTAACGCGCTGACGCTATTGACACCACCACAACGCTGACAACGCCACCAAGGGCAAAGCTCATAACCACGCCAGCCTGCTACGTCACGAATGCGGGGAATCTTTTCTTTCTGTTTTTGTTTGCGCCGAATATCCCATGGCGCATCGCGCTCTCCGTTTGCTCCTCTTCGAGTGCTTGCTCGAGTGCACTGTTTGGAACGAAAAATATGGCCAGTCATTCAAAATACAAACGTGCGATTATCATTTACGGTTATTATCCGTCATGCTTGACTCATTTCGAAACAAAATTTGAATATTAGATTTTTTTGTTTCCGTACCCCTTTAATATGCCGCTTCTCGACCACCGATGCTTCAAGACGGAAGTGATGGGGGACCCCCTTCAAAGAGGGTGTCGTGTTCGACGATTACACTGTCGGAAGGGTAAACGAGAAAAACTTAACTGCATGCAAACCAAGTTTGAAGCTTCAAATGAGAAATAACTTACCCCACTCACTCGGCACACATGGTTTGGTCTAATTAGATTTGGTAACAAAGCATCGTCAATGTAAAAGAAGAGAGTTTTATAGCTCGGTTTTACCTACCGTATTTTCCGAGCTATAGTCCGCAGGCTGTACATCTTTAAAAGTTGAAATTTCCGACTGTGTGGACTATATGCGTGCGGACTATGCAGGAATTTTGTTTTTCAAGATAGTTCATTGTGACGAGACGTCACGGAATTTGTGAATGAAAGAGTATGTTAACGATGATTTTTGTATATTACAAGCTTCTTGGTGAGCTAGTAGACATGTGTCACGGTGTGCCGTGACACATGTCTAGGTGACCAAGTGTAGACAATGCATCGGGTGTGGACTATCTAAGCAAAAACGTGTTTTCGGCCTAAATTAACCCTTGTGGACTATACACCGGGTGCAAACTATAGCCCGGAAAATAGGGTATATTTGAGAGCTCTGAGGATCCCTAGAAGGGCCTCGACAGACCCGAAAAGGTCCGCGATTTGAGAACCTTTACCTTAATACCGCGGAGCCTAGAATGCGTCTTGGATCGCTGCGTTTTCCGTCCTATTGCCCCTACGCATCGGAAGCAGCAACTAGTGACGTCGCAAAAGCCGGAGTGTCACGTTGTCGGATGTCGCGATCCCAACGATTGTGCGTAGAAGTTCCGAAAAAAATCCAGCCGAGAATGTGAGTGTGGACACCAGTTCGAGGCACCGTAATCAACGCAAAGCACTCGGTTTAGATATGACGCGCACACCAGCCATCCGCGGGAGCTAGGTGGCGCAAGCCGTAACCCGATTGAAAAACAGCCGCCGTCCGTCCAACCGTTGCAGCATGTTCGGTGCCAGGAAGGTGGATGGCAGCAGCGGCAGTCTCGAGACGGACTACGACCCTTCCAAGGCCAAATACGACCCCGTCAAGGATGCCTGCTGGAAGAAGGGAGACAAGGTGCCTTACCTGGCACTGGCCAAGACCTTCGAGAAGATCGACAGCATCTCGGCCAGGTACAGCATTATAGTTTGTGCAATGAATCTAGAGAGAGAGGTCCGCTATTTTCCCATGTACAGTGTGTTCCGGAAGAAAATTTACAGTTTTTTTTTTTCACCGCAAGAATGGACCATGCATTTGCCAAACTCATTCTTTGCCTAAATGTAGCGCTACCGGTCTGGACCAGATGGAAATGTTTCGCAGCTAACTTATCTTGCCGATAAGTTATAAGCGATTTTTTTAAACTTTTCACTTAAAAATGAAGCCCATTCCCGGTAGTTTGCGCCTTCAGCCCCACGCATTCCTGGGCTTCGTTGGCCATCAATTTCTCATAGTAAATTTCAGAAAATCCCTCGTAACTTTTTAATAAAATGACGGCTTGTTCTGAAGCTTTGGCATCTGGTCCGGACCACTAGCACATTTCGGCGAAGACAGCTTTCGGTAATGCATAGTTTATTTTTTATATAAACAAAAACTGCCGTAAGCTTTTTTTTGGGGACCCCCTATATCTTGGCTACCTCAAAATGTGGGGCCTAGAAGGGGACGTCGGTCGGCCCAGATTGCCGGGGAGCTTCTAGGAGCAACGATTTTGGCGTTGAAAGAATTTGTACTTTATATTTTTTTCACATTGTTTATCTTGGCACAAGTGAGAGGAAATGTGCCGCCTTTCCCTGAAACGCCGCGATTCCCCCGCATAATCGTGAAGAAAAAGACCATTTTTCCCAATCTGCAGCCACTTGTGGCTTTCATCAAAACTATGGTGCGATGTCATTGCGAGTTCACAAGTGTTTCTGACATCTTCTGTCTGAAGTCAACAAAACCATTTCCTCTTTGCTGATACCCTTCCCACCGTTTTTAAAGCGAGCCCTCTCTTCTAGTTGAATCGGACCTTAAAAAGTAGACGATTGCAGGGGGGTGGGGGTGCGAAAGACAGAACCACACATTGTCCTTCTAGCGACGTCACTGCGCAGCTTACTTGAAAGATGGCGGAAGTTGTGGGTCACCCTGACCTTCGATTTGTTTAATTTCTCTTAATAACAACTAGCACACGCAAGAAAAAATGGTTCTCCATTCATCGTTCTCTGGGGCTCGTAGACCAATTCCTGCAATCAATTGGCCAAAACCTAATAATCGTTGCACCGCCCTTCTAACAAATTCAAAGCACCGTTAAACTATCACTTGCAAGGTTAGAGCCAAGATTTCTTGCTTTATTTTCCCAGAAAAACACTCGCATCGTGTGTGCTGCGTTGAGAAACTAAGAAATTTAGTATTGAACACGTCGCTGTAAGACGAACACGCCTAACCCTTTGTCTTGCGTTTTTTTAAGGTCTTTCATCGCACTCTTTCTCGTTCATTCTCTCAGTACTGCCAATGTGAATGCTTAGAATTTGCCCCATCCCTTTCCTTGTCTGTGCCCCTGCGGTCTCTGGGGTTATTTTAAGTACTACCTTTTGAACAAAGCAGAACTTGTCAAAACTAATACTAATTTGAAAAAAGGCTCTTCAAATTGTTATTAATGCATCCTTTTGCGGGAGCTTTTTCTTTTTTTAAAAATACAGAATCTCATATCTTTTAACCAGTTGTTAAAGTTTCAGTTGCTGGTGATCTATGACGAGGCATTGAGACATAACAATCTTTTTTTTTCCCTACTGTCACGGTTTACAAATCTGAATCCAAGCTATTATCGCTCGTTATGGCAAAACACTGTTTTAGCTGCTATACGGCGATTCAACGTCATTAAAATTGATTTTGCCATCTTAAGACCTAACGAATTGGAAGCTAACAACATGGGCGTCATTGGAAAAAAACAAATAAAATGTTAGCTAATATGATATTACGGACAATATTATTTTTTCAGCGTTACTCCAAGTGCTTTGTGTCACGTACAGACGGAAAGTGTCTCTTAACCCCTTAACTGGGTACTTTTCTGACCAAAAATATTTGCAAAATGGGGAGTTTTTTTTTTAAGTGTTTTGAGCTCTCGAAGCTATAACAATGATCCCAGAACCTAAAACAAGTTTATTTACATCAATTTACAGGGTTCACCAAACATTTAGTAGTTGGTCTTCGTATGGTACTCCATAAAGCACGGAGCGACGCAAAGAGCCACACTGCAGTCTTTGCATCTGTAGATCGTCTCTTTTCTTCGGTTGTGTGCAAGGCACACCACACACCTCTTGTGAGGGTGCTTCTTGGTGCTCTCCCCTTCGTTGAAATCGGGGAAATGTCGTCCCAAGAGGCGTGCTGGAGAAGGCTTCGATGGTGGACGACCAATCTTTGCCGCTGTTGCACTTGAAGACCCATAGGTTTCGAACAGGCTGTTGGAAAGGTTCAACCGGAACGTCAGCTGGTCTGTTGCAGATCCCAGCTTTGTCGACAGGATGAAGCAGTTGAAGACGGTCACGTCAATGAGGTGCCGGAACATTTTCATGTAGTATTTCTTGAGTCTCTTTCTGGCCATACTGTACGTCATGATGCATTGGTCAGCAAGATCAACACCCCCCATTCCCTTGTTGTAGTCCACGCAGGCTTTTGGTTTCTGCACTTGCTTTCCTGCTCTGGTGGTCACGCTTGACATCTCTTCATTATTAACGGTGCTTATCATGAGCACATGTTTTTTGTCCATCCATTTTACCATGCACAGTTTTCCACGGAACTTCACAAAAGTTTCGCCTTTCGCCAGCTTCTTTTCTTTCAAGTCCTTTGGGATTTCCTTGCGGTTTACCCTGCAAGTTCCAACGGCGTCAGTTTCCAACTTGCACAACAGGTCAAAAAGCACTGGCGAGCAGTAATAGTTGTCCATGTGCAAGAAGTAACCCTTGCACAGGAGATCTTGCGAAAGCGAAAGCACAACTTGGGATGGTTTGTCAAGTTTCGATGCGTCAACTCCGGAGATGTTGCATTCATACTTTGTCGTTTTTCCCGTGCAGACAAGGATATTTCAAACATATCCACTTGCTGGCTCGCACAATCTGAAAGATTCCATTCCAAATCTCGCTCTTTTCATAGGAATGTACAGCTTCCATCCGAGTCGTCCTTTCCAGAGGAGAAGGCTCTCGTCGATGCAGATATCTCGCTAAGACGTGTAGGCCTGCTGGAACTTTTCCACGAGATGTTCAAGGATGGGACGAATCTTGTGGAGTCTTGGATTCAGCATGTCTTCGGGCACTGCCGCCCCATTGTCCACGAAGTGCAGGTAATTCAGAAGCAGGCAGAACCTTTTTTCTGTGAAGAGCTGGTAAAATATTGGAGTCTCCAACAGAGGTTGTCGCGTGAAGTATGAATTCAGGGTGGGCTTCTGAACGATCCCCTGCAAAATCCAGATGCCTAAAAGAAGCTTGATCTCTTCCTTAGTTGTTGGTATCCAATCTTGTTCTCTGCTTCTCGCCTTCATTTTGCCAGAAGCACTCTTCTCGAGGATTTTTTGTGATGCGTACAAGTTCGTGTTGTCCGCTATCAGTTGACAGATTTTGTCATCAAGAAAGTATTCAAAGATGTTGAGTGGGCTCACATCATCAAGCTGAATGTGAACTCCGGCACTTCCCACAAATCGAAATGGATCTCTCACCGTGCCAGTGTCTTGCCAGGTTGCAGCAGGCCCCGAAGTTGATGGTGGTGCCGTAAACAATTGTTCCGCTGCGTCATCATCAATTTCCGTGTCGGATCCTGAAGAGCATTCATCTGAACTCGAGAAATCAACATTGCAGTCGGAGTCCTCGTCAGTACTTTGCAGCAGCTCAGCGATTTCTTCGTCAGTCAGGGGACGCCGGCGTTTGCTGGACGCCATTTTCCAAACAAACAGTCAAACGTGTTACACAGAGGTCTTCAATCTTTTTTTTGTGCTGCCATCTATTCATCGTTTTTTAAAACTAAAAATGTTTCCAATCTATGAGGATAGATGGCGCATCCTCCCCGTACGATAAAACGAGCGAGCGTCTAAAGACGCGCTTCCCAACAGCGAAGGCAGTGCAGCGCGTCTACAGACCCCAAGCTGCGGTCAAAATTGCCGCGCGTTTAAAGACGCGCTCCCCAGTTAAGGGGTTAACGTGTAGCATCGGTACAATCGTGCAAGTAGTTTTGCTTACTTTTGTGTTCTTTTCTTATAGTGCTTCTTTCCCGTTGGAGTTAGTTGGACGTTGAGGTTTTGTCAAGCCGCAACAGTAGCTTTTATACTCCGTTCACCCTAAGCTTACAGTGTGGTGAGAGCCACACTCTCTCAATTGATGAACTGCCTCCCTTCCATCACCTCTCTTTTGCCACACTCACGTGCCGAAAGACAGGTGCACAACTGGTTCAATGAGCGCATAGCTTCTTCCACACCGTACGCTTGGGGTTGAACGGAGTAGTCTTGGCGTCCTGCTTTTTCGTACAGACCCTTTTTATAAAATTTTTCCAAGGAGTGCTGTTGCATCTCACGTCCACGCAAACTTCCCGTCAAATGGTTGGAGGAACAATCCCCACCACAACAATGCTCTTTGTAACATCCGTAAAATATTTCACTAACGATCCTACTAGTACTTAGCTAAACGATTGGTTAGCAAGAGGTTTGTTAAGACAACCATTCACCTGGATTAGGTTTAACAACGCAGCAGAAGGAGCTTGTGAAATCTCCGACTTCGTCATTTCCTAGAAATTATGGCATAAACAAGCTCGGTACGCTGGTCAAGACAGAGTGACCATAAGTCGCTTTGGGCACAAGACAGCTTGTGTTTTGAAACACAAAAATGGTCTATAAATAAAGTTTTGGGTATTCAGAGTTGCTTTTTATTTTTATATTTTTATTTAGTTTGGGGGTGTTTTTTTACGGTTCATTGTTTCCCACATGCTGAGTGCTTTCAATTCGCGTTTTAACGCGAAAGCATTGACTGTCTCAGGGAGGGAGCCGATGTCCTCAGCTTTCAGACCATGCAAAACGGCACCTTAATGAAACCGGGCGCAAAGCTAGCCAACGGCACCTTTTACACTTCAATCCCATTGGCTGCTGCACGTCAACAGGCTCCCATTGGCCGCTGCGCGTCAGCTTGTGGGGTGTTATCCTGACTGTGTTATCACACTGTTGTGTTATCACTGATCACCGCGTTCGCTCGCCTCTTATCGGTTGTGTGGCGCGTGGCAATATACAAGGAGCGTGGAATAAACCAAGGGGTTCATTCTGCTGGGAACTAGTACGTTGCTGTCTGTTCCTTCCTTGCACCGCAAAGCACGCGACAGTTTGAACGATCTCTCACCCGATGCCGCTACATATTTGCGAAGCAGCGGCTCCACCGTTCCATGCCCAAGGTCAGCGTGTTGTACGCCGCAGATTAAAGAAGGGAGCGAAGGGCGGCGTGCGTGCTTTCGCATTCACAACTTGTAAGAAGTGCTTGGGTGTATCTCGAGCCTTTTAATTCTGTATCCTCGGTTCAGACAGTTCAGTGCAGGTTGTGTATCGGATCGACACAAAATAGAGCTGTAGCGAAATACTTCTTTCCTCGAAACTTCGGTTCTTTTCAACCGAGGACAGCTCCAGTTTGCGATTGTGACAAAATGTGCTCGGGGTAAATTTTTTAGGTATATGTCGGTATTTACCGAAGATAAGGAATGCCCATCTTTAACCCGAGAAAGGAAACGGTACTAAAGACACCGCGATTCGGGACGTGAACTCTCAGGCTGAAGATGGTGGAGGTGCTCCGCAACTTCTTCCGTTCGGTGATGGCGCTCTCGCCGGACGACATGGTGCTCGCCGTCTACTTGTGCCTCAACAAGCTGGCGCCGGACTACCAGGGGGTGGAGCTGGGCGTCGGGGAGTCCCTCTTGGTCAAGGCCCTGGCCGAGGCGACCGGCCGGACCCCGGACAAGATCAAGGCCGAGGTCGCCGTCAAGGGAGACCTCGGACTGGTGGCCGAGGTATCTATTAGTCTGTTAACCCTTCGCTGTATGTCTATTACAATGGGGATCGTACGTTTGAAGGTACCACCAAAACGCGGAACCGCATGCACCGTGGGAGGTGTTGTCACTTGTTACGTCTTTGGCGAACTATAAACATTCGCACGGTGTTTTTGCTTTACTGGGGGTGTTTATAGTTTTAGAGTCAGACGCCCCATGTGCGTGATACGCGCAAGATGGTTGCTTCGCCTGCTCTGGCGGTGGCGGCAATAGGAGCGGTAACTCTTCCGTTTCACACTTTTAACGTTTCTCATGTGAAACGAAACCAAACAGGAGAAAGGTGACAACTTTTCTTTGATATTTTTATTCGACGCTTTTAGACCTGAACGGCTTAGAGGCACTGTGTTACAGTCGAAGCTCGTTATTTCGATCATCATGTTAATTCGATCCTTCCGTTTAGCACCGTCAGAAATGTACAGGCTTCAATAGGCAGAAAACCCCGGTATTTCAATCTGATAAATATCTCCAACCCGATAATTCGTCCCGGGAGCCAGCATCTTCGTAACCAGGAAATATTTTTTAAGCTAACACTATAAGTTTAAAGGCTAAAACGGTGCCTCAGAACACAACACGCGTCCCTACCCATATTGGCAAACAGCTGTTGCAGCGAGTCCGCGCCTGATTGTGACACGTCCACAGACGCGCGATGCCCGTCGGCGCCCCCGGCGCCTCGAGTCGGGGCGCGCTCCGCGAAAGAGCGCCCGCGCAGCCAAGCGCCCTTTCGCCGGTGCCTTGCGCCGGAGAAAGGGCCGATTTGATTAGTCGAGATAAGACCCAGTCAGAGCGCACCGGCCCAATCACGTGGGGAGGCGCGCGGAAGGAGACGGGAGCAACGAGAGGGAAATGAGTGAGCGATGAAGTGAGAAAAAACGTCGGGAGGATGGAGAAGGAGACTGGAGAAAAATGAGCGAGCGATGAAGAGGGACAGTGCTGTCACGCGGTTTCTGGTTTCTGTTCTTTGGAGTGCGTGGCGTTTAACGCTCATACCGGAAAATGTCAAAAGAAAAGCGAGGAAAGTACTCTTCGAATGATTTAAAAACAAAAGTTCACATACTCAACGAAGTTAGGGAGGGAAAATTGTCCAGAAAAGAAATTGCCGAAAAGTATGACCTCAAGAAAAGCACGTTTGCTACCTACATTAGGAATGAAGCAGCAATCGTGAAAGCTTTTGAAGAAGAGCAATTTGTGAATTCAAGAAAATGCCTTTGCAGTGCAGCCCATCCAGAACTCGAAGAAGCCGTTTACAAATGGGTGACAGAAGTAAGAACGCACAACCTTCCGATGACTGGAGACATGATTCGCGCAAAGGCTCAACAGTTCAGCGAACGTTTGGGCATCGAGGGATTTCGTGCTTCCGAGGGATGGCTCGCAAGATTCAGGGAGAGGCACTCTCTTCTTTTTAGGCACGTGTGTGGTGAAAGAGCCGATGTGGATGAAGATTTGTGTGAAAACTGGAAGACGTCGGAGCTCGCATGTATTCTTGCGGAGTATGTGCCCGAGGACATATTCAATTGCGACGAAACGGCGTTGTTTTTCAAAGCTCTCCCCAAGAAAACGATAACGTTCAAAGGGGATCCTTGCACTGGGGGAAAATGCAGTAAAGAGCGGGTGACCGTGCTCGTGGCAGCCAACATAACAGGCACGGAACGTCTGCCTCTTTTGGTGATCGGGAAATCCAAGACGCCACGATGCTTTCGGAACATCCCGCGGCTTCCAACGGACTACCGTTTCAACAAAAAAGCGTGGATGACACGTGAGATCTTCCAAGATTGGCTTAAAAAATTGAACCGCCAGTTCGCGTCCAAGGGGCGCAAGGTCGTGTTAGTAGCAGACAACTGCAGTGCGCACACAAAAATGCCGGAGCTGTCTATGATCCGCCTTATTTTCCTTCCACCTGCAACCACCTCACTCTTGCAACCAATGGATCAAGGAATAATCAAACACCTGAAAGGCTTGTACCGCAAGCATCTTACGGCAAGAATATTGCTTTGTCTGTACCAGGGTAAGCGCTATGAAGTCACTCTGCTGGCGGCGATTCATTTGCTTGTTAAAGCTTGGACGGACATGCCAAGCCAGGTCATCGCGAACTGCTTTCGTCACTGTGGTTTCTCGTGTGTTGGAAATACCGCGAGTTCGACGACTGCATCGGCTACTATGTCTACATCGGCAACTGCATCGGTTACTACATCGGCAACTGCATCGGCTACAACATCGGCAACCACAATTGAAGATGAAAACTTTGTTGAAGAGTGCAGTGCTCTAATGTCCGCTCTACCCGAAAACATTATTTTCGATGATTACGTTGCGATAGATGATGGAGTGCTTGTGTGCGGTCAATTGACTGACGACGAAATCATCGCATCGGTTCAGTGTCCCGAGGGTCAGGAGGACGACAGCTGCGAGAGTGACGCCGAAGAGCCGCCGCCACGCCCATCTCCTGCCGAAGCATCCGCTGCGCTCGATGTGCTTGCGAACTTCGCAACGTTTGAAGACACTGACGGGACGATGTGGCCGCACATTGAGGATATGCGGAAATTTGTTTTTGCGAAGCGTCTGACGGGAATGCGGCAGCAGAAAATATCGGCGTTTTTTTCGAAATAAAACTCCGTCGTCACGGTTGGCTTTTCGCCGCTTCTCGTGATGTACGTTGTTACTCGTCTTTGATCGATATTCAATAATTCGACTCTTCTATAATTCAATCTATTTTCGAGGAACCGTCAGAGTTGAATTAACGAGCTTCGACTGTAGCTCCCGCCAGATAATTAAGAAGTAAAAAAACTCGCTCATTGACCTTTTCTTTGTACTATACCTTTGAAGACAAAACCCAACCACTGGGAGACATCTTTTGGGAAAAAAAACTCGACCATCAAAGGGGTAACGTAGAACGAGGGCTGGGATCCAAAAGGAAAGCGTGCCGTGACGTCACGAAAAAAGTTTACTTTCCTGTCTAATTCAGTGAAGCGTAGCCAAACTTTTTTTTTTAAAGGTGCAAATTAGTATTGTGTTTTTCACTACCGTAAGAATACCGCACATCCGCCCATTCTACATTAAGCGCCCACACCCAAATTTATAAGATCTGAGGAAATATGCGCAATGTAAAATGTAAAATTTTTCGCGATCATCTCTAAATTTTGAGTGGGCACTTGCCCGGTATTTTACAGTATGTTAAATTTTCTCTGACAGAGCATTTATGCATAACTTTGATTTTTACGGAAATATCAGTTACGAGAGCCCGAAAATAAGGGAAACGCATTTGTGACCCGAAATCCGGCTTTTTGTACACGAAATCATGAGGCAGTTTGTTACCATCGCCTTTCTTCCACATGCTGTGACACCACAGATCTGGAAACACCTTAGAAGAAAAGAATTAGTGCGTGTATGTTCATACAGGAATACCTTAGAAGTAACGAGCCATCTGTAACTCAAACCAACAAGTACGACGAAAAAGCAGTGCACAAAAAGACGTCCTCGTCTTTTTGTGCGCTATTTTTTCATCATGTTCAATCGGTACCAACTCTAACAAGCAGCTTGTGTAACAGCGGGAGTCGGCAGCGACGAGGAAAGTGTCGCAAGGTGTGACCGTGATGTCGTCGCCTACCTCGTGTTAGGGATAACGAATGAAATGAACGAATGAGTACATTTTCAACACGTGTTTCAGAGCAGTCGCACAAACCAGCGCCTCATGTTTGCCCCGCCGCCCCTCACGCTGTCCGCTGTGTTCACCAAGCTCAAGGCCATCGCCGAGATGACCGGAAATTCGGTGAGTGCGCGCCGTGGTTTACCCGCCCGGAAGCGACGTCTGGCCCAGGGGTTCTCGAACTTGTACCTGTCTTAACCGACGGCCAAGGACTCCCCCTGGTCTTGGCATTGAGTCAGTAAAGCAGTGCAGAGGCCTATGGGCATCGTAAAGTGTAGTGCACATAGTAGAGAGCGTTTCCCACATAGTTAGGTATCAGTGGACGGCTCGTATCGTCTAAAACGGTGCCTAAACTGGAAGAGCGCTTCACTTTGGGTCAGCGACAGCGGGGAAATCTTGTGAGCTCGTGGAGTCCACGAGGGTGCTACGTGGAACCTTGAGGTTCCTAGGAACTCAAATTGAAAGTGCATGGTCAAGAGCAGGGGCGGCCAAGCTGACCTGGCCTAAGAGTCGCAAACAAAATCACGAAACTTCCAAGAGCCAGGGGGGGGTCAAGCTTTTTTTTCAGAACATTAAACGAAACTCGAACTACTTTCAATCTATCCGAGTCAAAAGCAGTCCATCTGTACGGAAGGCAGCACAAGACTACTAAACTGCAACCTGTCTAAGTGTTCTATTGATCTTTTTGGGGAAGTTCTCGTGTGACCGGGAGGCTGGTGAGGGGGGGGGGGGGGGTAGGAGAGGAAGCCGCGAGTTGCATTTTAACACGGGAAGAGCTGCGGCTCTGCCACCCATGGTCTAGAGCATGAGTTCTCAAACTTTTCAATGTCAAAGAGCTCCCGTTTCTCTGGACCGACGGCCGAGGAACTCTTCCTGTTCTCTGACATTGATGCAGTGAAGCTGTGTAGAAGCCTGCAGGACCTCTGAGCAGTAGTTTTGAATGCTACAGAGTGATTGACTCATACTCATGGATCAGTGGGTGGCTCAGATCTTCCAAAATAGTGCACATTGGCGTTCAGCAGTACGTCTGGCCTGTTCAACCAGACGCCTACATTCATGGCGCTCTTCGTCAGATAATTCTATGCATGGCGTGTGTACACTCAAAACGATAAACCCGGTCATCTTCCAGAACCTTCGAACCCTCTCCTCCTCTTCCTCCTCACCTACCTCTCCCCCTCACTCCACCTCTGGATACACAACCTCCCCGTTGACTGATCGGCGTCGAGAAAATCACTCCTATCTCTCACCTGTCGACGAATCTGTGTCGAGCCTCGCGGCCACGCTTTTATTCGGGCTTCGTTTGGGCTACACGAAAGGCTGAACACATAGCCAAAGAATGTCTTTCGTTAGAAACACCCTAAATAGGGACGCAGACTGTCAAGGAAGTTTAGGGGCTCGGGCAAAACCCTTGACACGGTCTAGAGTAAGGTTGTCCCTGCAACTGACCTCTTCTTCCGCGTCTAGGTGCAGACCAAGAAAGTGGAGAGCATCAAGAGCCTGCTGGTGGCGTGCCGCCAGTGCGAGGCCCGCTTCCTGGTGCGCTCTCTCGGGGGCAAGCTGCGCATCGGCCTCGCAGAGTCCTCTCTCCTGCTCGCGCTAGGACACGCGGCCGCCCTCTCGCCACCACACGGCTCTCCTGACGCGAGCAAGAAGCGTCTGGACGAGGCGGCGCTGCTGGTCAAGACCGCCTACTGGTGAGCCCGGCTCCCGTTGACGAAGGCGGGTCTTTTTTCTTCCTTTTCAATCGGGCAGTTCCGAGTCGAGCTCGCGCCCGGCCGACACACCGAACTTACTTTACAAGAGGCGTGCCCCCTATGTCCTGATTTGTCTCGAAACTGTCTGTTGTTTTTGACTCTGAAAATTGTCCGAATGCACAAACGAACGTCGCCGAACTAGTAACCAAAACATTAGGCCGAAAGTGATTTTTTAACGCAGAATGTGTTATACGGCTGGTATCTAACCACATCTAGTTATGTGCCAGCAACAGAAGTTGAGGAGTCGGCTGCCAGCCAAACCTTTTCCTTAAGTGCCTTCGTGTCACCCCCGGCGAAGGCTAAAAGTCGAGTGTTCAGACGTGCAGCGGCACTCTATCCGTCAAAACGAGCGTGCTCCCGGGCATACCTCGGCAAACCTCACTCATGAGGGCCCTCACTCACCCTCACTCACCCTCATCTTCACAGGTGAGGTGAGGGTGAGTGAGTTTCTGAACCAGGAAAATTCATGAGTGTGAGGGTGAGTGAGGGCCGTGAGGGCCGTGAGGGCGGTGAGGGCGGTGAGGGCCGTGAAAGTTGTCAGGGCCGTGAGGGCTGTGAGGGCCGTGAGGGCCGTGAGGTCCATGAGTGAGTGAGGGGCGTGAGGGCCGTGAGGGGCGTGAGGGCCGTGAGGGCGGTGAGTGCGTGAGGTGTGTGAGGGCCATGAGTACGTGAGTGCGGTGAGTGCGTGAGACCCCATTCAGATCGAGCATCTTTCTCAATAATTTGGGTGTTAATGGCGGGTTGTCCTCTGGTTTTCCCTAGTTCGACACAAATTGCTGAGATCGGGTCCGGCTCGAAATAAGCAAGCAACTCGGAGCAATTCGAATGCGTTTGAAGCGGCTGCATCCAATCAAGGACGCAAAATTTTCACGTGATACCTCGTGCCGGTGATGATGACACCGAAAGACTCGGTTCTGGTTGAAATCGATCGTTTTTTTTGGAAATAAACTGTTTCAGAAATGTGCATTAGTATTCTTAACGAGATTTAAATGCATAAAAACACGTTTATAACGCATAATTATGTCTAAATAGTGCAAGAAAAATAAAATTTTATGATGACGATGGCAAATTGCAGCAATTGGTTGCTGCGTGTGATCGAGGGCGGCCCGTGTTGCTGGTGTTGCGACAAAAAGTTTCTGGGCGAATTTGCCCCATCTGAAGCTGGCCTGAGTGGCATGAGGGCCATCAGTGCGTGAGGGGTGTGAGGGCCGCAAGGGCGGTGAGTGGCGTGAGGACGGTGAGTGGCGTGAGGGCGGTGAGTGGCGTGAGGGCCGTGAGGGCGGTGAGTGGCGTGAGGGCTATGAGTGTGTGAGGGCCGTGAGGGCGGTGAGGGCGGTGAGGGCAGTGAGGGTGAGTGAAGGGCTGAAGGTGAGTGTGACTGTGAGGGTGAGGGTGAGTGAGGGGCTGAAGGTGAGTGCAGCTGCGAGGGTGAGGGTGAGTGAGGGGCTGAAGGTGAGTGTGGCTGTGAGGGTGAGGGTGAGTCAGGGCGACCTACAATGCCGACCTCTGCTCCCAAGTTCCCCAGTAAAAGAACGAAAAAAAAAAGCAAAGAAAAAAGGAAGCAGACTCCTATGTTGCAATGGGTTGAAGTAGTTCCGAGCTTATTTAGGGCTTTGCCATTTTTGTTCGAAACTACGAGTAAAAAAAGTTATGCCATCAGCAAGCAGGGGGTCTACTCTTTGGGTTATAGAATTTGTTTTTAACTAATAACGAGGACTTTGACGACGTGAAATAAAATGCTTGGGAAGCTTGCTTTGGCACCCATGCAGTAGCGCGAAATGAATGCCTGGCGCTCTTTGTCTTTTACACTGCCCGCTCGGCCTGCAAGCCTGCCTGCCAGTGACGTAACAGCACTGAAAAGCGCGCGTATTTGAACGTTGCTTTCATTGTCCTTTTTGTTTACCGATTTCACAATAACTATTCTGAATTTAGAAAGACTAAATAGCCTGCCAAACAGAAATAAATACTTAACGGCATGCCAGGTATTCAGAACATATAGTCGGTTTGGGTAGCAAAACAAAATCGTTGGAGTACCCCTTTAAATGCGTAATGAATTTTAGGGTCAATTTCTGAGTCTAAAGTGCCGCAAAAGGTCTCGTAACACGGCCAGATGTCTGCACTAAAGGCTTTGCGGCAATGCGTACCACTTTCCTCCGTGATGACGTTGGAAAGTGGCATGCATCCTGTGCCTCGACAGCACAAACATCGTCGTGCGTGGCAGCCCTGAAACAAATCCCTGCCAACGCTGGTGCTCCAGCAAAAAAGAGACAACGAGAAGCGGGGCGACCTTCCTCGACCTCTGTTTGTCTTTTGGCGACGAGAAACCAGCCGCACGACTGGCTGCTTTCTCGCCGTAAGCCCGCCGAATCCCTTCAAACGTCTCCGTTCCAGATTGGCCGAGACCTACGCAGAATCTATGCTCGCTCTCGCTGCGTCTCACAGTCCATGCTGAGGTCGCCATTGTGTTTGTGCGCGTGGTCGTGAAAAGTTTTGTGGCGCAGCTCTGTACGTTCGCTGGACGATGCCCTTCGGCATAATGATGCACGAAGGTCTCCGCCTTCGACAACTGCGTGCACATACATTCGTACATACACGCGTATAAGTAAATTTATTCGAGACCACAATACTTTTGCCTTGAAGGACACGGTTAAAAGTAGCAAATACAAAACTGGTCCCGGAACTTCTTGATCGCACCTCATATAACAGAGGCGTGGCAGTTTTAAATGCGAAATTTGGTATATGGCTGGTGCCTAACAAATTCCGGTTTTGAACGCCTGAAAATGAAAAAAAAAACAAAAAAACATGTGAGTGCTCTGTTAGCATTTGTCTGAAACTCGTGTAGCCACTAAATAGTTGGAGTCCTAATCAAACGCTGATGCAACACTGGAGTCCAATCTGTGCCTTGGCCCCTGGTAAACAACCCAAAAAACGTCCTCCTTTACAGTCTTGTTAAGGCCCATTCATGTGGCAACGTTTGAATGCGTCTCATTGGCTGTGCTCCATATCTTGCTCGAGTAGATCCGAGTTACTCGCAGAAGTCAGATCATGCGATAAAACTGATAGAACGATTTAGCACGCAAGTCAGTTTGCAGATGCCGTGGTACAAAGCACTCTGAAGCGTGACTGGGCACATTGGGGAACGCAGCTCAGTGATACATCCGGAAGTTTGGCGAGACTGCACCCTCGAGACTCGGCTTCACGCGCCACTCTGCTCGTTCGCCAGCTTTGGCGGGCCTTTCGTAAACGCCTGGCACGACAACGTTCGCTTTGTCGAGGCATGAAATATGCACCGAGTTTGTTTACCCGTGGCAGGCCACCGTAAAGTCACACACAGAACTTGTCATAAAGCTGAGATTTTTTAAATCCGCATTTTGCGGCGTAAAGGGTACAAGATTTCTGGTGCGTCTTGTAGAATGGTGCGGCTTATATCCCTTTTTAGGGGCGAAGCTCCTTAGAGTCTAGGCTTATCCGTGCGGCATCCGTGCTCACATCGATCTTGCTGGTGCTCGTGCTCGTGATCGTGCTCGTGAGCTCATGTGTTTACGCGCTCGTGCAGAACAAAAAAAAAAAAAAAAGATAGGAAAAAAGAGAGTATGTTTGCGCAGTCGACGGGATTCGAACCTGTGCGGGAAGACCCCAATGGATTTCTTAACCACTCGGCCACGACTGCGGGACGAGTAGGGGGCTCTGAGATGTGGTAGTAACTCAAGAGCTGGGGATGTCATGGATGAAACGTTGCATGTAGCCGCTCAACGTCTATACAGGAGAGGGCACTGCGGTCAAATGCGTATATAATCGGGTTAAACTTTGCATGCATTGGCTCAATGTTTATAGACGAGAGGGCGTTGAGGTCAAATGCTCAAATTCGTATATAACCACATTACATACCACACATTCTCTTTCTGACATGGATGAAAACGAACGAAAGGCTCGGCATGCTGCGGTTCAGCGTCTACGCAGACAAGCACCACCAGAGCTTCGCCCCAATCAACATCATTCACCACGTGGAGATGCCGTCATTTTTTTTCTCCATAATTGTAAACCTTAACTGTGCACATTTGCCACTGAAATTATGTTTCTCGTTCGATTCGTTGATGAAAATACTGAAAGTTATTCTCCCGTGTGCATATATTGCAATCGTGATACACACATGCAGACTTTTCATTGCGGTTTCACGGCGTCGGTCGTGCTAATATAGAGGTATGACTTTTAGACTGGAAAATATGATTTAAGCTATTTCTTGCAACTCTTCGATGACAAAATGGGGCCCCTTCCCGGTGGGGCCGCCATTTTCGCATTGATAATTCCTAAAAATCGCTTAAAACTTTTGCTTCGGATAACAGCCAGTTCTGAAACTTAGGCATCTCATCCTGACCACCAGCACTTCATTTGGGCGGAATCTGAGCGCTCGGCGTTGCATAGCTCATTTTTGCAACGAGAAAAGTGTCTTGTAAATTGCTGGGCAATTGTGTCGCACACGTGAAGCGTTCCAGCGTCACAGACGTTAACGTCATCTCTTAGCAGCACGTCCAGCCCGTTTGGCCAGACGCCTAGGTTCACGGGGCTCTTCGTTGGATTATTAAACGCGTGGTATGTGCATGCTTCAAATGACAAACCTGGTGATCTTCCAGAACCTTCTAGTCCACTCTTCCATTCCCACCTCGCCTACCTCTCCTCACTCCACCCCCGGCCACGTGACCTCCTCGTTAACCAGTCGGCGTCGAGCACCTCTCTCCTCCTCTTTCACCCATTGGTGCCAAGCGTCGCGGCCACGCCTTTATCCGGGCTTCGCTTTTTGGACTTCACGAAATGCCGAATGCCTTGCCAAAGAACGTTTCACGTTAAAACGCGGTTAACGTTTCTTCCGGATGCCAGGCACTATTGGGGGGGTCGCATTCCTACTACCGTGCCGCCTCCCGTGCCCCGCCCCTTTGACCTCAAGGGTTGTTCCTTCGTCGTCCTGTGCAGCGAGTGCCCGGACTATGGTCAGCTGGTGTCCGCCCTGCTTGACGGGGGCCCCGACGTGCTGCCCGAGCGATGCCGTCTGACCCCCGGCGTGCCCCTCAAGCCCATGCTGGCCCACCCGACCAAGGGAGTGTCGGAGGTACTGGGCCGCTTCGAGGGCTCCCCCTTCACCTGCGAGTTCAAGTACGACGGAGAGAGGGCACAGGTGGGTCGCACTGACGCCGCCCCCGCCCCCCCCCCCTTCCTGTCTCCCCCTTCGCGGTGTCTGTGCAGATTGCAAGATACGACTTGTCGACGTGCACGGCGCAGCACTATGGGGTGGTTTCGTGGGACATACTTGTAGTTCGAAATCTTGCCGTATGTCTCAATATGTGCGCAGGCGGTATTTTATGGCATTGGCTGTATAAGGCGAGTGTCGTGTCGCCGAAAGCAAACGGAGCATGCGCACGTTTGTTGCTGGTAGGTTTGGCCCCGGGAGATGGCAAGTGCAGCAGTGATACCCTCGCCCTTCTGTCGCTAGTAGTCATGGTTGTTGAGCGGCAATTTGGACCAATTGCGATTGCGCCGGGGGTCGTGCGATTGCAGTTCGTGCCGGCTGCTCTTTCACTTTCGACAAAACTTTATCCAACCTTGCTCTTGGTCCCCCTGAAGAGGTGCTACCCCCTGACGACAGGCTACTCTGCCTTGCTTCATGGTCCCTCTGATGACAGGCTCACCCTCTTGCTTCATGGTCCCTCTTGGCAGGGTACCCTCCCTCGTGCTACGGTCCCTTTAAGAAGACGCTACACCTCCTCACATCATGGTCCCTCTGATGGGAGGCTACTCTGCTTTGCTTCATGGTCCCGCTGACAAGAGGCTAACCTTCTCCTTCATGCTACATCTTACTGCAGACACCCCCCTTATGCTGCCTTGCTCCTAGGTCCTTTTGAAGAAAGGCTACCCTCTCTGCTTCATGGTCTCCCTAATGAGAGGCTACTCCGCCTGGCTTCAGGATCCATCTGACGATAGGTTAACCCTTCCCTGCTCTGGCAGATCCACTTGCTGGAGGACGGGAGCGTGCGCATCTACTCTCGCAACCAGGAGGACAACACGTCCAAGTACCCAGACGTGGTGGGGCGGCTGAAGGAGGCGCTTTCCCCCTCCACCAAGTCGTGCGTGCTGGACAGCGAGGCCGTGGCCTGGGACCGGCCCAGCCAGACCATTCAGCCCTTCCAGCTGCTCAGCACCCGCAAGCGCAAGGTCAGCCACCGTCTCGTACAGTCATGTCTCGTTAACTCCGCTATATGCACCAACTCATGTCTGCAAACAAACCGGAGTGCCCCAAGCTGGCACGTGCGGTGGGGTGTGGGCGAGAAGCGCGGCGTCCCGCATCAGCAGACCACTGGAATGTGACTCCGGCATTGGAAATGTTGATTCTACCTCTTCCTATCGATGTCTTGCTACCTCAGTGGGTCGAGAGAAATTAACGAGGCTCGTTGAATGAATAACCTGCTACATGGTGTTTCAAAGGCTGTATTTGCGCACAATTTGCTCCTTGTCTGCGCCAAAAGGGAGCTGATCTCGAAAAGAGAACTGAAAGTGGGAGCTGACACCGCGATCTCCCGACTCGCTTTGCCGCAGCACAGCTGCGCGCTCAGGCGAAAAATACACCTTCAAAGATGTATAGTGCATGGGCGCACCTAGTGTATTAAAAAAAGAAATATAGAAAAACATTATGATTGTTGATATATACATTGCAGCAAAATCTTAAAGATTTAACTGTTGCTATTATGTGCGTTTGGCAGGGATGTTCTAACAACCTGCATTCATTATGTATGATTGTTTTTTTTTTCTTTTTAATTCAGAATAAAAGAAAATATTTTCATATAGCAAAAAGATTTATAAATCCTTTCAATTAGGTATGGTGATGCTCCTCTATAGGCTTAATTTTATGTCAAATCTGTCATTTACTTGCCATCCCATTGTAGGTATGGGACTTTCTGAGGCTACACTCCATAAATATAGCTAGATTAAATTGAACAGAGCTCACAAGTGAGCGGTTAGAAGCTTGGGAACAACCTTCGAGAGTTCAGCTGAATTTTTTTTTTTTAAGCACGGCGTAACAGTGGTTAAATACTCGGAGAAAGGCACAGCAACCATTCAATATTCGATTCAAAATGTTCGGCCCAAACCGCTATTCACTTTGAATTCACCTTGAACCCAAAATCCGTTATAGGCACATGCCTAACAAAGAGTTATTGGTCTTTGTGCGAACGGTACTCACATAGATTGCGATGAATTGCTAGTGCTACTCGTTAGGTGTGTGCAAATACGAATTCTAGTCGAATTGAAAGTTCCCGAATAATTCGATTCGCAAATCGAATTCCCCGTATTCGGTCACTCGAATACTCTGTATATTCGGTCGAAGGACCTGAAAAAAGAGCCGTTTTTTCCTGATGTTAGCGCCGTGATGTTAGACAGACCATGCAAGAAACACTTATTGGTCCTACCATTCCACACAAATCTAACGCACAGACTAGAAGAAAGAAAAGTAATGAATGCCACAAACTTTATAGCACGCAGATACGTTTAAAACTTTATAGCACGCAGATTTACTCATGATCATGACACAATCTAATCTTGAATCATAACAGGAACATCCTGTTTGCGCCGCTTCCAGAGAGGAATTGTTGGGAGGCCTGAATTCTGCGCCATACCTTAATCCTTTTCACGAGTGAAGCCCCTCGTTTCAAATTGAAGCGCCGATGTAGAACCCACTTGCCACACTCACAGAAATCGGCGACTGCAAGATCACAAGAAGAAACCATGTAAACCACGCCGATGAAACCAGCCGAGTTGTCGTCGTCATTCTTTTGGAACCGTGAGCCGCAAATTCTGATTTGGAACGGAAAAATAGTGTGTCTAGATTTGGGCAGGGTTTCCAACCGTTCAATAGCTGTGTTTAAATTGCGAACTACGAGAAGGTGATGAAAAGACAGAAAAGCGTTGATCGGACAGGCGTCGTCGCTCTTCCGTTTGCTCGCCGCCTTGTTTCTACGCGACAACGCAACAGATGCACGCTTACGACCAATCTGCGCAGGAGCCGTCTCCGTGGTTTCAGTTTCGCTTGCTCCCTCTTTTAAATCTAGGCTCTCTAAAGCAGGATAGATGAACGGAGGAATGGAAGCGTAGCGGCGGTTGGACGGTGACTTGCGCCACCTAACCACGTTTTTTTTTTCTGACTTTAGATTGTTGAAGCCTGTTTACTCAGATTTAACAGCTATCTGTTTATTTATATGAAATACAATCCCAGGCACACTTTTTTTTTCTTTAAAATTGGGACCAAATATCGCAAAGTATCTCTTTTTTGAGATATAAAAAAAAAAGACATGTCGCAGTGTTAGGTCGTGTTTTTAACGAGACAAAAAGGCACGCGTGGTGGATATTTTTTTGTGACGCTTAGGCTAGATAGATTATGTTTGCGCCATAAAATATGATCTTTAGTGCCCAACGTCCATCAGCAGCTGCTTTTCTTTTCTTTTTTTCACCAGAACTTCTATATATTTGAGCTTTTGTTCCGTACAAGATGCATATTCTGCCCCAGGCGCATAGTCTGCACATATAACAATCGCATTCACAGCACACTTTGAAAAATTCCTACAAATAAAATCACTATTCGATATTCGATTCAATATTTGGCTTTTTTTTTCTTAATTTGATTCGGTATTCGATTTGATAACTACTATTCGGTATTCGCACACCCCTACTACTCGTGATCAGTCGGAGTAGCTGTGTGCTTCGCTTAGCTGCTTTATGAACAGTAGGAGGTTGGGTAAGAGACAGGGCAGCGTGAGACATGTTCAACACAGGTGTGTCAGTTTAATGTCGAACTCGCGACAGCCATGTCGCCGTGATAAAAACCCAGCAAAGTAGCCAAATGCATATTTTTACATCAAACACAAACCGAAGACGCCATCGGAACTCCTAATAGGTTAACTGAGACATCTGCAAAATTATTGGCGTTTGATTGTTCAAAAATTGGGGCTCCAATCCATGCATTGAAGGTGGTTGGTCTGCGAAGCTGTGGTATCACCTACAACGATTGCTTACTGCACTATACGAAATGCCGCCGCTGGTCGTATTGCCATTTCTTTTCCCTTTGCTGCTTGTAGCATTCACGCTGCTCCTCGGGAGTCGTCACTATGCGTGGCCTATTCATCACGGTGCTGCAGCAACAATGAAATCAGTTGCTGTACTCCGTTTCATCTTACGTTTAAGTGCAGCGGATGCTACGAGGCATCGGAGCCAATCGAAGGCCGTGTGATTGTCATGTGACCTTAAAGAGGAGGCGGGGCACAGCAAAGCATGGAAAGCGTATCACGGGCCACGTCCACATAACGGGGTTGGCTAAGATAGATCTTAGCAGCTCTTGCGTCCGAACGTAAGTGTATGAAACAAGGTATAGACGGGTTCTTCTTTTATATATGAAAGGCTAGTGACGTCACTCCCCACGGCAGCTCGGGCAACAGTAATCTTCACCGGGGGCGTATGCGGTGAGCGCTACGTGCTTCGCATTGTTTTCAGGAGCTCCTTATTATTCATTATATTGTTAGAATGCTTGTTTTGTGCTTATTCTTTATTAAGATGAATGTTATGCTGTATGTGTGGTGTTTGTACTTTTCGCTTCAATCTTCTGAAGTCTTTTTTTTCGTGAGAACGCCGACACGAAAACACGCGGGGAGAAGGAACGTGCTTCGCATTGTTCGCAGGCAACGTTATCATCCATTATGTGGTTTGCACTTCACACGAGGTGTGAAGTGCAAACCACATAATGGATGCTTGTTTTGTTGACGCTTGTTTTGTTTTGTCGATGCTTGTTTTGTTGACGCTTGCTCTGTGGTTTTCTTTACTGAAACGGATACTGAGCTGTATGCCTGATTTCAAAGGAGACATGCTGTTTTGCCTTCAATTGTTTGCCGAGAGTATTTTGCTTACAACGCCTACGACACGAAAATTTCCTTGGCTGGTAGAGGTATACAGCTTCGCTGTAATAAATAAAGGAATAAATAAATAAATATCTGTAGTGGTCAGGTCTTCTGCAGGTGCGACGCTTTAAATAGTATTCCAGCACTCCAACAACTGCAGTGTTTTCCCCGGTCTAACCTTCAACGAAATTGCATATTAAATTTTCTAACGTGAAAGCTCACAATTGTCTGCTCCAAAAGTGGGAATCCCTGCTCCAAAACCTGTATTTTCTTGCGCAAGAGCTGTAATCACCACTTGTCAGTTCCACCGCACCGCGAAACTGCGTGTAAATAAGGTGACGTGTAGTGATTCGTTCCACGTGTACGCCGCGGAATGGATGCTCAAAACTCGAGTCGCACGACGAGACTGTGCTTGCCATTTTCGGTTGCGACGTCGCTCGGGCCGCAAAGCGTGGACGGTGGTTGCGACGCTCGACGTCGATGCTGAAAATCGTGAGCAGAATCGGACCAAGTGAATCAGGCATGACAGGTTGGTGATGGCCACTGGTAACAATGGTCAACACCTCCTTATATCTACTGCTTACACCAAGCCTACTTACTCCAAACAACCTTCAAACTTAAGAGTCTTTTGAGGCCTGCACTTACTTATTGCAACGTTTAGTCTAGTGGCCGCTGTTGATTGAACGATCGGACGACAGTTCAACCGAGTTTGAAAGAGCAGACGGTGATTTGAACGATCAGACGGTGGTTTGAACGTGAAGACGCGCTGAACGTGGTCCGCAGGTGGTCCGGACGACTGGATGATTTTCCCGCCTTCACGTGTCGCAACAAATTAAATAAATCTGACGACCGCAAGTATCCGTGAATTCAGCCCAAAGTGCTTCCCACACAAGCAATCATGGTCCGACAGTGTTTGGTTTTCCTTTTTCCCGGCACATATCCACGCTCTCGGACGAACCGAGAAGGCAGAAATCATGTGAAAACTGATCTTGACATTCCCGGCTCTTATGGTACATCCAGAGTCGCATCATTTCAATGAGAAAGCAAGTTTTTGTTTGGTTTCTTTCGGAATGACACGGAAATGCCCGTCCCGCGTGGCGACTTTCGCCCACATCTCCAGACTGGAGGTGCGCTTGAAATTAACAAAGCTGAGCTGGTGTATAGACAGGCTTTCTGGGAACTCCCTTGGTATATAAAACATTTTCATCTCATTTTCCTACACAAGATGAGCACTGTACACACTGAACAACCGCATCACGAGCCCCCTAAAAAAAAAGTGGAGAAAGGGAACAACTGCAAGATGTGTTACGAGGAGTGCGAAATTGAGAGCAAGATAAATGTCTTTTGCAGTACCTGCTACATTTACCTGTGTTCTACCACATCCGAAAACTGCTTCACTTAGAGGCACGCACACCACGATTTTTGACAGAATGTGGTAAAACTTAATGAATTTTTATCTAGAGCTCAGCAATCGGCAGTTTGTCTTGCTATTGAAATTTGACATATTTCACAGATTTTGAAATGTCTTAGCTGTCGTTTTTTGCCGAGATATCTTCATATCTTTTTCGATTAAGTTATGTTGGCTACAATAATTTTGGTTTTAAGAAATTAAGTTTAGCATAATTTAGTGGACTCTTATTATATACTTATCATCAAAAAGAACATTTATTGTGCTACATTTTGATGTGCTGAGACATATTTTAGAAGCAAAGGTTTTTCTATAAAAAGGCCCTCATTCTCTGGTAGGACGCCAACGAGGACGAGATCAAGGTGCAGGTGTGCGTGTTTGCATTCGATCTGCTCTACCTCAACGGGAAATCCCTGGTCAAGGAGCCCCTGCGCAAGCGGAGGAGCCTCCTCCGCGAGATCATCACGGAGGTGCCGGGAGAGACCTTGTTTGCCCGCTCGGCCGACCTTTCCACCGTCGAGGACATCCAGGAGTTCCTGGAGGAGTCCATTCGAGGTAGCCTCTCCCAGTTGCAACCTCGGACGTCTCCTTTCGAGGCGTGGAATGCTTTGTAACGGCGTCCCCTGCACTGACCAATTTGTTGGTGTGTCCATCTGACCGTTGGAGCATTCCCCATGGCGGGGCACGTCGGCCCAACCGGTTTGGTTGTCGACGTCAAGTCACGGTATAACGCATCGTCGTAACGTTGGATCATGTGACGCCGTGGTATCGTGCGACGTCGCATCACGTCACCGTGTGACATGGCACCACGACTGGACGTCGTGACGTCAAGTCGCGTAACTTCAGTGCAACCCACTTATAACGATAATGAGAAAATCTGAAATTTCAGTCGTTATAACCGATTGTCGTGGTATCTGGACTAGGAACTGATTATTTCCAGTCTAAAAACTCTAGAAACTGATCGTTATAAGCGGTACATTGTTATATGTGGTATCGTTATAAGTGGGTTGCACTGTATGTAGCGTGACGTCGCGTGACGGCACGACACCGTGACGTCACGTGGCGTTTGGTGTCTTCTAAAACAAATCGAAACCATTGCTCCTTATGTGCTGCATAGCATCCCACATCACCGACATAGAATTTAATTTGGAAATTTCTATCCTTTTCATGACCCGGAGGCCCAAAGCTTCTTGAAGAATTATATGTATTTTAGAAATGTGGTAGAATCTCACTGCAAACATTGCTCTAAGGGAAACGAAACTCCTTAATAACAAATTAACTGAGCTCATTTGGTTGCTTTTCACTAGGGTTCTGACAAAAGCAAGCTTCCCTTATAACTGTTGTCTATACAAGTTCAACTGAAAGATGTTTCATTGTATGTTTTCAAAGCAGTCCAACCAACTTGACAGTGTATTCTAGTTATTTTTACAATGCACCAGTTTGAACGGCGATGAATTTCGTTTCGTGTTCAGGCAGCTGCGAGGGACTCATGGTGAAAATGCTGGACAGTGACGCCACTTACGAGATTGCCAAACGTTCACGCAACTGGCTCAAGGTGGGTGTGCATGGCCACTGTGAGTTGGCTCGGCCTATTGGGATGGCACTTCGGCAACCATCCTGCTGATGTCGCATGAGACTTAAGCAACCCTTCTGCTGATATTGCATGGGGGACTTAAAGGGATTTTCGGGTCAAAGCCGGAAGTAATAAAGTTTTTGCGCTCGTTATGTCGGGAGAGCCTTTATATAGACAAACATAATTTTTATTTTGATACATGATGTCCCCGTATTAATTAAACTTCTCATGGCCGTGTGTACGAAACTGCACCTCGAATTTCGCCAGTGTCAATGGCTGACATCTGTAGCTGCTGCGTGTCGTCGCATAACGCAAAGGATCGTTCGGATGGTCGCGATAACATGCGTTGGTTGATGGATGTGTCATATTTTGTTTCGAATTATGTAGTCTTCTAGGCCGTGCCCTACCGAAATACGTTTCTTGTTATGCAGTTCCCAAGTGTGCGCAAAAAAGTCACGCAATAAGGTTGAGAGCTGGGCTAATTGGCGGTTAAACATAATGAGATAAAACAGCGCAAAAAGGTTCCAAAGGAAGCGACAAGCCGGACAGGACAGAGCGCTGACTCGCAGCCATGTATTTTTACAAATAGACAAGGAGAAAGAAAACATTATTCCACGCGTTCACACGCACATCTTCTGCCCACGATATCTACTCATTACGGCACGCGCTGAACCTTCGTTGTCAGTGTCTGGAATAGGCCTCCTGCGTTGCCCAGGGGGTGCTGCAAAAAGGCACTTGTTAGGCCTTGTTTTGGGTAGTACAAATTTTAGCGTCTCAAACTGTCACGCATGCAGAAGCGTGCCTGCTCTGGTGCGGAGCGCGAGATCGCGATGAAAATACAAAGAAACAACAAAAATGCAAACGCCTTCAAAGTTAAGACGCTAAGAGCGTGAGCCAAGAGATGCCGTTTCACGCGTTCCAAAGTAGACATGAAAATGAACACAAAATGAAAGCGTCGCGACACAGGCGTTCTGACGTCACCATCCAGAGATAAGAGACGCGTGCCCTAGCGGTGGTGTCATGAATTTGGCACTTTTGATTGTCTTGCAACGTTGAGTCGGGCCCATTTCTGGCGTCCAAAGGTGTTTTTTTGTTCTTCACCACCACACAGCATTAAAAAAGCTCAACCAACGTGCCATAAGTAGTGCGAGGCTCAATCAGGTGAGCTGGTACTACTCAAAATGAGGGCGCTACAGTTTGTTCAAAGCTTCAGCGCAGGAGGCCTATTCCAACCAGCTCCTTACTAGACAACGCCGCCGACGCTGTGCTAATGGCAGGTTTTTGCGCCACCGTGGATGTAGAATGCCTGAAACACCTCGTGTGTCGCTTTTTCTTTATGCTTTCCCAAAATCGTGGTGGTATTAAAATTAATGTTTGAGGGCCACGGTGGAAGGACATTTTTCAGTTTATTGTAAAGAATGCCTGTGCGAGCCGTCTTTTCATACCACCACAATTTTGGGAAGGTTCAGTTTTATTGTAAAATTGTTATATATGGCTGGCACCTGACCCCATCCGGTCAGGTGCCGGCAACGGAAGTTGACAGGCCGACTGCCAGCCCAACTTCTTCCCCGAGTGCCGCCATGTAACTTCCGGTGGGGGAAAAACATCTCGCGTTCAGACATGCGGTGGCGCTTTGTTCCAGGCTTTCCCAGAGAAAGGGCGCAAAAAAAAAAAAGAAAAGAAAAGCAAAAAAAAAAAAAAAAAAAACAGAGAAGAGAACAGCAAACTCCTTCACTGCAACAGGTTGAGGTAGTTTTGAGTGTTTGGTTCTCCCTTGCCGCAAGCTGGTGCCAGGTCTCTGCTCGGCGCCGCCGCGTTCCCGTTGTTCCGGCATGTCACATTCCGCGTTACCGGCATGTCACATTCCGGCATGTCACATTCCGCATTACCGACGCCTTTGCCATGCTAGGCAGAGGGGTGACCTTTTGTTCCATTTGTCTCCTTTAGGCGAGATTTCTCTCGCTCGTCGTTGCACTGGCGGGCTCTAATGCCAGTTTAGTCATTTTCTTCGGTGTTTCATTACTCTTTGTCATTTAGCGTTTTTCCAGGGGTCACCAAGTCGCGCAATTACAGTCTAAGCTCATTACAACAGACCTGGTTACAACAGACATTTGGATATAACATACCGATTTCTGAAGTTCGGTTGATTTTCCTCTATGTACCATTGGCTCAACTTCATATCAGCATACAACATACTCCTTTTATAACATACCGAAATCTTGGTCAAAATCAAGGTCTCTTATAACGAGCTTAGACTGTATAACGTAATCGCGCAACCTGGTTATGTCGTAGTCTATCGGATTAGGACAGCTTTGGATGTGAGCACTGTGTCGAGATGAAATGGTGGGTTTGGTGGTTCATGGTTTGCCAAGATTCTGGTGCTTGGTTGGTAGTAGGAGGCCTGGGCAGCATCGCGGCACAAATGTATTGCGCTAGTATCTTAGTACTTTCGAGTGTCTCTGGACCGAGGTACATTTGAAGAACATATCTCTGTAGTGAAGTATGTGTACAACGCTGCCAGGCTTAGGCATTTTTTTTTTTACATTTGTGATCGAAAATTAGTTGTCGGGTTTTTACGATATACTGAAAAACACGTTTTCGGCGCGGGGGATCACAAACTCTATAATATGAGCTTGCCCCATAACCTTCTCTGTGGGGAAAAAACTTTTGGTTGCAACTGAAAAAAGAAAAATAGACAAACAATAGTGGCTTGAAGAAAGGACAAAAAAAAAAATAGCGGGATAAACTGCACTCTTTCACTTTAGCAGGGTGAACTGGAGCAGTGGGAGACGCACCATCCTGCAACACTTGGTGCATTTCGAGCAGACTCCTTTTGTTAGGCATGCTTTCAATACTTACAAAATCCAATAAAAACAAAAGCCTTTGTTTTTTGTGGCATTTGGTATGGTATTTTTGGATAAATGAGGAGTTTGAAGTAAGGGGAGCTGTATAAACTGACACAAAGACAGGAACACCAGTGCTACCACTTGCATTTCCGGTGAACCTACCACCGTTGGGATACTTTTGGGCCATTTTTGGCAGAAGTAACTCGGGGATATCCCGTTGCATAAAGGACAAAATCTACATCGGCATTTGTATCTGGGCCTTAAAACACACGTGTCGTCAAGGTATTGGTATTCCGGGAATACTTTTCTGGAGCGTCTCTGCCCAGCTTTGGTTGGTAGTCACCCTCCTAGGGCCGTAACAATGCGACCTAAATGTTTCTTTGTACGCAGCACGTGTCTAGCGCGATTGTTAAGTAAAAGATATGTCCTCCCAAGAAATGCAACACGTAATTTCCTCTCCGTATATAGCAGGAAAATTGGATTGACATATTCTAATATACACCAATTCATGGTTTGGTGTATACAACAACCTATGCCAATTCCTGAATTGGTCTATAATTTATGCACCGATTCAGGTTTTCCCGTTAAATTTAGAGGAGGAATTGCACCCCACATTCCGTGCCCCTCAGCTTTATAAATGTTTCTTTGCATTATTTCTTTTTGCCTCAGCTGAAAAAAGACTACCTGGACGGTGTGGGAGACACAGTGGACGTGGTCGTTCTCGGAGGCTACCACGGGAAAGGGAAGCGCACGGGGACCTACGGTGGCTTCCTCCTCGCCTGCTACGACCCTGACAACGAGGAGTTCCAGTCGCTCTGCAAGGTACCCCAGTGGAACCCAGTAACATTCTTTCCATGTGGCACGATGGAGTGGCTGAAGCTCATCTTTGACAGCCCCCAACTTTGGTGCCACATAGAGTTTTTTATCAGTATAAAGCTTGCTTGAAATTTTTCATCAGGGAGTGTTTTAGTGGTGCACCTGGCTTCATCAAATATCGAGGCATAGCTCCCTTCCTGGGAAAAATGAGACCACTAAAAAAATAAATCAAAACTCCAAGGGGAACATATGAAGAAATACCAGTGCACGGCACACTGTCTAAAAAAAACTTTCAGCCTTTCCACTCTGGAAGAGTGGAAAGGCTGAAATGTTTTTTTTAGACAGCTGGAAAGGCTGATGGAAGACCAGCGAAGCTGTCCTATGGTGGGATAAAGTAATGGCCGGTTGCAAGTCGGCAAGCCAGAGTGAAAAGGCTCGAAAGGTTGTCGCCATCTATGAGCTACGGCAGCAACCAGACAACCGGCAAGCTGTTTGTCTGGTTGCCGCCTTTGCTTTTAGGTCGCAGCAGCTGTCTAGAGTTCTGTGTCATCAGGTCATTTGAGGACCGACACGATCCTGGGGAAACTAGCCCTTAACAGCTCCGCTGTAAAATCTGCAGTGGTGCCAATGATTGTAACTCACGGACTTGAGGCCGTGTGTCAATGATGTTGGGGTTGCTCTTTTGTATTGCAATCCCCTTTTTTTATGGGCGAGGCTCCTTAGGGTCTAGCCTTGTCCGTCCGGCGTTTATGCTCACATCAATCTTACTGGTGCTCGTGCTCGTAAGCTCATGTGCTGACGTAGAAAAAAAAAAAAAAAAATGTTTGCGCAGTTGACAGGATTCAAACATGTGCAGGGAGACCCCAATAGATTTCTAGTCCGTCGCCTTAACCGCTCGGCCACGACTGTGGGACGAGTAGGGGGCTCTGAGATGTGGTAGTAACTCAAGAGCTGAGGTTTCTGTCATGGATGAAACGTTGCATGTAGCTGCTCAATGTCTATACGGGAAAGTGCGCTGTGGTTAAATGCGTATATAATCGCGTTAAAGGCCGGCTACCAGACTCGAGATTCTGCAAGGCAGAACATCCTCCTCACCATAAGGGAGGAGGAAACAGGCAACGGTGGACAGAGTAGAAGGAGGGAGAAAAGGAAGCAAGGGAAAAGTGGAAAGCGCGAACTGGTCGTCGGCCTTTAAACTTTGCATGCATTGGCTCAATGTTTATAGACGAGAGGGCGCTGCGGTCAAATGCTCAAATGCGTATATAACCACGTTCCGTACCACATATTTTCTTTCTGACATGGATGAAAACGAACAAAAGGCTTGGCATGTTGCGGCCCAGCGTCTACGCAGACAAGCACCACCAGAGCTTCGCCCCAATCAACATCATTCACCACGTGGAGATGCGGTCAATTTTTTTCTACTTGGAGTCTGTGGCTTAGCTGTCTTGGGCTTAGCAGAGCAGTGGTTGGAGGGGAGGGCAGGGAAAGGGGGAAACAGGCAATGGTGGAAAGGGTAGAAATGGGAAAGGAGGAAACGAGAGAAAAGTAGAAAGCGCAAATCGGTCGTCGGCTTCTAAACTAAAACTCAGCTGAACTCGTGAAGGATGTCCCCAAGCCTTCCACTTGTCCATGTCTAAGCTAATTTAATTTTAGTCCAACCATATTTGTGGACAGTGGCCTCAGAATGTCTTAATGTCTAGATGGGGATGGCAAGTAAATGATGTACTCGACATAAAATAAAACCTACAGAGATGCTCACCTATACCTGATTGAGGGGATTTGTATATCTTCTTGCTACTATGTGCAAAGTTCCTTTCTTAAATGTCAAATTCGAGACGAGAAAAGAAAGACGATCGTGAATGGCAAAAGAGGTTGTTAGTACAGCTCTGCCTAACATACTCTTGTTTAAAAGTCATAGTTTAAGTTTGCAATACTCTTGTGTAAAAGCCACAGTTTAAGTTTGCAAATTTTATTGTAGTGTAGATATCAACATTCCCACAGTTTTTTTTTTTTTCTTCAGATGTGCCAGGGTGCACGTGTGCACCATCCCACTTTGAAAGCGTGCTTTCCTTCTAAGCATGTGACCGCGATATTTGTATTTTTCGAAGTGCTGATCGTGGAGGGTTAGCCTTGTTGAGCACACTTCTTACCAAGCACTGTTGCACTGCGGAGAAGCAACACCTGCGGAGCTTGCTTCCACATGCGTCACTTCTCCCCAGTACACTGGTGCTAAGCAAGAAGCGCGGTCAAATTTGCTAATTTGCCGCAATCAACACTTAGAAAAATATAAATATTGTAGTCCATCTCCAAGCGAGTATCTAATAGCCTATTATTCAAACTACTATTGGAAAATTCAAATTTTTGCACAACCCCAGAGTTGAGGGATTCCTTGGGGTCCTCTGGCGACTGGGTGGTTCTGATGGCCCTTTTAATTCATTTTTATGGCAGAATGTGTTGAGTGTGATTTTGATGGCTGCTTCAATGGCTGTCTTGATTGCCATCTTTTTATTATTTATTTTTACATGCTACGGCCCTATTGGGGCTATTGCCGGAGTGGGGGGAGAAATCACAATTCAATATTGAATAAGACAGAAAAAACCTAAAACATTGTAAAATAAGATCAACCCCTGTCAACCGCACACAGAAACTCGTCTGGAGGTAATGACCGGATGTTACCGGGTAGCAGATTCCAACGTTCAATTGATCTAGGAAACAACTGTGTTTAAACATGTCAGTACGTGCATAAAACGGTGAAATTTTGAGGGTGGTCTTGAGTGGGGTCTTGACGATGGTCCTAAAAGCTCTTTCGGTGGACCTTTTGGCAACTGTCTTGACTGAAGTGTCGGAGCAATCTTGACGGCCATCTCGACTGCTGTCTTGACTACCATTCAACGCAGTCTTGACAGCAATTTTGACGACCGTCTCGACGGCTGTCTCAATGGCATCTCTCGACGACCGTTTTGATGGCTCTTTTAACGGCTCCAGATTGGGACGGGCTTCAAGGAAGAGGACCTGGAGCGCCACTCCGAGTTCTTCAAGGAGCACCGCATTGAGGCGGCCAAGTCCTACTACCGCTTCGACAGCAACCTGGAGCCGGATGACTGGTTTGAAGCGGTCCAGGTCTGGGAGATCAAGTGCGCCGACCTCTCGGTCTCCCCCGTCCACAAGGCCGCCCTCGGACTGGTGAGGAGGACGCAATCTCGCGGGAGCTTCCCTCCCTTGCTATCGTCATTATAGTTGCCAACGGAACGGAAACAGCGGGGAGGAGTTTCGGTTGTCCCGCCCCTAGCGCGACGGCGCATTGGCATCTGCCGAGCCTCGAGTGTGCACGCACAGCCGAAGACAGTGAGCGTGTGCTTAATTCATTGAGCACGCACTCACCGAATTGAGCCAGTGCTCAAAGCAGTGACTCAATTCGTGCGTTTGTTTATTACGGCGCATCACCTCGGTTCTTTGCGGCGGTGCGGCGCTCTGAATGCGTATTCGACCGATGTGTTTGGTGTCCCATCCCGCCCGTGCGTGGAAAGGAGTCCCGGAGGGGGAACAAACAACGTCCGAGAAGCCGGCACTTCAAATCTCTGCCCTGTCCCAACAAAAATTTAGTTCCAGCAAAAAAGTATGAGTGAAAACGGGTGTCGCGGAATGCGTTATTTGACCGACTGCTAGCCACTCGCTGTGACGCTGTCCTGTCAGGGAAAAAGCGTCGCTCAAGTGCTGCATCGGAGTTTGGCTGGAATTTTCATCATCGCCGATTGAACGCGAGTTCGTGACCAGTTTGTGCTGCGTGTTGGCCGTCGGTGGGCGACCGGAAATTCGGCACTATCACCTTGCTATTTACAGTGTGTTCACGAGCGCCATTTGGTCATAAGAAACGTCATGTCAATGAGCTTACAAAAGGGATGCGATGAAACCGTTCAGAAAGGTGTCGTTTGCAGACACCCCGTGAAAGGTATTGAGCGAGGGCACTCGCACGTACGGTGGGAAGGTGTGCAGGAGGTAAAGGGGAAAAGAACGAGCACGCGCTTCGGAGGAAACGGGAAGACGCGAAGCAGCGGGCTAAAGACCGGCGCGTGCGACCGCAAGAGTTGCAAAACTTTGCATTTCACTCGAGTTGGAGCGGCAGCTCTGGCAGGGCTTCCTTTCAGAGACACTTTGCACGAGAAAGTTTAAAGTTAAGGGTACAAAATGAGTTGGTCTGTGCATCATTGCCTCGAAACAACACGCAATAGATTCTATTTTCACTGCCTCGCAGCTGATAATTTAATGCTCGCGCTATAAATTTCCTCTCTATTCACTTTTACACTCTTGGTGGTGTTTTATGCCTCCGTCTGGATAAAATAAGCTATGTGTGTTGACACTCTATTCTTCGATTGTCTAGTGGGCGCCGCCATTTTGTGGCCCGGTGCAGGCCGGGTGCTATAGGCAATAGCTACGATTAGAAAATAAGTGCGGCTTCGTGACGAGCTTTAGGTCCGCCGTCAGGAAGTTTGGGCGATATCGTTTCGCTTTGCGCGGACATCTTTACATTTCGGGAGGATGGAAAAGTGTTATCTACGATTCCAGATAAGGCTTTGGACAACCGGTAACAATGATTTTTGAGCACCAAGATGGCTGAAGCGTCGTTAGTAGAGCCACGAAATGAGCTTCACTTCTGAGTGTCAACACCTCAGCTATGTTAGCGCTCAAAGTCACGATTACCAGTTACTTGAAATCGCGGGAAAACCCTCCTTTTTGTCCTCCAGAAATGTCAAAACAGTCCGTGACAAAACAAAACAATACTGCCAGAGCTTCAAAAGATTCCATTTAAAACTTTGGAAGTCACACGTTCTAACCGGAACGGTCGCCAATAGACCATTTGCTATATTACCCAAGCATCAAGGAGAATGCAGGGATCGGTGTTCCACGCGCCGCACGTGGACGTCTTCCCCGTATAAAAGATTTGAAGTAAATAACCCAAATAAAGAGTTGACGAACGCGCGTGCAAGATGCCATTTGTTTTAGGTATTTGCTTTAGAAAAGTTACTACTGCTGAGGCCAGCACGTGCGGCACGTGGAACACCAATCCCTGCATTCTCCTTGACGCTTGGGTAATATAGGTCTATTGCGAGCACCAAGATGGCAGCTCCCACAAGAAAACGGTGAAATAGGGCATCAGTACTCTTGAGCGTAGCTTCTAAACGTGAAACATTCTTTGGCTAAGTGTTCGGCATTTCGTGAAGCCAGGATAAAAGTGTGGCTGCGAGGCTCGTCACCGATTGGTCGACGAGTAGGAGAGGAGGGGTGAAGTGCTCGACGTTGATTGGCTAATGGGGGAGGTCATGTGACCAGAGAGGTAGGCAAGGGGGAGCTCATCCACCCGTGCACACTGAGTGAGGGGAGCTCGGAAGTATGGAAGGCTCTAGAACATCGCCAGGCCTATCATCCCAATTAGGGGTAGTATGGCTTCATTCTAGGCACAACTGTCAAGGGTACACATGGTATGCGAGGAGAGCCGTGGAAGTAGGCGTCTGGAAACTTAGAGTGTCGCTAAACGTTCGTCGATGCAAGATTTCACGTGTGCGACACAATCGCCTAGCAATTTGCCATAAGTTTTCAGCGGCTCTAGCGTGCACCTCGCAACATTCCCTGCTAGGGTGCTTCAAGATGGCCGATCCCGGCGAATCCTCTCTCCCTCCAGGTGGATCCCGAGAAGGGGATATCCTTGCGGTTTCCTCGTTTCCTCAGGATACGGGACGACAAGAACCCCGAACAGGCCACTTCCGCACGGCAGGTACTGTCACTTTCTGTGGAATATGCAGTGACAATCTCGACCGAGGCTTTATTTTATCAGAAATGCCATTGATGTTTTACAGTTATCAGAAATTGCAAACAGCCGTACAAAGCGCGCTGCGATTGACGGCGGTAGCCGCTGCGTTGTGGAAAGGCACGTAGAAGGAGGTTTGCCTTCAGCCAGGGCGCTGTACAATGTTTGCAACTGGTTGTTTGCTTTCGGTGGATTTGATGTATGACAGGTGCGCGAGGAGATGTGTGCTTTGGTGGAAGATTGTGCGAGACGTCATGCGTGTTGGAGAAGGACACAGAGACACGCTTTTTTTTTGGCTGAATTGCTTTGGGAACAAGGGCGCCCGCGATCACACCTGTGGTGGAAGAAGCGGAAGTATGTATGGGAGCTCTTCGCGTAGAAGCGCAGATAGACACGGGAACGGAACCTGGGGGGCGGCAGCGGGGAGGTGAGGGAGCGTGTCCGAACAGCGTGACCACGTGGGTATTCCGCAACAGTGGTTGCCGAAGGGTTCATGGATCACGGTGAGCGCTGTCCCCGCGATCACGTGGGTTTTTCGGAACAGTGGCGGTCTACAGGGGGAGAGGGGGGGGAGAGAGAGAGAGAGCCTTGCCGTGTGTGAAAGCAGTCTGGGAGAAAGAGAGCAGCGACTCTGCTGTAGAGGTTTTGTGCCCATTGCCATTGCCACTGTTGTTTGTACTGGCATGTAGCTGTTTTCTTGGCTATCTATCAATATTAATTGTACTCTTTGACAGTGAAGCTGTTTATAGCTTCCGGAGATTTTTTGTGTGCAGCAACCAATAACTACGCTCGCACCACTGCACGCTCATGCTTCCCCGTATAAAAGATTCAAAGTAAATATTCAAAATGAAGCGTTGACCAACACGCTTGCAAGATGCCATTTGTTTTAAGGCCCGTTCACACTCTTGCGACCTCTTAGAACTGGGTGCCTTGAAACCTCTTACAACGAGAGGACACACTGGCGCCATCTATTGGGTAGCAGTGTAAACTTGGCGGTCCGGCACATTTTTTTTTTCTCTCGCGCGTTATCCTTTTTTTTTTGGCTCGAAAAACTTTTGTCTATGTTATAAACGAGCCTTTCTCATAGATATTATGCACATTTGACCTTGGAAATCCCGCCAAACCTTCGCTCTTGTGAAATGCAGTTCCAGGGTCACCGCATGGATGGCGCCAGTGCCAGTGTGTTCTCTCGTTCTTAGAAATTTTAAGTGGTTTCAACAGGTCTAGTCTCTCTCGGTCGTACTCGGTTGCAAGGGTGTGAACGGGCCTTTAGGCTTTTGCTTTAGAACAGTTACTGCTGCAAACGTAGACGCCCAACGCGCTTGCCTTCCCCATATTAAAGATTCAAAGTAAATAACCAAAATAACGCGTTGCCAAACACACTTGCAAGATGCCATTTGTTTTAGGCTTTTGCTTTAGAACAGTTACTGCTGCAGACGCTGGCACGTGGAACACCATTCCCTGCATTCTTCTTGATGCTTGAGTAATTTAGCAATAGCCCTATTCAGTAGATTAGTCATCAATAGGCACCATTTTCAAGATCAGTAGACTCTCAGGTAGATAACAGAAGTTTCTCAAAGATCGGCCATGTCCATGCTCGTACCGCCCTCTCTTTGTTGTCGTTCCAAGCGATTGCGTGCCTAGTTTCCTTTCTTTCCGCTCTCCCAGGGTGGTGGTCCTGTCGCGCGTGTCTAGTTTCCTCCGACTCCTTGGGGCGGGTCTGTGTAGTGTGCCAACACAACAGCTTTGCTGGTCATCTACCTTCGCAGAGTTGAATGGCTCATGATTTTTTTCAGTCTTGTTGACAAGTTTTGTCATTGCCACTTTTCTTTACGTCATAGCGGTTTTCTTGGCTATATCTATAACTGCACGTCTTTTAAGTTCCATTGGCATATCTTGTAGTCAAGCTTATTAATGTCCCGTGGTACAGTGAAACTCACTTATAACAATAATGAGAAAACCCGAAATTTAAATCGTCATAACCAATCATCATTGTATCTGGACTAGAAACTGATTGTTTTCAGTCTAGAAACTGATCGTTTCCAGTCTAGAAAATTTAGAAACTGTTATATGTGGTATTGTTGTAAGTGGGTCGCACTATAGTTGCACTCTATATTCAATCGCAGGATGTCCAATTGAATATCACCGGGCTATTGCCAACAGCTCTGCGTCACCACCTGTGGAGTACCGAACCGTGCGCTGCCTCAGCGAGGGCAGATTTCAGAAATCGCTAAAGGAAGAACAGGAGTTGACATGGTCGAACAAACTGGTTTCTCTAACTGAGCTCACCTGTTGCTTGCAGATTGCGGAACTCTACAGGAACCAGGATCACATCAAGAACAAGGCCCCCGCCTCGACGGCCAATCAGGACGAGGAAGACTTCTACTGAACTGCCCCTCTGCCCTTGTAAACTTGTAAATAAGCTTTTAGCAAGCACTGGATGGAATTAAAAGGTCAGTGTGTCGACGTCGTGTCTATCAGTATGCAAAGTGATCACCAACTTGGGCTTGTCGGGCAATCCTGGGGAGCCTTAAAAAGAAAACTTTCAGCCTTTCCCCTCTGGTGAAGAAGGAAGACCAGCTAAGCTGTACTATGGTGGAAATGAAGTAATGGCCGGCCACAAGTTGGCAAGCCAGAGTGGAGAGGCTGGAAAGGTTGCCACCATCTATAAGCGACGGCAGAAACCAGACAAGTGGCAAGCCGGTTGTCTGGTTGCCGCTGTCGCTCATGGATGGCGGTAGCTGTCCGGAGTATTGTCGACATTTTGCTGGCGGAGGCGACCCTGGGGAAGCTAACCCTTAACAGCTCCGCTGTGAAAACTCGCAACTCCTTGCCGTGTTTGGCACGTGAACTGCGGCGATGGCTGAGGCACTGCACACAATCCCACTGCACGCCGGCATTAGTCCACTAAGCTCAGCCGGAAAATTTCTCCGCCAAACGTCACTTCTTTGTGATGTGACATCAGAATGTCACGTAACATGAACAGGTTGTAACGCGTCGACCGACAACCACGCCAACCCCTAAGCCTGTGCTGTACCAAGCAACGTCACGTCTGTGACGTCAATTGGTCCAGCTCTCCTGACGCTTCGTGCTGTTTGGTGGCCGATCTCCGAGCGCCCACTGGAATCGGTCCTTTGGAAGGAAAAGTATAGCCACTCGTCCAAACACAAGCGTGCGATTGTGATTAGCAGATTGAGCTGATCATGTTCAACTTATTTCTGAATGTGAAAGGCATAATTGAAGCTTCGATTCAAACGTCGGCCGTGTGGCCATATTAGGCCACGTGTTGTATTGTGGCGAATGTCGCTGAACCTTTGGTGATAATCGTAGAATGTTCAGGAGCCTATTTTCAGCATTTTCCTTTATCAGCCGTTTCAAGGCCCGCAGTGAACCGAACGGTGGCGAGGACAGCCGAATGCAGCTAACGGAGTTCCCGGTCGGGCCGATAGGGGCGCCGCATCGCTGGCTTCTCTCTCCTACGTCCATCCAAAGAGCAGATTCGTAGGTCTACCCAGCCGACTCCGACCAAACTGTTATGCTCATATTTGCCGCTATGATTTTGAGTGCTGGCGACGTGTATATGATCTTTGCTATCGTAAGTGAAGCACTCTGGGCTCTTCCGACCAATCAGTAAGAACGAGGGGAAACGACCGTTTTTGTCTTTTTTGTTTTGTTTGCGCTCGCTTGTCACTCCAAGCTTTCAAACCGTTCCGCACGTGCTGAAATCGAAAGTGCGGATTTTACGGCAGTACGGTGCAACGCTGCTGCGCGCTTATAATAATTGGAGATGTACGTCTCTAATTTGACAGAAATTCTACCGAGTGTGTTGCGTGCCTCATGACGGCGTATTATGGAGTCTACAGCGCGGCGAAGTGGTGTAACCATTCTTCAAGAGAACTCGGAGTGCTTATTCTTTTGGTTTCCAACAGACGACAGGTGAACATCTATATCGTTTTTTTTTTTTTTGTCAGCGTTCGAAACTCAATCTTTCCACTAGAGCATCGAAATGGATTGCTTATGCAAATCACCAGGGCTTTGGAAGCCTGCCCGGCTTGCCGACGAGTAAGCTGCGCCAGCGTCGTTTGTGCAGCGAGCACTTCGGCACTACCGCGTTTGCATGCTGTAGGAAGATTCGTTTGTGGAAAAACGCGTGCCCCACCGTTGTTGTTACGAATCCGTTGCTGCAAGGACTGGTTCCTCTGGGTGAGTTGCTCTCAGAGCAATCTTCAGTTAATTTGGCAGCTTCGTTTTTATATCTCAGGATAGAGTACCGATAAAGCACCTACAGTCAGAGATGTAGTCACTCTAAAAAAGTAATTGTTTTCTTTCTTTCTTAATAGCATTGCCTATTAGCGAGTTTGTTAATGGTTTATTTATCGTTTATTCTTATGCAGCTCACCTGCAAGTCTTTTGCTTTATTTCGGTGTTGATTTGTTTGTTTGGGTATTCAGGATTTTGGTTTGTGGGAGTTGTTTATAGAGCCATTTAGATAATTCGATGATAAGTGCTTTTCTCTTAGTTCGTACATTAAAGTAATTAATTTCGTTTTATATATTTGACAACTTTTACTACGTTTAAGAGAATGGGGTCACTGCCGAGCACAATGAGCCAAAACACATAATCGCAAGTAATAAGGTTGTGCTTCTCGAAAAAATACGCGGACAAGGAGGTATACACGACGTTTCGGGCGGATGCCCGAAACGTCGTGTATACCCGAAAAAATAGTTAGAGAGCAGGCGAGCTGGTGTAAGTTGAACACGATTGTAAACCTGAGGCTGGGGCAGAAAAGAAAACACAACAGAAGGTAGAAAAAGAGGAGGCAACGTCTCAAACTCAGCTGCAAAGTTTATTTCGTACACGCTTTATACACCCCATCTCCAACGCCGTCTCTACAAAAAGAAAAAAAAATACATGACAAGAGGACAATGACACTTAGGTAAACCTTCTCTTGTCTCCCTTGACCTCGGCTGTGAGACACTCACACAAAGGGTCACATTCTAGCATAACCACCGCCACCCGGCGAACGTAGGTGAAATCACTATTGAACACAAAGGGTTTGACCTTCAAAGGTGCATCTCCTCTAACAACTCACTTAATCCAACTGCTAACAGCCGGAACTGGGGCCATCTCCAAAACTGAGAACGACATTGCCCTCCTACCACGAACCACAAATGGCTAAACACTGCGACTTTCTCGAACTATCCAAGGATACACATATAAACAACGCTAATACTACAAAAAAATTTTTACAAGCGTAGAAATTGTTTACATTCGTTCCCAAACTGCAATGACGCCTGACTTATACAGTTGCAAGACGTTTTTATACGAATCGTTTCTTGAACTACACGTTTCATATCATTACATTCTTTGTGAATTACTTCCGTATCAGACCAGTTGGCTTTACAATTATTACACTCTAGAAGGTGCCTGGCTAACTCGGAATTGGACGCGTTGTTTTTCACATCCCGTTTGTGTTCCATCAGTCTATCATTTAGACATCTCGACGTCTGACCTACGTATTTAAATCCACACTCCAAGGGAATCTCATAAACCACAGAATTCTCACATGGTACCGACTTTTCGCAATGTGCCTTCTGACAAACTTCCTGTTTCGATTCAAAAGGTGTAAGTTTGCATAACTTAAAATTGGATGTGAACACTGTTTCTACGCCAAACTTCTTTGCCGACGCTTTTATGTTATGGGAAATATCGTGAAAATACGGTATAGCAACTCGGCGGTTCCTCACACTTGTTTCATCCCGCTTGTCTCCGATTTGGGGTGTATCTCGAAACTACCCATTCTTATTTGAACTCTTCTCGTCTGAACCCATTCGCAAAACACCCTTCGCGTTTTAACCTTTCGCGTTTCGACCCTTTCTCATTTGAACCCGTTGTCATTTGAACACCGTAGTGAGGCATAGAAAGAAGGAAAAACAGTTGAGGATGAAGGTTGAAGATGAAGCGAAGCGGCACCATCTCTTGCATAGCACATGAAACAATTTTCCTTATGCCTGCGTGCCACCCCGAGTCTGTTGATGTAGCTACGTGGTCACATGGTGACGTGGTTTCAAAAGTGCTAGCGCAGATTCGGTACTTCATTTCTCTTATTGTTGAATTAACAGCGCAAATACGACAGGAAGGAGAGATAAGGGAGACAGGCTGTGCTTCCATACATTCACCGCATTTCCCACAACCTTAAGAAGATTGCATCGAAGTATAACGTCAAAGTCGTGTTGTCTGCACCGGACAAACTAAAGAAGTTGTGTCCGAAAATTAACAACAAGCAGCAGCAGCAAGATGGGTGCGGAGTTCAACATCAACAAAGATACGTCGAATGCCAATGTGCGGTCGTTTACGAAGTACCGTTTACTTGTGGGAAAGTGTATGTGGGTCAGACAGGAAGGTGTGTCAACGATCGTCTAAGAGAACATGCCGTGTCACTAAAGTCGTCGCCATCAGGCCACTTTGCCATACATGTCAGGGACTGCCAGTGCTCCGCCTTGTTCAGGAAAACAAAAATCCTGAAACGTTTAGGGGAACGACGAACTCGCGAGCTCTACGAGGCACAGGTTATTCTGTCCTGTGGGGATGCCTGCGTAAGCGCGCCGTCCGTGGCCTTGTCACGAAAAGAACTTTACTTTTTAAGTCGCGATCTTTAACGGTCCTTAGATTCGGTGAATATTTTAAACGTAAACTTCCTCTTTCTTTTTTCTACCGGAATTTCTGTTCACGTCGTCCTAGGACTCAATCGATTTCAACAAGTCGTTTAAGCGACCAGCTTAAAGCTCGGTATTCTTAGCAATTCATTTTCAGGCAACTCAAGCTATAGCATATGTTTTTGCGGGTTTTCATTATGCATGTTTTAAAAGCATTCTTCGGTTCTTCTTCCTCTTTCTCTTTTTATTAAACGTCAGTTGTTAGTTCAGCGCTCTATCCTGTCTCCCTTATCTCTCCTTCCTGTCGTATTTGCGCTGTTAATTCAACAATATGATCAACCAACTAGCCCACCAGATGATCGTGATTCATTTCTCTTCTGTCGCTGTATGTCGTTAAGATGTCGTCGTTTGGAGCGGATGGATCATTGTGCTAGTCGTGTGTTATTGCTTGAAATGGCCAATTCGGGTGGTCATTTTCTCTGAAAAAAAGTTTTCCCATATCTTCGGCAAGGGCGTTCGCGTGGTCAAAGGCTGGCGGGTGCAAGCTTTTCGGGTTGCGCTTCTGAGGCGTATACCGGCAATTTACCAGCAGAAATTTTCCCGACCTCCAAGAGCTCGGGCAGCTTGTCTGCCAGACTGTATCCGGTATCGTCAGATCCGAATCGGGATAGGGAACCAAACGAAACAATGCTCGCTGAGGCGGCAAATAGCGGGTTCGAGTGGCAAACGAAGCCATCGAGACAGGCACCCTTTTGTGCTCTGAGACAAGATAGCAAAAACAACGAAGAGAAAGATAATTTATGTTTCAAAGAAAGTCAACATTTTTGGAAGAAATTATCCAGCCTGAGCAAGGTGTGTTTGCTCTGAGACACGGGCTGCATCATACATCACTTTATTTTACAACTCTGTAATAACAAGGTATTACACCGCTGAAAAAAGAAGTATGCATAGTGATGCAGTTTGAAACTTGAACACGCATTACAATTTCAAGGAGTGTGGGTGCAATGAGAAGACTGAGGATTCCAAAAAAGGTACTAGAGAGTTTGAGTAGATCGTTCCGATAGCCCCGATAACGATACTATGCATGCGCAAGGAAGGCGGTGGCGGAGTATCGGGTATCGTTATCGGAGTCACGGGAACGATCTACAAAAACTCTCTACTAAGAGTAAACAGAATATGGAAAGCGACGCTGGCAAGCCTCCGTGGCAACAGTTAATCGAAAATCCAAGCAAAGTTTATTGAAATTTGACGCGCGTGCGGGCAGCCACCACACTGATTTATACATCTGCCCTTTCATTGATTTTATATTTTAATATTCTGTCAGCTGTACGGACTGTGGTAATGCCAATATTTTGAGAAGTTTTGTGAAGCCGCTTCTGTTTAGACACATCTCAAAGAGTTGTAATTTATGTTGTTGGCGTATGCAGCGTGCTCATGGTACCATAGAATGATGGAAGAAAAAGTTAACAGAGCTCACTCGCGACCCAGTCAAATGAAAACGCCAGTTCATTGTGCTTTGCATTCGGGTGGAGACGTAATGCGCCGCTGGCGTGTTTTTGGTCGCCGGTGCCACAGGCAAGGGCTCGAAGGCAATTAATTACCCGAATTCGCCATAAATACCGCAGAAAGATTGCGAGATCATGATGTTGGATTAATTTGGGTTCGAAATGAGGGAGGTTAAAATGAGAAAAGTCTTTCTGACAATGGTCAAAACCAGAAAGTATGTTTTGAGAAAATTTGAAATGAGAAAGGTTAAAATGAGAAAAGTCGTTTTGAGAAGGGTCAAAACCCGAAAGTTTGTTTTGAGAACGGTTTAAATGAGAAAGGGAGAAACGCGAAAGTTGTTTTGCGCTGGGTTGAAATGAGAAGGTAAAAACGAGAAGGTAGAAATGCGAACGGGTTCAAATGAGAACCACCCCCGATTTGAATAGAAAGTTGTTGTTTTAGAAAAGTCTCTTCATACCCCGCGTCCTCCAGTCTACTCCATTGTCTTTTTAAAGCTTGACTCATGAAATGGGTACATGACCTTTTTAGTGCATTAGCAATTAATGATTTCGCAACTCCCGCCTTAATAATTTTAGAGTGACAACTTTGTTTGGGAAGCACCGGTTTAGCCATCTTCTTACCATATTCCCAACATAAGCCATTTTTCACCTGAATGCGCAAGTCCAAAAACTGCAACATGCTCTCCTCTGGTTTTTCTACTGTGAAATGCAACTCCGGGGCCATTGACCTAATAAGCTTTTCAAGATACTCAGATTTTCCTTCTTCAAACGTGCAGACAAAAATATCATGTACATATCTTCTGATGAAGCCCACGTTAGGTGACAACTCCATCATCCTGTCGAACAACTCTCTATCCAAACTGTTGAGGTATATCTCAGCTAACAATGGAGCGACTGACGAGCCTATGCATACACCTTCTTTCTGGATGTGTTTTCGATTATTGTATTCGAGGACTGTTGACTTTAAATAGAGATCTAACACGGTAAGGAAGCTTTCCACTGTTACGCCCGATCCTGATTGAAACTTTACCAGATTCAACTCTAGCACCTCCTTCACGGCATTCATCAACCTCTTCTTTTCCAGAGAATAATACAAATCTTTTATATCCGTGGAGAATACCAAACTCTTCCTCCCATGGTTGTGTTCCAAAAACTGAATACATTCCGTGTTTCTCAGCGATAAAGATTTGTCCAAACTGACCTGACCTAACCCATGCTGCAGAAACTTAGACACATCTCTTTGCCACGTTCTGTTTTCGTTTACAACCACTCTAAAAGGCATCTTCACTTTATGGTCCTTTAAGAAAAATTTGTATACAGTTCTTCGTTCCCCTTGGAGGGCGGTGGACTGCCAACGGAGTTCGTAGTTACGTGTTTGAAATACCGCAACTCATTTGAGTGGGGTTCAATAAAAAATACATTTCAATGAACGTGCTGTTTCTGTTTTATTGCACTGGTAATATCACGTGAAGCGCATTTGTTGTGAAGTATACCGCGCGCGGCTCGTCTGCTAGACAGGTGCCGTGCTGGCCGCTTACAGCGGCCGGCGCGACAGCGGTTTAACAAACAAACCAGAAAAAAAAAGCGGGGAGGGGGGGGAGGAGGAGGAGGGCGCACGCCAATGACAGTGGTGGCGCCATCTGGCAGTCTTTCGAGACCAATTTTCGTCTCCGACCGTACGTATGTTCGCCTTTCTGCCACTAGCGCCTCGTGGCGCTAGTTTCTCCTTACCACGGTGGAGGCTACAGCTGCACTCGGCTGGCGAGGATATCAAAAAGCCGGCTTGTCCCGAGACTCACATCGAAGTGCCACTCGGGAAAAATAGTTTTGTCGTCGTGGGACGAAAAAATCCACAAATCGCTTTTTTTCAAGTAAGATTTTTATGATCATGAGATCCTTCGAAAAGTCTTTCCACATTTTCAAAAACCTTCAAATTTAGAGCCTAAAGGGGTAGGAAATTTCCTGCCCCAAAAGTTTGCATTTCGCAAAGGTTTGTTGACCAAACCTTGTTTCCCAGAAGGGCACACAATTGAGCATTCAGAGACCAATGAAAAGGCAAAATTGTTGGGGTGGCGACACCATGAAAGTGTCGCGTAATTGAAAACTGCCGTGACAATGCACTTTAGAAGACTAAAAGACTAGACGTTGGATCTCTAGACCGCTAGAGGCGGGTCTGCCATGGTACAACGACGCTGGTTCTGGCCATTGACCATAAATTCAGACGGCGCGCGACGAATACAGCCTGGGGATTTTTAATGTGAAAGATGCAAAGTGCAGTTTTGAAGAACAGAGCCTCGACAACTGTCTTGACTGCGAGCTCAATGCCTCATGCTTGTTGCTCCCAGAGAACTCTTCGCGATAGCTAGATTGCAGCTTCCTCTTTCTGGTTTTGAGACGGAGAACTTTGCAAATACAGTCGCCGACCAATCTTTTGGACTCTGAGGGGATCCCGAAATTGTCAAAATAATCAAGCGGTTCAAAAAATAGTTTTCAGCCAAAATATTACATTTCCACGCATATTCCGCTGCGTATTGGCCACTTTCCCCTTGCTTGACATCATTTCTAATTTCTCGTACAACTTCCGCTTTATATTGTCCACTTTTCACTTGTTTGTTGATCTGTTTGATCACGGTAAAGGCCACAAGAACGGCAGACGGCTGCTCTTGCGGTTGCACTCGCAAAATGCGGACCACGAGAACTGGAACAGCCGTAAGAATGGGCAGACGGCGGCCATGTTGGCTATAGCGGAACCAGAAAACCGGACTACAGCCTCAACTTGGCTTCTTTATTGCATAGGACGTGGTATCGAGGCTATAGGGCAAAATCAAAACAACCAAAATAGCGGCGACTAACCTCATGGTACTGTAACCTTGTGGCAGTAAACTGAGGAAATCACACAAATTATGTCAGAAATATCGAACAATAAGCTTTATGGCGTTCAAAATTTCGGTCAATGGTATAGACCGACACGCTGTTTACAAACAGGCCCGTGTTTGCCCACACCAGGTGTGGGCACTTCATGTGCGCAGAAACCGAATTCGTGTGAAGCAAAGCGTCTGCGCATGCGCAGTGCCGTTGACAGCGCCGCCGCAGCTGCGTGACGTCAGCTCCACGTGTTGGTCTATACATTAATTACCTCTATGGGGTGAGTGACCGCTCGGCAAAAATGTCAGAAAAATTGGTCGGCGACTGTATTTTATATTCTGAGAAACTGAAAGAGAGGAAGAGATCAGGGCGTGCAGTGGTGTCAAATGAGAGCATAGTGTGTCCGAAGGACTTCCACAATCGCAAGACTGACGACAACACAAGCAGGTCACACACGTGGCTCCTTCGGCGGTAGCCGCATTTCATTTATTATTTTCTGCGTCGAGGGAAACGTGGACGCGGGAACTATGTCTCTTCTCTTATGGTACAATGGGCCATGTAGAGTGGTCCGGCGCTTCCCAGTTGCCGAAGCTGCTGCTTGCTAGGGGAACTACGAGAACGAGGAAAGAGCCTGGATGCGTTTTGAAAGTGCTGCGGTTGTAGTGGAAGACTCGACCTCTACTTGACCTTAACCTCCGCCATGCGGTTGAGGGCGCTGCCGGCACGGAACCACTCGAGCTGCGTGGCGTTCATGGTGTGGTTCAGCAGGAAGCTGTCCTTAGAACCGTCCTTGTGCTTGATCTCGCACTTGACGGGCTGAAAGAGGGCACCCTTGTCGTGAGCACAACGTTTCGACGAAGAAGCGGCTTGAGCCTTCCGAGCCCGTAAGAGATTGAACGGTCGGTACCGCGACAAGTTTCTACGATGGCGTGCGCCGTGGGTTCTTGAATGGAGTTGTTTGGAACTTCTCAATATCTTGAACTAGCGGATCTAGAGCACACTGGTGCATATTGGATGCTGCAGGAACACTACGTAGTATGTGAAAAGCCTGACACCGCTTTCAGAAGACGCAAAACATTAACCTGTTAATTTTACCAAGTGCCGTCTTAACATGCAAAACCCCGACTCTATCAATGTTTCATCATGTGCTTCACTAGGACCAAAACTAAAGAGCTGACTGATTTATTTTTTTTTTTTTTGTGATTACAGACCACCGATTCTGCTTTACCTCTAAATGAGCTGGCATGTTTTGCAACCTTCAAACTTTTGCCAATTTTTCAAGATATTTTTGCACTTTTTTTTTTTTTGCTCAAGGCTTTGCGTTGTTTAGCATTTACCTGCCCACAGTCTAGAAACAATCTGAGCATTGATAGCTAAACCGTGCCCTCCCACCTTCGCATATCATTTGTAAGCTTCCAACTCTCTTGCAAGAACCCTGAACCGGAGGGTGCTGGACCTCTGTCCGACGACGGGGAAGCCGGTCGCTACTCGGCTGCGACCAGCTTCTCAAATAGTTTTTGTGCGTCAAAAGGGCGAAAACTGACCTTCCCGGGTGCGAGGTCCTTCAGCCCCAGTAGGGAAAGCTTGTCGTCCGACTTGATCTTGTCGTAGTCTGCGGGGTTCTGGAAGGTCAGCGGCAGCAGACCCTGCTTCTTCAGGTTCGTTTCTGCGCAAGGAGCACGTCGTTCCCGCTCATATCTGCTGTGCAGTTTCTGCGGCACTCCCAGTTCGTCGAACAGGAACAATCGGATATTCGCGCAGCTTCGATTCCCGAGCCTCAGGTCGTTAACACCAGGTGGTGCGTGTGTAAAGATGCCACTGTGACCAAGCTGTGGCGGGGCTCAAGTTCCCCGCCTCTGGGTTGACTCGCACACTGAGCGAGTCTGTTTAAAACCTACCAATGTCGGACAACTGGGATATTGAGGCATTAGCTGAAAACATTTCACCAGCAAAATAATTATGTTTTGTTTGCGCGAGTCAAAGTAGCAAGCACCAAATCTAACTTCCATGCAGGCCCCCTGCACAGCATAATGTTGACCCTATGTGCAGCCTGTGTGGGGTTTACGTTGGCCACATGCGAGGTTCATGCGGTGCCTATGTGGGCCTTCCGTGGAATTTATGTGGGGCTCGTGGGGGGGCCTATGTGCTGCTTGCATGGGACCTACGGGAAGGGGGGGGGGGGGGGGGGGTTGCGTAGGGCCTACGCAGGCATCACTCCATGTGCCGCTCGCACTCGTTCTTCGTCCACTTTTGTGGTCGACACAGGAGAAACGCGTTCACCTCAATACCAGTTCTCTGGAAAGGACATCGACAGCTTCACCTCACAGCGCTGATCGTCCTTTCTGGACGTCAACAACGTGAGAACAGAGTGCCGGCACCCAGAGTACGGTCGCAAGATTTGAAGCGCCCCGTGGCTCTTCTCCAGTTTGGACGAAACGTGGTTTCTGCATTCGCGAAGTAATTAACGAAGCGCACCGTGGATCCTGGCGAAGCTCTTGACGATGATGGCGCGGCCTCCCAAGTGCCGGGGCTCCAGAGCCGCGTGTTCCCGGCTGCTGCCCTCGCCGTAGTTCTCGTCGCCGACCACGCACCACTTGACGCCGGCCGCCTGTGGCCCACGCAGATTCCAAAAGTTTAGAAAAGGTGCCAAAATATAAACGGGCAGGGACGAAACGAGTGAAATGGTATTCGCCCCTATTTTTACTCTTTGAATAGCACCTCCCCTCCGAAACATGATGATATTGCATTGATATTGCGAGCGAGCCGGACAAGAATACAATAATCCCTGGAGAAGACGAACAAGGGGGACAAGGGACAAGTAGAAATCTTTAAACGCAGTCAGGCGACTGGTCCTGGTGTCGAACCAGGGACCTCTCCATGGCTTGATATCGGGACCAGGCAGATTTTTTTCAGTTGCACACCAGTCACCTGGCTGCGTTTGGAGATTTCTGCTTATTCCCCTTCTCCAGGGATCACTATCGTTAAAAAAAAAAAAGATTGAGGTACACCTAAGCATTCCTTACGAGTTGTGAATGCGAAAGCATGCAAGCCTCTCGTCCCCTCCCTTTTTTGCCTGCTGCATACTTTTAGCCGCCGGTCAGTATGTGTGTTCCCCTGGGCACGGTGACCTTGGACGCTCCGTGTTAAAGCTGCGCTGATGGACACGCAGTGCCATGGGGTGAGTGGTTGTGGAAACTGACGAGCGCAGCGGCCGATGGAAGCCCCGTCGACACGCACCAGTCAATGGAACCGAAGGAAACTAGGTGCCGTTTTCGCGCTTCAAACTGATGATGTCAGCTCGCTCAATGGGACCAGCATTAAAACAAATCTGACATTTGCATTTAGACGGCGTAGGGTGGGTGTGCGTTCGAGGTACGGCGACACTGGTTTACACTGTAGGTGAGGAATTTAGTCAGCGCACTACGACTGCTACCTTGGGGTCTTTAACGCGCACCATGCGGTAGTGACGCACGACTGCACGCCGGTACGATGCTCATCCACATCAAAATGGACAGGGGTGGGGATTGAACCAAGAATCCCCGGGTCCTGTAGCGCAAGCTTTCATTCCGTGCGCTTTGAGTTGCAAGGCGACGCTCGACCATCTATATACCCCGGCATCCCCCGAAAGATCATCACCCGTAACACAAAACGATTTAGCCTGCTGTCATCCTCCTCTGCCCCACCACGTCTCTTCGCATTTTCTCTTCCTTATCGCGCGCACGCACAAATCGCGGTACGAGGAATCCGCCGGATGCGTCGCACTCTGTGTGAGTGACTGCATGTTTTCTCCGTCAATTTTTCATGTTCACCGACCATTTTTTTTGGCCAGTGAGAGTTCTCTTGTTAGGCTTGTACTGCCCATAAAAGGTTAGTACTAATAGTAGTAGTATTATAGTTTCACGAGACTTGTTGCTGGGCTAGTTGGCACACAACGGTCGGGAAATCTGTCGGCGTAAACAGACGGACATGAGGACGGGGACAAAGATAAGTGCTTGTCTGTGTCTCCTTACGAGTTTCGTGAGTACTATTAGTAGAACATTAGTCTGAATTATAATAGTAGTACCGTAAAATCCCGTTCGAACACCCACCCAAAATGAAGAGATAAATGGTGAAAAAAATGGGGTGGGCTATCTTTGGGGATACCACAGCAAAACTTTATCAAAAATTAATGATAAGCACCAGGGCACCAGCTACAAACCCCGTGATGCAGGAACTAATACCGCAGGTTGCGGGCACAGCAAATTCGCGTTTCACAATGCGATAAACACGCGGGAATTCGCTACAAACTCCTGTGTCACGGTAAAGGATACTTGCAAGTGGCCGACGTGGCACATTCGAGTTTCACTGTGCGAAGGACTCGCTAAAACTTGCCGAGAACTCGCATCTAACGGGAACGGATACCGCAGATCGTGGAAGCAGCAGATTCAAGTTTCATGGTGCAATAAAGACGCGGGAACCCGCTACAATCTTGCCTGTCACGGAAACCGATATCGCGTGCGCAGATCGCGGACAAAAACGCGGGAATACGCTGCAAACTCGCATGTCACGGAAACAAATGCCGCAGATTGCGGACGCAACAGAATTACGTTCCACGATGCAATATACACGCGGGAACAACTCGCGCGTGTTACAGTTAAGAATCTATATTGCGCGCGCAGATTGCGGACGAAAACACGGGAATCCACTACGAACTTGGGAACGGATACTACAAATCATGAATGCAGCAGATTCGCATTTCGCGATGCAATATACGGGTGGGAACAACTTGCGTGTTACAGGAGCCGATATCACGCGCGCAGATCAGACAAAAATGCGGGAACCCGCTATGAACTTGCCTCTCAGACGCATCGGTACTGCAGATTGCACCATTGATGCGCAATTCCCGTCGGACATCGCTTGACGTTTAACGGGAATCGGGGGGTGGGCGATGTTTCGGAATTTTTATGTTGCAGATATTTAGCCAGAAAAACGGGATGGGCGATCTCTCAGGGAAGGGTGCCCTTAGAGGATGTTACGGTAATTTATTTATTTATTTAAATCAGGGTTGAGCAGTATCGCGATAGTATTTTAGAAATACATTTGGTATCTGTATTTCTGTATCGCGATACATTTTTTTCACCAGTACCTCTATTCCTGTATTGAAATACATTTGGAATGTTTCTTTGTATCGCGATACAAACAGGATGAAATGTATTTCGTTACATTCCTTAAAAAATACTCCCCCCCCCCCCCCCCCCCCCCCCAAAAAAAAAGGTCCAAACGGATTTTTTTTTTTCTTTTACTTTTGAGGGCATTGGAGTCAAGGAGATGGTAGGGCATTGTTACTATGCTGACCAAGGTTCCTTCCGATTCTCCAAACTTTTTCTATGCGTCCTCTTCTCTCTTCTAAGAAGTGTTGCGTAGTCGGGGACTCGAACCAGGTGGTGTGCCAGGAGTCGAGTCGGAGCATCTCCCACCGCAGGTCCTCAGGTGGGGATTTTTTGAGCTATTGTTTGCTGGCATCCAACGCCCACTGCTAACTGCCTCTCCCAGCTGGCAAAGCTGAGTCACAGTTCGTTGCAGCACGAGCCTGGTGGTGGTTGACTTGAAATAGATAGGATGACTCACGCAGTGAAGTTCACCACATATTCGAATGCGTCTACGGCTGCGCCCGTAATATTGCACGGCTCAAGGGTACCTCATCAGCCGACGTGAACGTGACCCGCTGCTCTGGTGATCCGAAACTCAGGAAGGAGGGCAGACGCCGTGCCGACCCAGACTTTGTACACATATGACTCTTCTCGAGCGCGCTATTTCCCGGAGAGCTCGCACCTGTGCCGGAAATATCACGTCGCAATCCACGAGGTCTGTTTGAATGATGCTAGGCAAAACTTGGACTGCAATCCATGCGTCGGTGGTGGAGGGTCGGCGTAAAGGACCTTCAGAACAGGGATGCCACCGTATCGTTTTTTCAACCGCAACAGAAGATAAGACATGTGTTCCAGGATGCTTCAGGTGGTCCACTATACTCGAACATTCCAAATGACACTGCCTGCACGATCTTTAACGAGGTAACCTACAACGAAAGTATGTATTCTCCTTTCATACAGCAGCGCGGTAAAGTTTCATGTTCAAGGCCACACCTAGAGATAAAGAATACCAGTTCATTCCACCGTGACGTCATGTGATCAATGTTGACAGGGGCGTCCATAGTGGACAGGGGCGTGGTGACGTTTTGATAGGATTTAAGGTGACATAAAATTTATTTAGAGATTGAAGTCTTTTCGCATTCCTGGTCAGGCAGACAGGATGTCAGGGAAGGGACCGCAGTCAATCCTTGATGGAACATTTTTTTTTGGAGCTAATTGAAGATTTTTTGTCGTCCGAAATCACTACTTTCAAGCCAAAGTGCCAAGCCTACGGGAAAGTAATTTTGGGATCAAAAATTTCCACTTCAAACTTCAAGCTTCATCTCAGCTGGCGTCCCAAACAAATTTGAAAAATGTATTGCAGTATCAGTATTTCTGTACTTGTATTTCTGCCCTCCCTAAAATGTATTCCTGTATTTGTATTTCCAAAGACTTTTTTGCCTCTATTTAAAACATATTTCCGATACGTATCGCGATACATTTTTACAGATATATTTTAGTATCAGTATTTTAGCTACTATTTTAGTGTATCCCAGTATTTGCTTTTCCAAATACATTTTTGAGTATTTCTGCCCAACCCTGATTTAAGTCATATTACCGGAAAAGATCCCGTATAAATGCCCTTCACTGACAGATCGCCCGTCCTGTTTCTCTAGCTAAATATTCCCGAGATAAAAATTCAGAAGTATTGCCACACACATTGCCGAGCGAGCGCGTGCATGGCCGAAAGGTTACCGTGCTCAGCTGTTGCGCGGAAGGTCCAGGTTCGATTCCAGTCAGCGGAATGTTCTTTTATTTATTCTTTCAACATGGTCTTCTCTTAAATTCGAGAACATTGTCATGTGATCGAACTCCAAATGTTCTACGCGCCGAAAGTTTGACGCCGAATGTTCCAGAAACCCACGCAGGTACATAAGGGACTCCGCATGGCGAGCGGAGTCAGTCACGCCCCAGTGTTCAATCCTGCTGTTACACAGACTTCGACGCCTGCGACGCTCTGTTGTTATCTTCTGTTCACTTCTTTTTTTTTTTTTATTTGGGCACAAGTTCGCCTGATTAAACATTTCAGTTCCCTTGGTTATTCTTTGTTTCGGCGCCTCGTCATTCGTGACAATATTGCCCATCCCCCGATTCCCGCCTCAAGTCGCGAGATGTCCGACGGGAATCGCGTCAACCACGCTATCTGTGGTGCTGGTTTGTGTGATAAGCAAGTTCGCAGTGGGGAATCTGTGTGGGCGATATCGGTTCTTATTTCACGCAAATTTGTAACAGCTTTCCGAGTGTTTACTGCACCGTGTCGCATCTGCAATCCGCGGTATCCTTTCCCGTGATACTGGAGTTTGTAGCAAATTCTCGCGTGTTTATTGCGTCGTGACACACGCGTTTGCCGTGTACGCTATCTGCGGTGCCGGTTCCAGTGTCGTGGGGTTTGTAGCGGGTGCCCCCTGTGTTCATCAATCGGTTTTGACATAGTTTCGCTGTCTCCTCCCCAGGGATAGTCCTCCTCACATTCTTCACCCCTGACCTCTTCTATTGGGATGGGCACCCCGTGAAATTTTACGGTAGCAGTGGCAACATATTTATTTAATTAAAGCGTTATAGCAGAGTGCCACTAGTAGTATAGTTGCTCACTTATTTACATCATAATAAGAGTACAGTCTAAGCTCACTATAACAGACCTTGATTTTGATCAAGATCTCGGTCTGCTCTAAAAGGAGTTATGTTGTATGCAGATATGAAGTTGAGTCAATGGTACGTAGAGGAAAACCAACCGAACTTCAGAAATTGGTACGTTACGCCTAAATGTCTGTTGTAACCAGGTCTGCTGTAATGAGTGTAGACTGTAGAGCAAGTAGTAGTCTATTTATTTATTGAAAATGCACCGCAATTCACGAGCCCAAAAGTGGGAGGGTAAGCTCGTTGAGTACGCAAATAATTAAATATGCTCCAGCACGTCAAATAGCAGTAGTAGTGGTAGAACTCGCCTTGTACTTCCGTGCAGTGTCTGGCACTCCGCCCCACTCGCCAGTCTGCCGGTGCTGGACCTTGTTGGCTTCCCCACTCTCCTCACTGATGGCCCTGCAGAAAGCGCAAGACAGTTTGGGGGTTAGACTCTTGCCCAAGGTGGTGCGGAAAAGGCCTAGACGATTTAACCCCTTCACATTATGAGAATGACTGGAAGCCTTTTTTATTTATTAAATTACGACTGAATTGTGAACTGGGTCTTATAAGCTTAGTTCCCATTTCAGGTTGGGTAGACTAACTCCTTTTGAAACAGAAGTGCATGAACGTAGGAAAGCTCGCCATGTAAAATCTATTCCTTGCACGAATGGTGTAGTGCATGAAATTCCGATGCCACGTGGTTTTGCATGAGATACATCCGAGAACAATGGGCCTTCTCCCGCTCGAGTCGGGTGACGTCACCACTTTACATAAGTGAAAGCAGCAGCTGCCGGGCAGGGCATTCCATTGTGTTCTGCAGTTGCTATAGGAAGGCCATGTATAGCTAGGACTCCCGAAGAACAATGTGCCTATGATCCAGTGCCATCGGTCATGTATACATTCAACTGCAGCAAAAATCTCACCAAAGTTGTAATGGAACCCATTAGTGCATATCATAGCGATCCCAAAGCAGTCATCACTACTGTTTGAGAATTATGTACATATACTGCACATAAACATTCGGTGAAGTGCTTTTGAGTGTCTTTTGGTGAATCATTTGTGGTGGTGCTCCACAGCTTTGCTGGCCAACCACCTTCGCAGAGTGGAATGGCTCACTTTTTTTATTTTTTTTTATTATAAGTGTATTTATTTTTACTCTCTCGGACAGTTAACACATACCACCATGATGCTATCTCAGCACTGAGATAGCATAATGTTATGAGTTATAATCACCCATAATTAATGTTACTCATAATCATGTCAAATCTTAAATGCGCCTGGCATGTTACTCATAATTTCAATCGCTTCCAAAATGGAAGCCCCCATTCTCTGAAGTCCCTTAGTTCCCAAAAACGTAGCCCCGATTTTATGAAGCATATGCATTATATATTTTATATTCATTGCACACCTAAGTATCATTACAGCACTTTAATTCATGCCCACACTGTCCGAAAAGTTTGACACATCAACGCCTCTAAACTCGTCAAATATAAAGTTCGGGGTAGAAGTTGACGGACCGCACCGATTGGCCTATCACGACGATGACTTCGTGCTTTTTTCGTCGACGTCCAATTGGCGCGCTACGTGAACTTTCGGCTCCAACTTTGTGTTTGACGAGCCTCGGGCCCCTTGACTGACAGACAGCATAAACCAGTTTTTGCAAGCATAACTTAACTATTTTGATCTAAATAAAAGAAAAAAGGCTTAATACAAATCACGTGTCACATAAATGCCTTATCGCCTTAGGTTTCCACAAATTAGCGCCGCTCGATCTTGAACTGGGCAACAGGTGCATGTACTATGAAGACTTCACAGTTGTTAGCATACAAAATGACACTCGAAATAAAGTATTTCTGCAGAATACCGTTACCGACCGTGGCAGGCATCAGGACACCAGTATAACAGAAAAACTAGGGGCCTAATTAACTTATTTGCTAACCAACTTTTGAACTTATTTGTAACTTAGATTTGCAACTCATCGTTTGTACGGGTAAGATGAGTTGCTAGATTATAGAGAAAAAAATTCTTGTTCGAGTTATCATACAAAGTTACGAAATTGTGGAAGCGAGATAAAGACGGCAAGGAGCACAAAACACTCAAACAACACTGCCCCCAAACGCAAAGCAGCGCGACACACTAATATAACTTCAAAGCAGTTCTTGAAGAATTTTGAAAGCATTTTTTTTTTAACTTTTGGTTTTGGGTGATTGCTAGCAGACTACAAGAGATACTGCTTGTTCAAAGGTGCATAATGGGTGCAAAGGTGCATCTAAACGTTAGATGCAAAGGCTAAACGTTAGATGCAAAGGTGCATCTAAACGTCGTGACGGGATCGTCCAGACGCAAGGTCTCTAGACTGACTCCTCACCCGATGAACATGTTGTTAGAGATGTTGTCCAGGTGACCCCTGTACTTGAGCCACGGCCCGGCCGCACTGATGTGGTCGGTGGTGCACTTGCCCTTCACCTGCGCCACAAACGAGGATAAATAAATTCTCAATCGATTAATTTATCGACAGCCGGAATTTAAGAAAACACCGACTGACAGGTACCCACACTGACAATGAGCCAAGACAGGATCGCCGCCACACCAGTTTGACCAAACAAACCGCAGTGTTGCTTTTGAAAAACCACGATAAACCACAAGTGAGCCTCACTATCATGTATTACATACCCAGACATGCCTTCCCTGTACTTTTATCCTGCGTACACACATTGCTACGAGTCGCTCCCATTGGCCATGCCCCCTGGCAGAGCCTGACCGGCGATCGAAAGTCCAAACTGGCATGGCAGAGCTTGCATTGGCAGTGAGAGCTGCGGTACGCGGTCTAGGCACTGCGTGCAGCTGTGGACGGTACCTTGATGAGGATGACCATGTCCTCTAGGTCCTTGCCGTCCCACTTGTCGAAGGGGGCCAGGAGCTGCAAGCGCTGGCTCTTGACGTCCACGTCCACCGACACACCAGTGCCGTCCTTGGGGGGGCCCTGGTACGTGTCCTCCCCTGGGTCGAAGCCCCGCTGGGGAAGCTCGTCCCCACGGGGGCTCTCCAGCTTGAACTTCTCTCCTGGCGGGGAAGAACCGGGATCAAAATGCCATTCTTAACGCGCGCGACCAAGAGCGTCGCCGTTGTTGGCTGTCCGCGGCCAGCCAAACGCTCGCTAGGACGCTTGCATTGCACTGTGCGCATGTTGCAATTACAGCACTGATTCAGTGCTGCAATCCGTGGTCGTCAAATGGATTGCATAGATAAAGGAATTCATCTTTGATAACGATTGAGGATTCCTCTGAGACTGGAG